>NC_092172.1:36555816-36639352 GCF_045791955.1 Oncorhynchus clarkii lewisi | reverse complement strand
TTGTGGGCTCGATTACAGGCTCAAAATGGTCAGAAACAAAGTCCTTTCTTCTGAAACTCGTCAGTCTATTCTTGTTCTGAGAAATGAAGGCTATTTCATGTGAGAAATTGCCAAGAAACTGAAGATCCCGTACAACGCTATGTACGACTCCCTTCACAGAACAGTGCAAAATGGCTCTAAACAGAATAGAAGGAGTGGGAGGCCCCGGGGCACAACTGAGCAAGAGGACAAGTACATTAGTGTCTAGTTTGAGAAACAGACGCTTCAAGTCCTCAACTGGCAGCTTCATTAAATAGTACCCGCAAAACACTAGTCAACGTCAACAGCGAAGAGGCAACTTCGGGATGCTGGCATTCTAGGCAGAGTTGCAAAGAAAAAGCCATCTCTCAGACTGGCCAATAAAAATAAAAGATTAAGCTGGACAAAAGAACAGACATTTTACAGAGGAACTCTGCCTAGAAGGCCAGCATCCCGGAGTCGCCTCTTCACTGTTGACGTTGAGAGTGGTGTTTTGCTGGTACTATTTAATGACGCTGCCAGTTGAGGACTTGTGAGGCGTCTGTTTCTCAAACAAGAAACCCTAATGTACTTGTCCTCTTGCTCAGTTGTGCACCGGGGCCTCCCATTCCTATTTCTATTCTGGTTAGGGCCAGTTTGCGCTGTTCTGTGAAGGGAGTAGTACACAGCGTTGTATGAGATCTTCAGTTTCTTGGCAATTTCTCACGTGGAATAGCCTTCATTTCTCAGAACAAGAATAGACTGACGAGTTTCAGAAGAAAGGACTTTGTTTCTGACCATTTTGAGCCTGTAATTGAACCCGCTAATGCTCCAGGCCAGTTTTATTGCTTCTTTAATCAGAACAGTTTTCAGCTGTGCTAACAATTTCAAAAGGGTTTTCTAATGACCAATTAGCCTTTTAAAATGATTAACTTGGATTAGCTAACACAACGTGCCATTGGAACACAGGAGTGATGGTTGTTGATAATGGATCTCTGTACGCCTATGAAGTTATTCCATTAGCCGTTTCCAGCTACAATAGTCATTTACAACATTAACAATGTCTACACTGTTTATGATCAATTTTATATGTTATTTTAATGGACAAAAAAAAATGTGATTTTCTTTCAAAACCAAGGAAATTTCTAAGTGACCCCAAACGTTTGAATGGTAGTGTACATCAGCACATACAGATAAAACAGTTGAATACTATATTTACATACGCAACTATACAGTAATAAGTAAATGAATACATGTTTACATAACAAATGAAGAAATAAGCCAATGACTTGTGGTTCAAATCTCCAAAAGGAAACTAAACACGCAGAAACAAAGAACTTGAGAAGAGGTTCTGGCAAAGAATGACACAACAAAGGAAAGGGGTCTTAGTGAGCTGGAACCTTGCTGGTCTTGGCCGGTGTAGGCTGGGTGGGTAGAGCAGTGCTGGCTGTGGCGGTGCTGGTGGGGGGTCCACTGGGCAGCTGCAGGGCCTGGTGATGATGGGGCACCGGCTGGCTGGGTGGCCCCGTAACGGGGAGGTTCTGGACAGAGATGCCGTGCGGGGTGATGTAGTGGATCTGTCCTGGTGTGGTCACGTTGACCTGCTCGTTGGTCTGGACCTCGATCTTGTAGCCCGGCGGCAGGAAGGTGTTGAATCCCATGATGAGGTCTGGGTGGCCCTTGAAGAGCTGGGAGACACGGCTGATCACACCTGGAGTGTCGATGCTGTGAAAGTAAATGTGCGTGTTTAAGACTGACTACATGGTAGTTAGACTGTGCAGAATCACTGATCTACAAATCACTTTGCTTCTCAAATAACTACTAATTATGTGATCAAGATTAGTGATTCCCCACCTCGTCTTGCTCAAACTGATCCCCTCAAACACATGGAATGTCTTCCTGCAGCAAGAGTTCACGGCTTACATGGATGTTTACAGTGTTTGCTTAGAAAAACAAACTAAATTGTAACTGACCTCTGTGACTTGAACTCTTTCATGATGTCAAGGAAGTCGTTGTAGACTTGAGGCTGATTCCCAAACTGCAGTTTCACTTGATCCAAGTAAGACAGAGCATCTTCAACCTACAAACACAGTTATGCCAGTCAAACAATGTTTTCAAAGGTATAAGGAGATGAAGTGGGCATTGATCAAGATAATGAAAACATCCCAATGAGCTCCATACTTTAATTGTTGACTAGTCTCATTGCTGCATTATCTACTAGTGATGGGGGGGCTCAATACAGTTACACATAGGGATATTATTTTGGATGATATATCCTATCATTTTGACAATATCCCAATATTATTTTTGCACTAGTTGGCTGAACCACCTTAAAAAAGGTATTTAACCTTTATTTAACCAGGCAAGTCAGTTAAGAACAAATTCTTATTTACAATGACGGCCTACCCCATCCAAACCCTCCCCTAACCAGGAAGATGATGGGCTAATTGTGCACCACCCTATGGGACTCCGATCACGGCTGGTGGTGATACAGCCCGGAATGGAACCCGGGTCTGTAGCGATGCAGTGCCTTAGACCGCTGCTCCATTCTGGATCCCTATACTCCAGTACTTCTCCTTCATAGCTTGTTTTCAGCACTTTTATTTCCATGACTGATCAAAACTAATTTTCCCATGGCTCTCGTCCCTCTGCAGCAGCCATACAGTGAGCAATGTTTGTAATGTGGAATAGCAATACAATGACAGAATACATATAGAATCGCAATACACATCGGTACCTAAATATGGTGATGATATTGTATCCCTGGCAACTCCCAGCCCTATTATCTACCATGCTTTGAAATCAACAGGTCCTAATTGAGTCCATCATACCTCTATTTTATTCTGTATTTAGTACATGTGCTTATTTTTCATCTCTTTTGTACATTCAATAAAATGTATACATATGAAAAATGCACCTTGAGTCGCTGGAACTGGGCACCCTGTGAGGGGGCCATAGGGGCCAAAGGATGGGCATGGCTCTGGACCACCCCCTGTGATTGGACAGCTGGACTGTGGGGGTGGGGCCCAACAAGTGCAGCGGGACTAGAGGCATGTCCATGACCACTGGAGTTCTGGGGCATTGTGGGAACCTGGAGGACAAGATTCAGTCAAATATCAGCATTCTGCCTGTGGTAAAATAGTAAACAAAGCCTTGAAAAAGGCAAATACAGAAGCTACAGTTTGCTGGTTAATTGGCACTTATAAATTAATGCATTGTAGAGTCTAGCAAAATTATTATTTTCTGTGCAACATGCTCTCATCTAGATTAAAGAGATATGGCAACAGTTCCCATACCTGGTAACCCTGGGGGATGGAGTATTGGATGCCGGGGGAAGGCTGCATGTTGTCGGTGACGGCCTCGTACACGGCTGGGGCTAGGACGCGGTGCTGGAAGCCCTCCGCAGTACCCGGGACTGGGGGGCGACGCTGCTGCTGGGACGCAAATACTGGTTCCTGATCCTCCGCACGCCGCTTCATTGTATATTCATACTCAAAAGAGCTAGGAGGCACAGGTACAACACAGTTAACATTTAGGCATATTTGATTGATAAATCGATAGTCACCCTGACACAACTGCGAATTCCAAGATGGATACAGTCATTTAGCACATTTCAGACTCTGTGGCACACATTTATGGGATTCTCCAGTTTCTGTCTCACCCACAACTAGTGGCTATATTTGAAAAAATGTGATGATATGAACGTTATTGTGATCACTTTGGAGGGAGAGTGGTAGCCCCCCCCCCCCCCCTCAACAAGGCTGGAGAATTCAGTACGACACAAAGAAGGATGTTTGACCAGAATATGAGCTAGAATTCGCATTGACTGCTTTAGTGGACAATACATAGATTACTATGTAGCTAACTACAGTGTGTAGGGACGAGGGACGCATTGGCAAGATACCGACTGGACAACGTTATTCAACCATTTATTTAGTTAGCGTGCTTGCTAAGATAACTAGGAAGTAACGTTACTCTCATCACTCAAGATGGTAAACCAACATATGGAATATGGCTAGGGAACACATGCATAAATCTAATCCAATTAAATGTATGTTTCTTATTTAGCGGTGGCGACACGTCCCAAAGACAATCCACAAGCTAACAGTGAGATGTTAACTGGCTAGCGGTTAGCTTCTAAACCAGCCATAAGACCTGCCCATTCCCCTCCCCCTCTGCCAAGAGAGGGCCTGACGCCATCCACTGCTAGCGGAGTCGTGCGCGCCCGAACTTGTGTGGCTAAATGTACGAGCGTGTCAGGTCAAATAATCTACAGAGTACTGTTAACTATTCGCCTTTTCATTTTTAACTAACGCGTTAGCCTTAGCTGCCGTAATAACGAAAATGTCAATTAAAAATAGATTTCAGTTAACGCTAGCTAACAAGGGATGGTTGACTTCCCGGTGGTCTTTTTAGTAAGCTACTGCTAGCAACACATTGTGGCTTTACGCTAACCAGCCATGTTCGAACGTCATCATCATGAAACCCAGTGATTCGACTAACGTTAGGTAGCACAACAACTGTCCTTGCTAACATTATCTCAATACTGTAGCAAATACTGTTTTTCGCTGGATAAATGTGTTTTTCACGATTAGCTAGTTAGTCGTTAATTTGTCCGAATCCTATCTAAATGTTTAGCTAGCCAACTACTGTTGTACGATGCTGTTCACTAGCTCATGGAACTACTGTAGCTAGCTAATCGTCAAAAACACATTAGCCAGCGAACATTAGCGACATTTTCGACATGCTAAAGCAGGCATCGTTAATGTTTAAAGACTCAGTCTGCCAGCAGAAAGATAACATTTTCTGAGATGTATTGATGCATCTGTCTGACAAGGTTATGTAGCAACTTGCTGTAACAGCACGTAGCTAGCGCCATTTAGTTTTGCTTCAAATGGGCTTAGTTAGCTAGCTAACGTTAGCTTGAGAGATAAAACTCACCTCAACTGACTGAGACCAATAACAACTTGTCGAACCAAATTTGGATTTTCTCAGTCAAATGACAAAAATTCGCCAGTTAAACCGTATCAAGATTGAGGGTGCATATTCCAATTGAAATGTCAAAGAAGAACTGCCCCTGCTAGCAAACCCGCTAACAACAATCCCTGTGGCTAGTACGCTCCTTGAACAGAGGCGTGGTTCCAATGAGGGCGGCCTAGTCTCCTCCCATTCTAAATGATAATTGGCAACTCTTCAACAGAGGAAACAATAGCAACGGAACTTCATTGGTCAGATTTCCAGTCACTCAGATCAAGGAAAAAATGTTACTTACAGGCATTTTTAGACCTCCGCAAACTTTTTTTTACCATTGACTACAAAATATCATATATATATATAACCATAAACTCGATGATAATGTAATAAATATAGCTACTATACCTGTATGAACATAATACGCTACTTTCTTGTCGTATCTTGACACGGGGATACAGCACAACCGCATAAACACACCAATTCATGCATAGGTATTATAGTGCTCAACGACTTCATAAGCACAACATATAGTATTTATGAACCAGACTATAGATGCTTCACAAATCAGTTATAACCAAAGCAATACTATAAAAGGTGCTTACTTCTGGTGCTTTTCCAAATAGTAAATTACATATTCTTACGAATGACTTCGGAGAATCTGGTAGTCAGTCAGAGGGTTTATGTTTCATAGGTATAAAATGTTTGAATTAAGTGAAATTCCTGAGGATTAACACTATTTCAGCGGTAGTAGGAGACCAATACGCCTTTTTGTGACCAACTGCGTATCAGACCTGGTTTGTCCTTGCACCTGAAGACTGATAGTATTTATGCTGCAGTAGTTTATGTGTCGGGGGGCTAGGGTCAGTTTGTTATATCTGGAGTACTTCTCCTGTCCTATTCGGTGTCCTGTGTGAATCTAAGTGTGCGTTCTCTAATTCTCTCTTTCTCTCTCTCGGAGGACCTGAGCCCTAGGACCATGCCCCAGGACTACCTGACATGATGACTCCTTGCTGTCACCAGTCCACCTGGCCGTGCTGCTGCTCCAGTTTCTTTCAACTGTTCTGCCTTATTATTATTCGACCATGCTGGTCATTTATGAACATTTGAACATCTTGGCCATGTTCTGTTATAATCTCCACCCGGCACAGCCAGAAGAGGACTGGCCATCCCACATATGCTCTCTCTAATTCTCTCTTTCTTTCTCTCTCTCGGAGGACCTGAGCCCTAGGACCATGCCCCAGGAATACCTGACATGATGACTCCTTGCTGTCCCCAGTCCACCTGAATGTGCTGCTGCTCCAGTTTCAACTGTTCTGCCTTATTATTATTCGACCATGCTGGTCAATTATGAACATTTGAACATCTTGACCATGTTCTGTTATAATCTCCACCCGGCACAGCCAGAAGAGGACTGGCCACCCCACATAGCCTGGTTCCTCTCTAGGTTTCTTCCTAGGTTTTGGCCTTTCTAGGGAGTTTTTCCTAGCCACCGTGCTTCTACACCTGCATTGCTTGCTGTTTGGGGTTTTAGGCTGGGTTTCTGTACAGCACTTTGAGATATCAGCTGATGTACGAAGGGCTATATAAATAAATTTGATTTGAAATTTGATTTGATTTGATAGCCAGATGAACTAAAGCCCCAGCAGGAGTCGTCTTTGTGCGTACATAAGCACGATCTATGTTTGTAGTAAACGTGGGGCGGGAGTAGTATCAATAATATTGATTAGTTAAGGCCGGGTTACTGTAATGATGTGACAACTGTTGATGGCTTTATAAATACATTTGATTGGTATTCGTTGGGAGTTATTAGAAAGGTTGTTAAAAAAACAAGAAAAACAACTTTGAAAACCTTTCAATTTCACTTAACAGTGGAGGAAACTCTTGTAAATATGTGTCAACGGCAGTTTAAAAATAAAATTGAGTATAATTTGCTAATTGCAGGATAATTTTACTCAACCCCCCCCCCCCCCCCCCCCTATATTCATTAGTCCACTTTTGATACATTCCCACAAAAGTGTGCATGCCAACATCCAATTAAGATATACTACACTGCTCAAAAAAATAAAGGAAACACTTAAACAACACAATGTAACTCCAAGTCAATCACACTTCTGTGAAATCAAAATGTCCACTTAGGAAGCAACACTGATTGACAATAACTTTCACATGCTGTTGTGCAAATGGAATAGACAACAGGTGGAAATTATAGGCAATTAGCAAGACACCCCCAATAAAGGAGTGGTTCTGCAGGTGGTGACCACAGACCACTTCTCAGTTCCTATGCTTCCTGGCTGATGTTTTGGTCACTTTTGAATGCTGGCAGTGCTTTCACTCTAGTGGTAGCATGAGACGGAGTCTACAACCCACACAAGTGGCTCAGGTATTGCAGCTCATCCAGGATGGCACATCAATGCGAGCTGTGGCAAGAAAGTTTGCTGTGTCTGTCAGCGTAGTGTCCAGAGCATGGAGGCGCTACCAGGAGACAGGCCAGTACATCAGGAGACGTGGAGGAGGCCGTAGGAGGGCAACAATCCAGCAGCAGGACCGCTACCTCCACCTTTGTGCAAGGAGGAGCAGGAGGAGCACTGCCAGAGCCCTGCAAAATGACCTCCAGCAGGCCACAAATGTGCATGTGTCTGCTCAAACGGTCAGAAACAGACTCCATGAGGGCCCGACGTCCACAGGTGGGGGTTGTGCTTACAGCCCAACACCATGCAGGACGTTTGGCATTTGCCAGAGAACACCAATATTGGCAGATTCGCCACTGGCGCCCTGTGCTCTTCACAGATGAAAGCAGGTTCACACTGAGCACATGTGACAGTCTGGAGACGCCGTGGAGAACGTTCTGCTGCCTGCAACATCCTCCACCATGACCGGTTTGGCGGTGGGTCAGTCATGGTGTGGGGTGGCATTTCTTTGGGAGGCCGCACAGCCCTCCATGTGCTCGCCAGAGGTAGCCTGACTGCCATTAGGTACCGAGATGAGATCCTCAGACACATTGTGAGACCATATGCTGGTGCGGTTGGCCCTGGGTTCCTCCTAATGCAAGACAATGCTAGACCTCATGTGGCTGGAGTGACTTAGCAGTTCCTGCAAGAGGAAGGCATTGATGCTATGGACTGGCCCGCCCGTTCCCCAGACCTGAATCCAATTGAGCACATCTGGGACATCATGTCTCGCTCCATCCACCAATGCCACGTTGCACCACAGACTGTCCAGGAGTTGGCGGATGCTTTAGTCCAGGTCTGGGAGGAGATCCCTCAGGAGACCATCCGCCACCTCATCAGGAGCATGCCCAGGCATTGTAGGGAGGTCATACAGGCACATGGAGGCCACACACACACTACTGAGCCTCATTTTAAAGACATTACATCAAAGTTGGATCAGCCTGTAGTGTGGTTTTCCACTTTCATTTTGTGTGACTCCAAATCCAGACCTCTATGGGTTGACAAATTTGATTTCCATTGATCATTTTTGTGTGATTTTGTTGTCAGCACATTCAACTATGTAAAGAAAAAATATTTAATAAGAATATTTCATTCATTCAGATCTAGGATGTGTTATTTTAGTGCTCCCTTTATTTTTTCGAGCAGTGTACTTCAAGTCAGTCTTTGTGTGTTCTCAAATGTTATTTGGGCATCTTACCTAAAAAAAATATTGTGGAACTAGTTACAAACACAATCAGCGCTTTTGTATGTAAAAATGTGTAAAATATGGTTGCCCAAATAATAATTTATAGCTGAATGAACATATGAGACAAGTTGAGAAAACACATTTTAAGTTGACTGAATTCTTGTCAAATTGGAGTTAAGTTTGAGTAATTTTTTGTTGTTCAGGTCACACTTGGACCGAAAAGTTGAGTAAACAAAAAAAGGCTGTGGAACCAGTTACTTAATAATAATTAGTTGAAACTATATTTTATTTATATTTTTTACAGTGCATGCACGACCAGGTCAAATTTTAAACAATTACTTTATGTTCATATCCAGGATTACATTTTGAACAGGATTTTTGGACGAAAATAGTTATAAACAGCAGTTAAAAATAGCTAAAGCTCAGACACTCCAGTAAGATTGTCAAACGTTTGCCTGGTAAAATTGTCAAACATTTGCCTCCCGAATGTATTTAGAAACTCTGAACAGTGTCGGCAGTCACTCTTTTGTGATCACATAACAAAGACCTTGGAAGTCGTCACACACTCACTTTTAAAATACTCCAAACCAGAAGGTGGCAGTAGCGTTGTTTGGCAATGCATATCCGTGCGTCTTGTTTATGGTCTAGATTACCAGACATCTGTGTTTATGTTGCTACTAGCCAGATGGCCACAGCTAGATAACTACCTAAAGTGAAGAAGAAACAATTTTATTCACTCTCCATAATCCCAAAGTACTAGTCCATAGCCAAAAGTTTAGCTAGCTAACGTTTGGTAGCTAAAGTTAGGCAGCTAACTGCACAACTCGGCAACTGACACAGGCAGCTGTTTCATGGACACTAGCGAATCCATTGTTATTTACATACAATGTCAATACTAACTACAGTGGTTGGTTAGCTAGCTTGGAGGAATAATTGAGTATTGTGTCTGTGCATTTAGTTAGTTTCCATCCCATAGCCCACATTGCATATGAAGTGTGACTGGCTCATCCGAGGATGTGCGGAAAACTGCCCTCTCTTTTTTTCCCCGTTGTTGGCTCCCCAACGTGGGGGTTGGTGCTCTCTGATTGGGTTTCCACTAGTTACCGCAAAGTCCAAAATTGTCTACATCATAACAATTAATGAAAACAAACATTTGCTTTCTGGTCTTAATTTAAGGTTATGGTTAGGCATAATGTTAGCAGTGTGGTTAAGTTTGAGTTTAAAATCAAATTTTAGGTTTATGACTTTGTGGCTGTGGTAACTAATGACGAACCTCTGATTGGCTCAAAATCAGGTTGTTGGCCACTGACTAGAAGCCGTAGGTTCCTCGCTACCAGGTTGGCACGCAGCAGCTACCGCTTTTGCTCTAGCAAGATAAGGAATGCCACCCGCTGTGATAAGTACCTTTCAGCAGTGAGATTCTCTGTGTTTCGTGCTTTACATGCACAAATTTCGAGTTTTGATGCAATGTATGTCTGTCTACCTATGTCCTCAGAGAAAATGTAGAAACCACCATGGGTAGTTTTACTGTACAAAATAATTATCTTGAAAACGACCCATTCAATGTAAGAAGTGTAATATCATTAATTCCATTGGATTCTTATGATGTAAATTAGTATGCAGTAATTCACGAGAGCTACAATTGAACAACATTGGAATTATAAGCCTTGCTCTCTTCAGTGATGAAGCAGGCCTTGAAGTAAGACATGAATGACAGCCAAGACCACGCCCACTGCCATGTTTGAGTCCTCAGTCGGAGCTAGAGTAGGAGAAAGTAGAGGAGAGAATCCAATTGAGGGTAAATATCACTGGTTAGTTCTACTTTATTGGTAAGTGCTGGTCATCTTTTCCCTATCGGTTGGAATACTGCCGGGCTAAAGCCCCCAAAGATAAATTGAAGCTACAGCTAAGTTTACAAATCCTACCATTTGAGGCTGTTGCAGTTGGTGCTGCTGTTGCACTAATGGTACCAGTGGGGGTGGTTGCTGGGACCACAGTGGTAGTTGCCAGTGCAGCGGTGGTGGGTACGAGGCTAACAGGGCCGGAGCGGACGGTGTAGCTCCTGGTCAACACGTTGTCAACCATTACCTGGTTGCTGCTGGCCCTGTCACACTGATCAGGACACTTCTGAGAGGGCCTCGTGGTGACACAGAGATACACTGTACACTCCACGTACATCTGCAGACGACAAGAGACACGATCAACTACACATGCAACACTTGTACTACTGATTGTTACACTATATGTGATCATATAGGCTAACGTTGTTAGAGAGAGTCGGACCCAAGACCACAAAAATCTTGGAGAAACATATTGTGAGAATTTGAAATGAGCATTATACACATTTGATGGCCTTTCAGATGGACATATACTGTTATTCAAACAGAGCTGAAAGGGACAAACACATAGTGGCAGACTGACACATGGATTGAAGTGGATAAATCAGTAATAACAATAATAAAACATGTTTTAAATTAAATATTATAAACTGGGAGTTTCGAGCCCTGAATGCTGATTGCATGATCAGCTGTGGTATATCAGACCGTATACCACAGGTAGGACAAAACATTTATTTTTACTGCTCTAATTACATTGGTAACCAGTTTATAATAGCAATAAGGAACCTCTGCTGTTTGTGGTATATGGTCAATATACCACGGCTAACGACTGTATCCAGGCACTCTGCGTTGCGTTGTGCATAAGAACAGCCCTTAGCCTTGGTATATTGGCTATATATATGCACAACCCCTCGTGCATTATTGCTTAAGTATGGGATATAGGCACTAGTTAGTTTATTTATTTTTAGTCCCTGGGCTTTAGCTCAACTGGATAGTCATGTTGGCAGGTTCCGGATGCCCGAGAGACAAATGGGAGCACCCTTCATATTCCCGAAGAGAGATACATGGCCAGAAAGACACACCGTGGTTCCTTTAGTTTTGTAAGTGCTCAGGTTGATTCGGTATACCCTGACAGTGGGGGTTGAAGTCAGAATCTCCAGGGTTCCATTTCCAGCCGAACACCTGAGAAAGAAGGAAGACATTTCATGTTTTTAATGTATGTGAGAGAAGCGGTTTCAAAACAGAGGCAATCTCAGTAAACTATCCATTTCATAGCGACTTGACAAATTGCTTTCACCTCAACTGAGTTAAATGGACAGTTTTCTGAATTCCATGCATTGTTTAGTTCATATGGCTTATTGTAGAGCTTGAATTAAAAACCCAAGTACTCCATTTGGGGTAATAACAAATAATTAAGATTGGGTAAAAATGTCAGAAAACTATCACTGACCCCTGATCCAGGATACAGTGGCTGTCAGCCATGTCTTCTGTCTCGGACTCCATGCACTTGCCCACCATCAGCTCTGCCCTGTCCAGAGAGGTGTTGGAGAACACATGCAGGTCCAGTGTGTCCAGCCTGCTCGCGGTGCGGACCGACGTCTCTCGACGGACACGCTGTGAGAAAGGGAGGAGGTGGCGGAACTTGGGGATTTTAGTTCTGTTAGCCATGGGCCCCTCCCCAGGCCGGTAGAACTCCAACCAGAACTTGATGATGCCGAAGGTCTCCTGCTCCGACGGCATGTTGATGGCATACCGCGGGCCCTTGGCCTCGACGCCGGGGAAACGGCAGGCGAGCGACATAATCAGGGTGGGCTGCCGACTGATGACAGTGTTGCGTACACTTCGCAGGGTGTTGGTGTACACCATCTCTGAACCAGAGTGCTGAGGAGAAAAGGAACAGGATCATGTGTGGATATTCTGGTTCGTTCACACATCACAGCAGACAGTCTGTTAAAACTGATTTATGGAAGGAGCAGTGGCGTGCATTCATGTATGCAAAGGGAAGCCAGGCTTCCTCAAAAAACTGACCAAGAAAAAAACATATAAAATGATATATCTTTCATCTCTGAGTTTCATAATTTTCCTTCAATTCGCAAGAGACTGAACGTTCTGTATCTCACCGGTGACAGCATCCGAGCGAGCGAAACAGCATTCCTCTGACTCTGTATGTGTAGCCCATCTACCTGATGCTGTCTGGTTAAAAAAAGTATGACATTGTTGCCGCCCGTAGTATTAAACGCAAGGGAAACCAGGAAGCAGTTGGTCTCCCTTGATAAAAAAAGTATAAAATGATAGCCAATCAGCGTTGAGCTAAACTGAGTGAGCTCAAAACTGTGAATGGTCCTGGCACACCAAAAATAAAAGGTCCAGAGAGGCCAGTTTGGAATTGGCTTCACACCAATCACATCACATCGAGAGCAAAACGTTATTGACAGAAAAAAATGGATTTGTTGCATCTTGTTGCATTGTTGTCCTCGAGTGGCTAGCTAGCTAGCTAAAATTGTCCCGTTCTTAAATTAGCCATAGATGAAGATAGAGATTTGGAATTGTAGTTTTACTTAATTATCCTTACTGGCCAATGATTATAACAGTGATTCTTATCCAACCAACCATACATTGTGTCCCCGGCCTGAGAGCATGTAAGTTCAATATGTAGCTAAATGTAGTAGGCTAATGTTAACTAGCTGGCTCATCATTACATGAAAGTTAGGCTAGCGAGCAAGTATTTTAGCCAGGTAGCCTAGGACAACAAAAACTAAAAGCATGTACTGTATGACAGAATCATAGACTGTTTCGTCAACATGAGAAGAGGATGGAATTGACATTTCTCTGCAAGTAGGCTGGGTCAACATGTTTTTTCTACTTGCAAGAACACATACAGTGGAAGTCGGAAGTTTACATACACTTAGGTTGGAGTCATTAAAACTAGTTTTTCAACCACTCCACAAATTTCTTGTTAACAAACTATAGTTTTGGCAAGTCGGTTAGGACATCTACTTTGTGCATGACACAAGTCATTTTTCCAACAATTTGTTACAGACAGATTATTTCACTTATAATTCACTGTATAACAATTCCAGTGGGTCAGAAGTTTACATACACTAAGTTGACTGTGCCTTTAAACAGCTTGGAAAATTCCAGAAAATGATGTCATGGCTTTAGAAGCTTCTGATAGGCTAATTGACATCATTTGAGTCAACTGGAGGTGTAAATGTGGATGTATTTCAAGGCCTACCTTCAAACTCAGTGCCTCTTTGCTTGACATCATGGGAAAATCAAAAGAAATCAGCCAAGACCTCAGAAAAAATATTGTAGACCTCCACAAGTCTGGTTCATCCTTGGGAGCAATTTCCAAACGCCTGAAGGTACCACGTTCAACTGTACAAACAATAGTACGCAAGTATAAACACCATGGGACCATGCAGCCGTCATACCGATCAGGAAGGAGACACCTTCTGTCTCCTAGAGATGAACGTACTTTGGTGCGAAAAGTGCAAATCAATCCCAGAACAACAGCAAAGGACCTTGTGAAGATTCTGGAGGAAACAGGTACAAAAGTATCTATATACACGGTAAAACAAATCTTATATCGACATAACCTGAATGGCTGCTCAGCAAGGAAGAAGTCACTGCTCCAAAACCGCCATAAAAAAAAAAAAGCCAGACTACGGTTTGCAACTGCACATGGGGACAAAGATCGTACTTTTTGGAGAAATGTCCTCTAGTCTGATGAAACAAAAATATAACTGTTTGGCCATAATGACCATCGTTATGTTTGGAGGAAAAAGGGGGGGGGCTTGCAAGCCGAAGAACAACATCCCAACCGTGAAACATGGGGGTGGCAGCATCATGTTGTGGGTGTGCTTTGCTACAGGAGGGACTGGTGCACTTCACAATAGAGGGCATCATGAGAAGGAAAATTATGTGGATATATTGAAGCAACATCTCAAGACCTAAGTTAAAGATTGGTCGTAAATGGGTCTTCCAAATGGACAATGACAACAAATGTACTTCCAAAGTTGTGGCAAAATGGCTTTAGGACAACAATGTCAAGGTATTGGAGTGGCCATCACAAAGCCCTGACCTCAATCCTATAGAACATTTGTGGGCAGAACTGAAAAAGCGTGTGCAAGCAAGGAGGCCTACAAACCTGACTCAGTTACACCAGCTCTGTCAGGAGGAATGGGCCAAAATTCACCCAACTTACTGTGGGAATCTTGTGGAAGGCTACCCGAAACGTTTGACCCAAGTTAAACAATTTAAAGGCAATGCTACCAAATACTAACTGAGTGTATGTAAATTTCTGACCCACTGGGAATGTGATGAAAGAAATAAAAGCTGAAATAAATAATTCTCTCTACTATTATTCTGACATTTCACATTCTTAAAATAAAGTGGTGGTAAGTGGTAAGTTTTGCTTTTGATACAGTGGGCGGAGTCTCGTACCACTCTCTTAGTGCCGCAGCCAGTCAGAGAGATGCGGGCCATCACATGGGTGGAGTTGGACGTGACACTACAGGAAGGATGGTTGAGCTGGAGCTCTGACACAACCAGGTTCTTCAGGGTGGAAATGGGGAGAACCAGATGCATCTCAGTCTTCCCACATGTCAGCTATGGAAGGAGACAGAAATAATAATCATACATGGCACATAGAGCTTTTTAAGGAACAAAATTGTATAAATGAAAAGAAAAACAAAAATAAAGGACTCAAAACAAAATATCAGACTAAACAAAACATGAATAAAGAAGAAAAAGAGTGTGATGTATCAGTGTATGGGGAGGGATCTGGATAGGAACCTGGGTTAGGGTTATGGTGAAGAGAGGAGGGATCTGGATAGGAACCTGGGTTAGGGTTATGGTGAAGAGAGGAGGGATCTGGATAGGAACCTGGGTTAGGGTTATGGTGAAGAGAGGAGGGATCTGGATAGGAACCTGGGTTAGGGTTATGGTGAAGAGAGGAGGGATCTGGATAGGAACCTGGGTTAGGGTTATGGTGAAGAGAGGAGGGATCTGGATAGGAACCTGGGTTAGGGTAAGGGTTAGGGTAGGTCAGCCAGCCAGCCAGCCAGCCAGCCATGGATATCAACTACACAGTGTGTTCTATACCTGTTCCAGTGGGAAAGGTCTCCATCTGTCCTGGAACAGAAAAAAATGTGTATATTATGAACATATTTGTTCACTGTAAACAACTACGAAACGATCCTTTCACCACTGTAAACAACTAAGAAACAATCCTTTCACCACTGTAAACAACTAAGAAACGATCCTTTCACCACTGTAAACAACTAAGAAACGATCCTTTCACCACTGTAAACAACTAAGAAACGATCCTTTCACCACTGTAAACAACTAAGAAACAATCCTTTCACCACTGTAAACAACTAAGAAACGATCCTTTCACCACTGTAAACAACTAAGAAACAATCCTTTCACCACTGTAAACAACTACGAAACGATCCTTTCACCACTGTAAACAACTAAGAAACGATCCTTTCACCACTGTAAACAACTAAGAAACGATCCTTTCACCATGCTTACTCTCGGACAGATGCACACACGCAACACACACACACACACGCAACACACACACACACACACACACACACACACAGTGGAAGAACTGTGATTGTTCTTGCCCTTACTTTGGTAAAGCCACACACATCTGGGTTCAGACTGCAAACTGTGAAGAAAAAAGGTTGTGTAAAGTACATCAGACAGGTTGGTTATAACATATGCCAAAACATTATTGGTTGTTGACAAAAAGTTACCTGTTGGTGTTGGCCAGGAAACAAAGGGGCAAAAGAGGGGGCATGTTACTGGGGCTCCGGACCCATGTGAGATTCATGGTGGCCAGAGAACCCTTGGTTTCCAGCGCTGTCCTGAAGAGGCCAGGGGGACCAACCACCACTATTTCTGACACGCTGAAGAAGAGACATACCGCAAACACAGTCAACACAGTAGAAACATGCACAGCAACTGACTAACTTCTCCATTAGAAATCCCAGATGAAAGTTTTGAAAACAACCCGTTTGTAACTTTTACACACAACTGAGAGAGAGAGAGAGAGAGAGACGAGAGAAACATAACACAAAAGGAGGGAAACTCATGGAAAAGTTCAGTAGTATAACACACCTCTAGGTTCAGTAGTATAACACACCTCTAGGTTCAGTAGTATAACACACCTCTAGGTTCAGTAGTATAACACACCTCTAGGTTCAGTAGTATAACACACCTCTAGGTTCAGTAGTATAACACACCTCTAGGTTGAGTAGTATAACACACCTCTAGGTTCAGTAGTATAACACACCTCTAGGTTCAGTAGTATAACACACCTCTAGGTTCAGTAGTATAACACACCTCTAGGTTCAGTAGTATAACACACCTCTAGGTTCAGTAGTATAACACACCTCTAGGTTCAGTAGTATAACACACCTCTAGGTTCAGTAGTATAACACACCTCTAGGTTGAGTAGTATAACACACCTCTCTAGGTCAGAATGAAAGGTGACAGACACGTTGATCTGCTCATAGGGCAGAACGTAGATGGTGGCTCCCCCTGTTGGTGTCAGTCCTGTAGTGACCGGCTCAGCAGTGCAGCTTGAGGACGCCTCCTCCACTGAAACCAAGAACAAGACAAAAGTTAAGGTTATTTAGTTTTAAACAACTTTCTTTTTAACCTCCTTCAGGTATCATACTGTATATGATTGCTCCTTTTCAAGAACTTTGGGTGTATCTCAATATAAAATGTTGCTACCGGTACATAAATATGGGTAATTCATCCATTACTAACTACTGTGTTGAAATTGTATTTTTCAAGAGCGCTTGATAAATCAATCCCAGGGTGCCTCAGACCAAGACTGAACAACACAGCTACATTATAGAGTCCAGTATGTATAGTTATTGAGAACAGACCAGCAGAATATACCTGATTCATTTCCCCCTAAAACAGGCCCATCAATAAAGCGTGAAATAGTTTGTGTGTGTCAGTCTCACCTGTAAGGGACAGGTGCAGTGGGATGGAACTGAGTGCTTTGGGTTTGTTGGTTTGGGTTTGGCGTGAAAAGTCCTCCACCATCAGCTGCACAGAGTATTGGCCAGCGGATGATTTACCGTTGTACAACAGCGTACACGTCTCCTATGAAGTAGCAATTTAAACAAATTCATCAACATTTATTTGAAAACAATTGTTCTTTGTTTTCCACAGAGCACATGCCTGAAGCCGAAAGTCTAGCCCTAAAAAAAACCCAAGTCCAACAAATAACTCTAAACTGGTTTAACCTCCCCGCACATTTAGATGGTACATGATGCATCCACAATGAGCGATTCATGTTTGCTATTTCTCTGGATAGGAATTCATGTGTGATATTTCTCTGGATAGGAATTCATGTGTGATATTTCTCTGGATAGGAATTCATGTGTGATATTTCTCTGGATAGGAATTCATGTGTGATATTTCTCTGGATAGTAATTCATGTGTGATATTTCTCTGGATAGGAATGAAATCTACACGGTTCTCTTTCTCCTTTTGTTGGCGGTTTGGGGCATCGTAACAGTCACTGCTGTGTGGACTAACACAAAGACACAGATAAGTTACGACTCACCTCCTCCATCTTCATAAAGTTGTACTGGGGGCAGTCAAGGCATTCTCCAAGGTCAGCCTGGGCAAAGCGACAGAGCACTGTGTCCCCATCCAGGTCCTTCACCGTCAGTGGGAAGTGATGTGGGCAGTTCACACGAGCCCTGACACAAGAATACACACTCAGTTAACATCATACATAGTTTTTCTCCCCACTTTATTATATATATATATATATATATTCCTCCTGGCAGCATCATTAAATAGTACCAGCAAAACACCAGTCTCAACGTCAACAGTGAAGAGGCGACTCCGGGATGCTGTCCTTCTAGACAGAGTTCCTCTGTCCAGTGTCTGTGTTCTTTTGCCCATCTTAATATTTTATTTTTATTGGCCAGTCTGAGATATGTCTTTTTCTTTGCAAGAAGAAGGCCAGCATCCTTGAGTCGCCTCTTCACTGTTGACGTTGAGACTCGTGTTTTGCGGGTACTATTTAATGAAGCTGCCAGTTGAGGACTTTTGAGGCATCTGTTTCTCAAACTAGACACTCTAATGTACTTATCCTCTTGCTCAGTTGTGACCCGGGGGCCTCCCACTCGTATTTCTATTCTGGTTAGAGCCAGTTTGCGCTGTTCTGTGAAGGGAGTAGTACACAGCGTTGTACGAGATATTCAGTTTGGCAATTTCTCGCATGGAATAGCCTTCATTTCTCAGAACAAGAATAGACTGACGAGTTTCAGAATAAAGTTCTTTGTTTCTGGCCATTTTGAGCCTGTAATCGAACCCGCAAATGCTGATGCTCCAGATACTCAACTAGTCTAAAGAAGGCCAGTTTATTGCTTCTTTAATCAGAACAACAGTTTTCAGCTGTGCTAACATAATTGCAAAAGGGTTTTCTAATGATCAATTAGCCTTTTAAAATTATAAACTTGGATTAGCTAACACAACGTGCCATTGGAACACAGGAGTGAGTGATGGTTGCTGATAATGGGCCTCTGTACGCCTGTGTAGATATTCCATTAAAAATCAGCCATTTCCAGCTACAATAGTCATTTTAACATTAACAATGTCTACACTGCATTTCTGATCAATTTGAGCTTTTCTTTCAAAAATAAGGACATTTCTAAGTGACCCCAAACTTTTGGACAGTAGTGTATCTTACAAACAAAAAGTCAGACACACAGGCAGTTTGAGGACTGGGACCCTGTTTTGAGAGACTTGAAGAGGCTGTGGCGGAACCGAAGAGCTTGACAATCGGGATGAGATACAGAGGAGAAAGAAAAAAGTATGGAAAGGGATAACGGTGCTGAGGAAGGAAAGAAGGAAGGAAGGAAGGAAGGAAGGAAGGAAGGAAGGAAGGAAGGAAGGAATGAATGGAGAGAAGGACAAAGAGGAAAGGGTCAAAATGTATCAGTCATCATGACCAAATAAATCACACTACATATCAACAGTCAAAACCGTGAGAATGTGTAGACTAGAGTAAACAGAGTAATGTTTTTATGTGCAGTACAAGACTCAGGTCCAGGTTACAGTGAGTTGAGTTACCTGAGAGGAGGAGGCAGGCTGCATTAAGGGGGCTGGTTTAGTCTCAATGGGTTAGACTGGTTGGAGGGTCCAGCCCACAAGAACAGAAACACATTCACGTTGGACCTAATTCACAGTTACAGGGGAGTCAAATAAATATGTTTGTTTTTCACTTTTCCTGAAATGGTGTGACATAACCTGCAAAATGGTTGCTTTATAACACATAGACAACATAATGCATGTGATATAAAGTAAGAATGATCAGTCATGAAACTGCATTATACATTAATGTTCTGAATTGTGAGGACTGAGGAGATCTAATGTCCAACTGCATTGAAGCAAGTTTGTGTAACATTTTCACCATTATGAAACCAACTCATGAAACCTTACGGTCTTCAATGTTGCAGAAGCTAGCACTGAACATGACCAGTCAGTGTGTATTGATTCTATAGATGTTCTACAAAAGCACATCAAATGGTCACAGTGTAATAATAATAACAGGTCTCTCAGCGAATCACATACCCCACATTCACGGTGGCCTTGTAGTTGCTGGGAATGGTCCTCTGCCATTGGCGGACACACCAGCCTGAGGCGGGCTTCTGTCCTGTGTAGGGTAACGAGGTGGTATGCACGACACAGTCTTCCCCTGTCTGACACACTCCGGAGAACGTAGGACAGGGAAGGGCAGAGATCACGGTGTAGTGGGCCATATAATTAATTACATGGTAACAATGAGAAACTTGCTTTTAGGAATTCAGCACAATCATTGTCTACCTGTTATTGGTGCCTAAACCACACTGTATTTATTGGCTATTTACCATTTTATCAAGTAAATTGAAACAAACAAAAACAATGAAAACAACAGGTAAATCCTAGAGACTGTAAAATACCAGTGTAGTAAGTAACCTGGAGGGGCTGTGTGTTTACAGCTGGGGGGTACAGCAAGAACCTGTCAGGCTTCGAAGAGTGATGGGTGTGGAGTCAGGCTCAGAGAGCAGAGGATTCGGAAAAAAACACTTTTTTTCTGTACAATCACAGCGCACAAAGAGGGTGACTCCGAACACAGGCGTAAAACACTCCAAAATGTACTACACTGGTACATACGCTGTACAGTGGAAAATCCAAAAGACAGGAACACTCCTGGACCAAAAACAGCAAACAAGCCCGAACACAGGCGGGCTAACTGAACTTAAATAATCCCAACACAAAACAAGGAACAGGTGAAACCAATTAGACCAAACAAAACGAAAAGGGGAAAGGGATCGGTAGCAGCTAGTAGACCGGTGACGACCATATTCGTGACAGAACCAATCAACATGGATTTGTAATTCATTTGAATACTGTGCACATGTGCATCATAACATAGACAGCCTATCATTATCGCAGTGCATATTTTAGGTCAATCCTGAAATTCCTAATACACAGTGTTAAAAGCTGACAGCACTGGTAATTAACAATGTGTAACCTCACCATATTTCCTCCACTCTTCTCTAGAGGGACAACATTGACCACTGCACCCAGAGAGGTGGCCTCACAGACAGGGTAGGGCAGGAGCAGGCCTAGGGCCACAACCAGGTGCCCCAGAAAAACTTGGATCAACATCAGAGCTTTTCACACAGGGATGTGTATCGAAGGAAGCTTGGGCCTCTGGCGACAGAAATGGTGGTCAGTTAGAGGGCAATCACAAACATGAAACACAGACAAACACACTCACTCTTATTTTACAAAACAGGATCAATATTGAGACAATGACCAAACATTTGTAAATGTGCTAGTAGTAACACAACTTAAATTATTGTAGTCTTTGTAAAAGTCAACAGGACATCAACACATCAAGGCTAGAATGTTATGAATGTGGACATCCCTGTTGTTTTTGTATAACGTCTCATTCTTTTCCAGTTCCAACACACATTGTTATGGAGACTTCTCTGTCAATAACAGCTAGTTTTCAGATTTCCCCTCCCCACTCAGACCACTCCCATACAGTCCTTGTTTGAGAAATATTTTTCTGATAAAAAGCCATTTTTGCCCATTTTAATGGATAATCTATTACAGTAAGGTACCAAATGTTACCCAGAAATGTGATATTGATATAAAAACAACTGCAAGGGGCCTTTAAGGAGTAATTCCAAGCCTGAGGAATTTCAAGACTAACCTAATTTGCCCTCATTGGGTTTCAGTGTTACAGGGTGAAAACTATGACCTGTTCATTTGTATGTGGGGATGGTATGCAAAGAAAATCTATTCTAAGAATTCAGTTTTAAAAGTTACAAACACTGTCCTGTATAACTTCTAAATACGCTGATCTTATTGGCTGTCAGTCATTTCATCCATAGCTCATTCAAAGAATGAGATCTTACATTTCTCCAGCCCTATCCCTCTGCTTTATAGAAAACCAAGTGGTGGGGCTGCAATTGACTGACAGACTAATTAGGCCTTGCTCAAGGACACTTCAGATTCCTGAAAGTCTATGGGAGATTCCATACACCTTGTGTCCTCTCTCCTCGTTTCCTTATCAGAAGCTATTGGATGAGAAAACCAGATGTCCTGCTCCTTTGACATTCTCCTCCAATGGGTTTTGAGAAGGAAAAAAGGAGAGAGGACGCAAGGCATATGCAATTGAGATCTTCCTCAAGGCTGCGTTTTCACAGACAGCCAAACTCTGACCTTTTTCCCAATTATTGGTCTTTTGGACAATTATTGGTCCTTTGACCAATCAGATCAGATCTTTTGCCAAAAATTGTAGAATTGGGCTGCCTGTGTAAACTAAGCTACAGGACTGTTTCACCAGCATAGACTGGAATATGTCCCGGGATTCATCCGATGGCATCGAGGAGTTTATCACATCCGTCACCGGCTTCATTAATAAGTGCATCGACGACGTTGTCGTCCCCACAGTGACCATACGTACATATCCCAACCAGAAGCCATAGATTACAGGCAACATCCTCATTGAGCTAAAGGCTAGAGCTGCCGCTTTCAAAGAGCAGGACACCAATCCAGATACATAAGAAATCCCTCTACGTTTTCCGACAGTCAAAACATCAAGACTAAGATCAAATCCTACTACACTGGCTCTGACAAAGGGAAACCCAGGGACGCTTCCCAGGGACGTGAGCCTAGCAGACAAGCTTAATGCCTTTTATGCTCACTTCGAGGCAAGCAACATTGAACCATGCATGAGAGCACCAGCTGTTCCGGACGACTGGGTGATCTCGCTCTCCGTAGCCAATGTTAGTAAGACCTTTTAACAGGTTAACATTCAGACTGATTACCAGGATGCATACTCTGACCATGTGCTGACCAGCTGGAAAGTGTCTTCAATTACATTTTCAACCTTTCCCTGACCCTGTCTGTAATACCTATGTGTTTCAAGCAGAAAACTAAAGTCCCTGTGCGCAAGAACGGCAAGGTAACCTGTCTAAGTGATTATCGCTCCGTAGCACTCACATCTGTAGCCAAGAAATGCTTTGAAAGGCTGGTCATGGCATCAACACCATCATCCCAGACACCCTGGACTCACACCAATTTGCATACCGCCCCAACAGATCCACAGATGACACAATTTCTATTGCACTCAACAATGCCCTCTCCACTTGGACAAGAGGAACACTATTGTTCAGTGTTCAACACCATAATTCCCCCAAGCTCATCACTAAGCTCAGGACCCTGGGACTGAACACCTCCCTATGCTACTGGATCCTGAACTTCCTAATTGTTCGCCCCCAGGCGGTGAGTGCAGGCAACAACCCATCTGCCACACTGACCTTGAACACGAGGGCCCCTCAGGGGTGCGTGCTCAGTTCCCTCCTGTACTCCCTGTTCCCCCATGACTCCACGACTGTGTGGTTGCGCAAGACTCCAACATCATCATTAAGTTTGTTGACGACACAACGGTGGTTGGCCTGATCACCAAAGAACGATGAGACAGCCTATAGGGAGGTCAGTAACATAGCAGTGTGGTGCCAGGACAACAACCAAGTTAGTTAAATAGACCCCCTGAATTGACCCATTTTGCATGAACTCTTGACTCATCACGCTGCTGTTTATTATCTATCCTGTTGCCTAGTTACTTTATTCATACCAATATGTACATATTTATATTTTGTATGTATTAGTGATCCCCATTAGTTCCTGCCAAGGCAGCAGCTACTCTTCCTGGGGTTTATTATGGATCCCCATTAGTTCCTGCCAAGGCAGCAGCTACTCTTCTTGGGGTCCAAACACATTAAGACACTTACATTACATATAAAACAAAAGATAAAACAGTACATCATATAACATTATTACACCACTACATATCTACAATACAAAATGTATATACCACCATACAACAATATTACAACGTACGTGTGTGTAGAGTGTGTGCTAGCGTTTGTGTGTTTATGCGAGTGTCTGTACCTTTGTGTGTGTCTCTTCACAGTCTCCGCTGTTCCATCAGCTGTATTTTTATCTGATTTTTAAATCTGATTCTACTGCTGGCAACAGTTACCTGCTGTCGAATAGAGTTCCATGTAGTCATGGCTCTATGTAGTACTGTGCGCCTCCCATAGTCTATTCTGGACTTGGGGACTGTGAAGAGACCTCTGATTCTACCTTGATGTTGGAGGCTTCCATTAAAGAACACACTCTGTGTTCTGTTAGACAGGTAAATCTTTATCCACAATATAGCAGGGGGTGTAAAGTCATAACACATACGTTTTTTTTCCAGCAGCAGACTATGATCGATAATGTCAAAAGCTGAATGTCCTTTCCTATAAGTGTGCTGAAAGTCTGTTATCAATTTGGTTATTGTAAAATATCATTGGATCTGGTCAAACACAATTTTTTCCAAAAGTTTACCAATGTTTGGTAACAGGCTGATTGGCCAGCTATTTGAGCAAGTAAAGTGGGCTTTACTATTCTTAGGTAGTGGAATGACTATTGCTTCTCTCCAGGCCTGAGGGCACACACTTCCTAGTAGGCATATCTACCTCAAATCCCTGCACATCGACTCAGTACTTACCCCATGTAAATAGCCAAGTTCTAATTACTCATGTATTTATTCCTTGTTTTTATTTTTCTATTATTTCTCTATGTTTCTCTCTGCGTTGTTAGGAAGGTCCCGTAAGTAAGCATTTCACTTTTAGTCCACACTAGTTTATGAAGCACGTGACAAATAACATTTGATTTAAACAGTCTGAGTAAGGAAATAAATGACCTGTTAGACACCACTTCAAGGGACTTGAGGGTAAGTTGGTAAAGATACATTGAATTAGGGCGTCTCAGAGAAGGAGTGCTGGTCTAGGATCAGATCCCCATCTTATTTATTATGAACTAAAGCCAAGATCAGACGGCTATTCTACAAAGGAGGATCAATAAGTTCGCCAGCTAAATTGCCTAAATATTCTGAAATAACTTGACATTTTTTTGTAAGATAAGCTTCAAATGGGCATGGACTAATTAACATAAAACATTTAAGTTTAGCATAAAAATCTATAGTTATGTCTAGTTGTTGATCAAAGTTAGCTGCTTAACTCATTGATTCTGTTTTGTAGTATACCTCTCAGGTCTCCTACTTCAGGAGGCTTTGTGAATACGGGCCCAGGTTGAAGGTCAGTGTGTGCAGGCTTTTGTTCCAGCACAACTAACATACCTGACAACCACCAGGCCCTGAACTATGTCAGCTGACCAGAAAAAAATTCAGCACTGCAACAATGACCGGAGAGAACATTATGTTACTGAAGGAAACAAACTCTACTTCCCTTAGAGGCAATTGCTACATCAAATTTTGTACTTCATTGTTGAATATTACTTAAATGCATCATGTTAGTTCAGTCTTACTCCATCAGAACCAATAAGCTTGTTTTACCACTTTATTTCTAAAAAGTGAATTTAAACACTAGCTTCATAACATAATTTTATATCATAGCTGGTCAGTCTTCGCACTCTCAGCCATCTATGAATTTGAGTTAGTCAGTCCCATCCCTCAGCCATTTACCAAATCAGTGGTGGGGTGGCAACTTTGTTAATGTTTGAAATGCATATTTCCCCCTCTAAAAAGCTCATACCATTGACCCTCCACCCCTTTCCTAAACACCAGGACGTGTTAGAATGTGTGGAACCCAGATGTTTTGACCATCGGTCTATGCCAAGTATGAAGAAACTTCACAGGCTGCGTTTACACCGGCAGCCCAATTCAGATCTTTTGCTAATTATTTTATTTCTACCACCCCATAGCAGATGTGATATGGGGTCACAACTTAGTGGGCAGTCAGCAAAACAAATCACAAGTGGGTTCTCAGGTTCAGTGTAAACACAGCCATAGCAGCTCAAATCCCATCACAACCAAAAAGTATACTCATGTTTGTCAGAGGCCCAGCCTCATGACCCCAAAAAATGCATTGATTTAAAAGTTTAGGAATCTCTTCCCTCCAATACCAACCTTAATCACTCAACCAAGGGTCTCTTGGTGTTCAGACGGACAGCTGTCTGCGAGTTGAGTGGTCCGATAGGAAGTTCAGGCTGCATCTCAGCTTTCACATTACCTAGTACGTTGCTGGGAACGCACTTGAATGAAAGATGCTAAACTGGCTGGACCAGTGGCTCTGACTAAGAGGAAACGGTATGACTAAATTACAATGAGTGACGGATTTTTAGCACAAACTGAAACTAAGCCAAGTAAATGGCATTTTTTTTGTTAATTATGGCTTAAGCAATTGGACCACACCTCACTTGGATATCCAGCAGGACAGAACAAATGGTTTGAGGAGTAACATTATGGACTGATTTCTAGACAGAAGTAAAGAATACTTCAGATACTACAGTAATTGTTTACTTACCTTAAAGAAAAAAAGGTTGTATATGGCCAGTGACTGCAATCCACACTAAGTTAAACTAGCCACTACCAACAAATATTAGCATATTTGAACCAAATCCCATGTTACTCAACCACCCACATTTAGCATGTTTTTAGTTTCATGCCCAAAGCATCTCTTAATGGGGAGTTTTATGCAACGTCAACAAGTGAGCCAGAGAAAGAATTAAAACAAAGAAGCTTCATGAACTGTTATACCCACTCCTGGCTTAATGAAACATTCAGGACAGAACACAGGTTCACTGAGGAAAGAGTTTAATTTGTGAAACTATCATATCATTTTCCTGAGGAATGTTCATAATTGTTACAGTTTGAAGTAGTTTTTCTAGAACACTTAAGGGCTGATGAGTAAAGAGACTGGGCCGAGCCTGACCGTTGTGTGTTTGTTCCTCTGACCAAATCTACAGTGCTGAAAGTAACAAAAACAGCATTGCATCAGTGCTGGATTCACAATTGAAATCAATCTCTGCATTGAGTAAAGACAAATACAGTAAATGAGAGTCAATCCAGGCCTATAGTGGCAAGTCATTCATGTTGAGGGGGTCCCACTTTGGGGTCAGGGGAGGTGGGAGAGTTGGTCCCTTGGGGCCCCAGTGGTGGTTGTTGCACAACAGTCATCGTTTCCTGCTGGGAGGGTTGAACATCTGGTCCCTCTTTACTGTCCGTTCTTCACATTCAGCATCTTCTCCTGTGGAGGGAAACAACAATATGAACGGAAACAAAGGCAAGGGAACTTAATTGTCGACGTGTCACCTGCAGGACACCATGTCCAGCATTACTTTGTTCCAAACAAGTCTTAAAAAACGTTAAGATCAGTCAATAGTTCTTGCTGTTCCTACATGGACTTTCCACATGTGCGCCAGACTCCACCTCCTGCTACTTTACAGGTCATTCAGAAATATTTACTACATCAGCGCTCCCGTCACGGTCTCACCTTGATCATGGTCTCCAGCTTGATGGCGTCGGCAGCGAACTTGCGGATGCCGTCAGAGAGCTTCTCCACGGCCATGCGGTCCTCGTTGTGTTGCCAGCGGAATTCTTTCTCATCCAGGTGAACCTTCTCCAAATCACAGGCCTTGGCTAAACAGGGGACAAAGAAAAGAGATGTAATGAATTGCCATTAGTTGAATTCATCCTTGGTCCAATGGGATTACGTAGTCCATCCCCAGGCCTTTGAAGGACTGGTAGTATGGCTGCAATCTACCAGAATGCTTACGGCATATGGTTTTACTTAGAGAGGAGCTCATTATCCCCTCAATGGTTTCAAGTGTATAACGAAGGAAACAATGTATGCACTGGGATGCAGGATAAATACCCCTTTAATGCAGACCTGGCCCAGGGCATCAATTTAAGAAGCCTCAAAAGAAAAGACAGGAGTTTCTACATACATTTTTTAAATTTGACATTTATTTAACTAGGCAAGTCAGATTTGTACCTTGTCAGCTCGGGGATTTGAACTTGCAACCTTCCGAATACTAGCCCAACGCTCTAGCCACTAGGCTACCCTGCCGCCCCCCCCAAAAAATTAATTTGTTTCGCTCTGTACGTTTGAAATACAGCCATTGTTGCCCGAGGTTCAAATTGAGACTAACAAAATGGTTGAGACATTCCTACTCATAAGAGACTGCATAACCAATGTTGAAGGGGCCTCAGCAAGTTCTCCTTAGGAGGGGTTTAACAAAAACTTGGTCTTTGACCTGCTAGTGTGTAACAGTAACTTACCTCAAGGGGTCACCCAAGTAGACCTACTTCACCAGCTTTCCTCGAACTGCATGACAGTTCGCACCAATTCAAATTGTTCTTAAAATAAGGTTTAATTGAACAAAACTCAAGTTTTAAAAGTAGCCAAAATATTTGGCTTGAATTAGTGCTTATTCATACAGTACATGGTTACCCTCTGCTTTCTGAGGAAACATTGTGTCTGGTGCATGACACCCACATCCCTCCCATCAGCCCCTTGTTCCCGTCTGACGCTTTGAGCAGGTTAACATTCAAAACAAAGCTGGAGTGTGAGAACGCAGATTAGTCACAGCATTGTGTAGGAGTCCTGAAGATACAATCTAGAGTTAAAGTATAAGGGAAGATCGCTTCTTTCATGTGCTTAGATAACATGTAACCCTCTGTCACAACCATGATAAATCATTGATAGTAAATTTACTGCATCACTGAACCCATATGATGCAGTGAGAGTTCCATTAGAATATGAACCAATGTTATTACGACACCTGCATGGACCAGACCTGAGATGAAACGCCATTTTAAACACTTCAAATACTTTTAGAGTTCACACTAGACTGTCTGGGGTGCAATATGTTCAGGGTTTGCATTTAACACTATTCTATTGGTTCATTAAGCCAGACAAACACCGGTAACATATTGGAAACCAGGCCTGACATCTACACAAAAATCTGTGCCCAAGAAAGCAAAGATGCCTAAATGACTACCGCCCAGTAGCACTCACATCAGTAGCCATGAAGTACTTTGAAAAGGCCAGTCATCCCAGGAACCCTAGACCAGGGATGGGCAAACATAGGCCTGAGGGCCACATCAGGATTTTGAATTTGAGGGCCGCCTTTTGGGGGACCAATGGTCTGTTAAAAACCTATTTGTGGGGGCCTCCCGAGTGGCGCAGCAGTCTAAGGCACTGCGTTGCAGGGCTCGAGGCGTCACTACAGCCCTGGGTTCGATCCCAAGCCCTGTCACAGGTGGCCGTCACTGGAGACCCATGAGGCAGCGCACAATTGTCAGGTCAAGATTCCCTTGTCCCATCATGCTCTAGCGACTCGTGGCAGGCTGGACGCATGCACGCTGACAGTCACCAGGTGTACGGCGTTTCCTCTGACACATTGCTGCGGCTGGCTTTGGTTCAAGAAGCAGTGTGGCTTGGCCGGGTCGAGTTTGAGGACGCACGGCTCTCAACTGTCGCCTCTTGAGTCCGTACGGGAGATGCAGTGATGGGACAAGACCAACTACCAATTGGATACCACAAAATTGGGGAAACGGGGTCATATTTATAAAAAAATATTTTTTAAATCTCACGGGCCAGATTGAGATGCCTGGGGCCTGCACTTTGCCCCAGACCCACTCCAATTCACATACCACCAACAGATGATGCAAGCTATTGCACTCCACACTGTCCTTGCAAAACCTGGTCAAAAGGACCACCTACAAAGCTAAGGACCCTGGGACAAAACACCTCCCTCTGCAACTGGATCCTGGACCTCCAGGTGGCAATGGTAGGCAACACATCTGCCACACTGATCCCCAGTGGTGCGTGCTCAGTCCCCTCCTGTACTCCCATGACTGCTTGGCCAAGCACAACGCCAACACCAGCCTTAAGTTTACAGAGGTCAGAGACTGGCCGTGTGGTGCCAGGACAACAACCTCTCCCTCAACGTGCTCAAGACAAAGGATATGATTGTGGATGACAGGAAAGAGGCCCGAGAACACCCCCATTCTCATCGACGGGGCTGTAGGTGAGCAGGTTAAGAATGTCATGGTCCTTGGTGTCCACAGCACCAAATTATCATGGTCCAGACACCAAGACAGTTGAGGGCCCGACCCCCCCCCCCCCCCCCCCCCCCCATTCTCAACTGTTCCAGGGAGGGGCAGTGAGGTCATACTAGTATCCTGTAGGGGGTAGCAATGAGTCCTGTTACCTTTCTGAACCGTGAGCATTGGTGTGACTGTGCTGTGGTCTTTGCTCAGCTCTCCCAGTAGGCCGGGGGAAATGGTAAGCAGGTCACAGCCGGCCAAGGCCTTGACCTCCCCGGTGTTCCTGAATGAAGCTCCCATCACCACCGTGGTATAGTCATACTTCTTGTAGTGGTTGTAGATCTTGGTCACACTGATCACACCTGAGGGAAGAGAACAAAATAATGTTTATGCCTAATAAAGCCACTCCAGTGCAGTAATGAAGTCAATACACCCGTGTCGCCAAGCATCTTATTTATACTCGTAAGGTCTGGGACTGTTGAGGCCAACCTAAAGTTTAGAAGCTAACACTCATGCTATCAAATGGTGGATCAGTCAGCCCATACCTGGGTCCTCATGGGCCTCGTAGCTCTTCTGGGCAGTGTTCTCCTTGTACCAGTCCATGATACGGCCCACAAAGGGTGAGATGAGGGTGACTTTGGCCTCGGCGCAGGCCACTGCCTGGGCGAAGGAGAACAGCAAGGTCATGTTGCAGTGGACCCCATGCTTCTCCTCCAGCTCCCTGCAGGTACACACATTGACAGACACATTAAAGGACAGTTAACAGCAGAGCTTCACTGTGCTTCCATGGCTGTCAAAGCCAACATTTTAGATTAAAATGATTTCTAGATTGGAGGTAAATTGTTTAACCCTTTGCATCAAATTACAGTTTTGGCAAAACAAACAGCATGTTTTGAAAATATTATACTATACTGTGACAAAATGCCTCTAAGGTAGATGACTCATGTCCTTCCCTCCCCATCTCACACACCTGCCAGCCTGGATGCCTTCCCATGTTGAGGAGAGCTTGATGAGAACACGGTCCTTCTTGATACCAGCCTCTTCGTACAAGGCAATGAGCCCCAGGGCCCGAGACACCATCTCATCCTTATCGTACGAAAGCCTAATGTCAAGTGGAAGAGGTTGAGTTAGTCGATCTAAATATTAAACGCTTACTATTTGGAAGAGCCGTTTTATGTGGACTCCATACCAGTCATTTGAGTCTGAGGCTCTGCTGTGAACGTGAAAGACTTTGTTCAGTGAGAGTCAACTTAAAGGATCAATTTGCTACCCTGATCTATAAAGGCTCCAGGTTGCATTTGAGGCACCAAGTCCATTCAGCTACTTTGTGGAATCAAGTGTCTTTTTACCTGTAATTTCATTTGAAACATTCCCCTCCCCATAGCCATTATCAATTCCTATGTTCAGACATTTATATTGAAAATGTATGAGTGGGTGTTATTCTGATAACTGGTGTCGACAGATACAAAGCACGTCATGAGCGACTTATGTAGGCCCGAGCGGCGCAGGAGGCTTTCCTGTACCTGGCGTCTACCTCCGTGGAGACCCTGCCTGGGATCTTCTTCAGGATCTCCAGGCCGAAGCTCACAAAAAGCTTGTCCATGGTGTTGGTGACCTGCTCCTCCTCAGATCTGATGAGACACAGGAACAGGATACTGGTGAGGTGCAATACCTCAAGCATATCAAACATGTGGTCATAGCTTTCAGCAGTAGACTAAGGATTTATTAACTAAGTAATCACTTGGAGTACACCAGACATTGAGTTGCACCCCCACCTCCTTTAACCAGTCTGCTCCCCATCTACACTGATTTTATTTAACTAGGTAGGCAAGTTGAGAACAAGTTCTCATTTACAACTGCGACCTGGCCAAGAAAGCAAAGCAGTTCGACAGAGTTACACATGGATTAAAACATACAGTAGCAAAATAAGTCGGTGCGCAAATGAGGTGAGATAAGGGAGGTAAAGGCAATAAATAGGCCATGGTGGCAAAGTAAATACAATATAGCAATTAAAACACTGGAATGGTAGATGACAGTAGATGTGTGCAAAGTAGAAATACTGGGGTGCAAAATAAATACAGTAGGGGAAGTGGTAGTTGTTTAAGCTATTTACAGATGGGCTATGTGCAGTGATGAGAGCTGCTCTGACAGTTGGTGCTTAAAGCTAGTGAGGGAGATAGGAGTCTCCAGCTTCAGAGATTTCCCAGTTCATTCCAGTCATTGGCAGCAGAGAACTGGAAGGAGAGGCAGCCAGAGGAGGAATTGGTTTTGCGGGTGACAAGTGAGATATACCTGCTGGACCGCGTGCTACCGGTGGGTGCAGCCATGGTGACCAGCGAGCAGAGATAAGGCGGGACTTAACCTAGCAGGGTCTTGTAGATGACCTGGAGCCAGTGCGTTTGGCGACAAGTATGAAGTGAGGGCCAGCCAACGAGAGCGTACAGGTCGCAGTGGTGGTTAGTATATGGGGCTTGTGACAAAACGGATGGCACTGTGATAGACTGCATCCAATTTGTTGAGTAGGGTGTTGGAGGCTATTTTGTAAATGACAGCGCCAAAGTCGAGGATCGGTAAGATGGACAGTTTTATGAAGGTATGTTTGGCAGCATGAGTGAAGGATGCTTTGTTGCGAAATAAGCCAAATCTAGATTTAACTTTGGATTGGAGATGCTTAATGTGAGTCTGGAAGGAGAGTTTAGTCTATCCAGACACCTAGGTATTTGTAGTTCTCCACATATTCTAAGTCAGAACCATCCAGAGTAGTGATGCTGGACAGGCGGGTAGCATACAGTTGAAGAGCATGCATTTAGTTTTACTTGTATTTAAGCAGTTGGAGGCCACAGAAGGAGAGCATGGCATTAAAACTCGTTTGGAGGGTTGTTGAGTGTCCAAAGGGCCAGAAGTATACAGAATGGTGTCATCTGCATAGAGGTGGATCAGTGACTCACCAGCAGCAAGAGCGATATATACAGAGAAGAGTCGGCCCAAGAACTGAACCGTGGCACCCCATAGAGACTGCCAGAGACCCAGACAACAGGCTTTAAGATTTGACACTGAACTCTGTCGGATTGAAGTGGATTTAACAAGTGACAACATGGGCTCACAGCTTTCACCTGGTCAGTCACATGGAACAAGCAGGTGTTGTTAATGTGCATATTTAAGCAGTAAGAGGTATGGTATATGGCCAAAATCCACCACAGCTAAGGGCTGTTCTAATGCACAACACAAGTGTCTGTATACAAACCTTAGCATATTGGCCACATAACAAATCAAGGTGCCTTATTGCGATTAAACTTAAAGTAATCAGAGCAGTAAAAAAATAAAGTTTATACCGGTGGTAGTCAGGTCAACAGCCGTGGAATATCTATCAGCATTCAGGGCTCAAACTACCCAGTTTATTAAGTGCTGTAATAAACTTTAAATGTTCATTCACTTTCCAGTATTCATGTTCTCACCTCAATCCTACTCAATGCATTCGATTTGGCACTGATTATTCTCTAAAGTGCACTAGAGGCTTGGAAATAAAACATTCTAAACAAGGCAAATAATGAATAGGAAAGCCAAAACTGATGTCTTCAGATTTACTTTAGTGGCTTGGAAATATTTGTTCTTTAGACTAAATGATAGGCGCCAGTTGCAAATGCACACTTCAAAGTTGTCAGTCACCAAAACAATGTTCATAACGGGGCGAAGCGACCGTGAAACACATGTAGTTTGCAGGCATGTGCGAGGCAAGGCAGACTGATCAGCACCCTCAGGGCACCTGCATTGTCAACACTTATCTTGAGCAAAGGGAAAACGCCTGGTTCTTTGTTCACACACAAAATGTAGAAGCAGTGCAGAGTTGCAATATGATTACATGAGCTTATTTCACCAATCATTGAAACGGTAGGGGTTGTAAAGTGTTCAGAGTGCCCATCTTACCCGCCCTTGGCGATGCCGTATTTGATGGCCTGGTCGACCAGATGCTGGTAGGCGGCCATCTTGGCAGCAGCCAGGATGAGGGAGGGGTTGGTGGTGGCATCCTGGGGCTTGTACTCTTCAATGGCTGTTCAGAGAAGTGGGAGAGAGACAAGTTAAGAACAGCTCACAACACTAGGTGTTCATAGCCACACTAGACCTACGCATGAAAAATGAGAAGGTGGCCATAGTACTGTTTGTCCATTGAGACACCGTAGCCAGTACACTTCCTCAAAATAATCAGAATGAAAGTGAAAAACATTAAATGACAGATTTCTTAGTGATGTTTCTGCCAAGGAGATCTCATACAATTTTACATTAACTGCTTGGTGCAGTATTTCAAAGAAAGTGTCACTTGTTGAACAAACTTTGAAGAAACACCACTGTTGACCAATCACCTACAAGTGGGCGTAGACTTCTGCTCCAAACTTCAGCTTGCCGCCAGAAGAGTCAAAAAATGAACAAAAACATAATGCAGGAACTCAACCGAACTGTTTCGTCTGGGAAGCCTGCGGACGCCTTCAGTCCCAAGGTACATACAAGCCTTCATAGGACACAACTTCATTCACCAATCTTATCCTGAGATGTGTAGCTGTGAAATAACTCAGTAAAAGGTCTATGCAGATATTGCTTATGCCCATTTTGAATAGTCACTTATACAGGAGAGAGAACTAGAGAACTCTGGATGGGTCAAGAAGCACTGGTCTCAAACAGTGACCTCTACTGTAGATACAAGCCAACAGCAGTTTCCTCAACTAAAGCAGAACATTGTACCTGCAACACTGCAGTAGAAGAATGACACCCAATGTTCAAATTAAACAGTCAAGGTTAATCCCTTTAGCCTGTGAGGTAGCCTAGTAGTGAAGCATCCTAGGTGAAGGTCTAATACAGAGTGCGACATTGTGGTAAATTTGAATGAAAAAACAAAGTACTTTACCTTTATTTAATTAGGCAAGTTAATTAAGAACAAATTCTTATTTTCCAATGACGGCCTAGGAACAGTGGGTTAACTAGCTTGTCAGCTCGGGGATTCGATCTTGCAACCTTTCGGTTACTAGTCCAACGTGCTAACCACTAGGCTACACCAATTGTTTTGCTTTTCCTACTTTACACTGGAGGGCCTTTACTATAGCCTTGTTAGCCTACGGTCAGGGTACTCGCCAGTTACAGTTTTGATTAGTATACTGCCATCGTTGTGATATGCCATGTCAGCTACACTGAGGGAGGCCTGTGGCGATGGGCTTTAGACCAGCTGGCCAAGCTTCTGCCACTGACAGGGAGTAGGCAACACAATGAAGCACAAAGGCCCCCTGTGTTTCTCTGAAAACAACTAACATTCTAGGCTCTCACCATCTCATTCTGGTCAAAAACCCTACTCTTTTAGCCAGTCCTTATGGCTGGATCTGTCACATGCAGCGATTTGCAATCCATTCCCACCCATGTTATCACCATTATGTATTACTGGCAGTGATTAAACAATCCAAAATAGCATATCCAAACAAGCCGTTTGTGAATGAACAGTACAAACTTCTGGTAGCTGAATTATCTGTTGGAGGTCTTTGGAGAAAGATTGGATAACCAGGCAGTTAGAAAATATTGTCTTTGTGGAAAAACATGCAGACAATTATCCACATCAAGAGCTTTGGATTCACTTTATCAAGACAGATTGTGTAGCTGTTCAATGAGAGCTTGAGGCATACCCCAGGGGGTCAGATATGTGGATTAAGCCTACACTTCAAATACCTGGTAGTTATATAGAATGTATGTATTAAGACACACCCAATTAGAAACCAAAGTTCCTGTACTTTTCACTACAGTTCAATGATTATGTGCCACATCTGCAATTACCACAGTGCAGTAACCACACTGAGTTAAGAGTGTGCCGTAACCACACTGAGTTAGAGTGTGCCGTAACCACACTGAGTTAGAGTGTGCAGTAACCACACTGAGTTAGAGTGTGCAGTAACCACACTGAGTTAGAGTGTGCAGTAACCACACTGAGTTAGAGTGTGCAGTAACCACACTGAGTTAGAGTGTGCAGTAACCACACTGAGTTAGAGTGCAGTAACCACACTGAGTTAGAGTGCAGTAACCACACTGAGTTAGAGTGCAGTAACCACACTGAGTTAGTGTGCAGTAACCACACTGAGTTAGTGTGCAGTAACCACACTGAGTTAGAGTGCAGTAACCACACTGAGTTAGAGTGCAGTAACCACTGAGTTAGAGTGCAGTAACCACACTGAGTTAGTGTGCAGTAACCACACTGAGTTTACAAAAGTAGTTAGAGTAACATGGCATGTTAAAAGGGCAACTTCAGGCTAAAGTGTTCCTGCAATTTGTATACTACTTCCCATTTGTTATGCACACCAGATGACTGCCATGCATAAACACTAATGACCATGTGTTTCCCACATGGTTCAGGACGAGTCCAGGGTTGCACTTTTAACCAAGCACTGACAAATTTCACAGGAACAAAACAAAAAAAAGGGTTGCTCAGTTTGAACAGGCATGTGCTTGCAACCAGTCAATATTTGACAGATGACAGGTTTCACAACATGTAAGGATAGGTAGATGCCATGTGTGTTCCTTTGAGAAAAGTTATGAGGCACTTTTCATTTGTTGTTTATTTTAGTAATTCTCATAGCAGAAACCCTCATGTCTGTTGGTGAGGTCTTTTCTTGAAGGAATAAGGCTTAGCTAAAATCAGTCCAGCCATGTAAGCCTACACAGAGACCAACCCTAAAGATAAGATACACTAACCACCCCCATTTGAACAAAGACAGCAACTGGCAAGATAAAGCATGTTCTGTGCCAATGTAATCTGATGCATTTATTCCATTGAAAGATATTAAATGTACACCCTCCCCATCATTGGGATAACTGAGGAATTGTACAACTTACTGAGCTGTTCACCATTCTGCATGCCAGCAAAATATTGTCAATGAGGCCACACTTAAGCCATCACGAGCCAGATACGTTCAGTTATTTAAGCTAAATTAGACAATGTATTAGGCTTTGCAATATGGACAAACATCCAAATGATACACTATGCCAGATAAGAGTTTCTAATTGAACTTGATCAAGTTTGAAAGTGACTGTTGCCATTTTAATCCTACTGGACATGACCCACTGGTAAAATGACTGTAGCACCATACAATACTAACTGATGTGGTTTAACTGTCCTTCAGTATTGCAGTCAGGGTTTCACAGTCTTCAAACCAGTTGACCAATGAATGCACTGCATCGCACAAGAGTTGGCCAGTGAGGTCCTTTCACAATGGGATTTGGTCAAGCGCACCCTTTCACAACATGGCAGCGGGCCTATGGGTACATCGAGGTTCCTTTCACCACAGTCTAAAAACTGAACTGCTGAGGCATGAAGCAAGGTCACAGATAACTTGGTCAATCTTCAGAATCGTAGGCCATTTGAGTGACTGGTCCTATAGACACATTCTTCAGGTCCCTGCAACAGTATTTTCTATAGAGAGCCAAAACATTTGAAAATAACCCTGTCCTAAAGACAAGTTGCTCTCGTCCAATGGAGAACGATACTTGCTCTCACGCCTCGTACTGCTACTTGAATTGACCAATAGAATGACTTGTCGGGGAATTCAGGGAACAAAACCTGTGAAGCTCCAACACCCCTTCACTTATCCCGAGAAGAAACATTATGTGTAGACTGAAGCAGCATGTCATCAAAGCCTATCCACTTAGTGTGCTCCATTTCAGCCTGGTTAACATTACCCTGTGGCAGGTAAACCGTTTCTGTCTTGTCATCCTGACTTGCAGTGCAAGCATGAGGAAATGTTTGGTTTACACCACAATGGATTACATCATTCCTACTTCCTTATTCAAACGGAAGAGGAACCAGTTCTCTGAATCTGGGAGACAGTAATGTCAGTCGAGGGCAGTGAACATGACATTTGTATAAATCATATATAGCTAACCAACTACGCTGAACGGTCTTTTAGGTTGTCTTCTGCATTTAGTGTCATTTAACTAAACCCCATTAGTGTCACGTGGGAGAACCAATGTTGAGTAGTTGGGCGTGACAGCGTTAACGTGCGTGCCCTGACAGGAGTAAGTCATTGTTTTAAAATTGCAATTCCTGTTTGATAGCTCACAACGTCTAAATTAGACAACACCTGAAAATAGAAACGCATAACTATATAGTTCCCATAGTTAATTAACATTAGCGACCAAGTTGCAATGCATGGAACGTGCAAGAGCGGTGGTCATAACTAGCTAACGTTAGCCACAAGTGCAGTAAGTTAATTATTAGCCAAACATGATACGACAGCTAGCTAGCAACATTAATTTAAAAGCTAAAAACATAGAAGTTTATCGGAATTAATATTCGAGCAGACTACGATAAGTAGATAACGCAGCTATAAACCTTGCAACATGTTACATCAATGTGTTCTAGAGAATGCCTGCCTAGCCTTGGCTAGTAACGTTAGTGTATAGCGGTCAATCCAATCTGTTACCGTTGAAGTCTCCGGTGTCCGCCACGACCACCGTGTGTTTCTTCAGCTGCTCCAACGCCGACTCCATCTTTCGCCGTTTGTCTGGTGACACACTAGACATGATGAAGGGAAACAAGAGAGCTTTTATATTCACAAAGCACGTGAGACAGACGGAATTTTGGATCGACGAAAGCGCGGTGTGGACGGCGGCGCTCCGGAGCTGGAGAGACAGGGGCGCGCACGTTGGCTGTTTGAAATCGGTTTGAAGCAACAAGTTGCTCTCGTCCAATGGAGAACGATACTTGCTCTCACGCCTCGTACTGCTACTTGAATTGACCAATAGAATGACTTGTCGGGGAAGTAGTTCATAGACTTCTTGTGCATATTTAAGGTGCATGCATCAGGTGTTGTACACAGTATGTCTTTTTTCATTGCTCTGATTATGAAAACATACTAAAAGCAAAGACACTCAAAGGAAAATACCAAGATTGTTGGTTGTGTCAAGAGGTTGTAGGCTCATGCACTTCATATTTGAATAGATTAATATAATGTAGTACAAAGTCCATCTGTAATAGATAACGATATAATCTGTAATGAATTAACAAAATCTTACCTACATAACTTGATAAACTACATATTAGTTTACAATATTTAGCTGAGCTGAAGAACTCATGACACTGTTGAACAAGTCAGCCACGCACAGAAGTAATGGGGAACATTCAGTTTGACTATAAAATTCAAGTATGGAATGCAATTATCTACTTTATCTACGTAAATCATACATGATAAAGTGGGTTACATAAACAAATGAAAAAGCTAACATTTATAATAAAGATAACAATAATAAAAAACAACATAACTATTTTGCCTTGATAGATGTCTTTGTGTATGTATATTCAGGGTACATACAGGATATGACAAACAGTGTGTTGGACAGTATGTCCCTTTAGTTCATTGCTCTGATTAACAACCTAACATTAGGCCTGGCAAAACATCTCAAAGGAAAATACCAGGGTCCGTTTTCCGAATACAGGTTAAACCTAGTCCTGGATTCAAAATCATTCTTGTTGAAGAGATTGTTGAAAGTATGTTATGATCCAGGACTAGGCATAATCTGGATCTGTAAAAACAACCCCAAGAGTTTGGTCACATGGCAATGAGTTAGTTGCAGGCTTCTGCACTTGCTTTAGCGAGGGATTTGGGACGGTTCCAGAATTGGGCAGCAGGTAGCCTCGGGGTTACAGTGTTGGGCCAGCAACTGAAAGGTCACTGGGTTGAATCCCGGAGCCGACAAGGTGAAAGAAATCTGTTGCTGGGCCCTTGAGCAAGGTGCTTAACCCAATTGCCCCAGGGGAGCTGGACAATGGTGACCCTGGCCGTGACCCCACTCACTGAGGGTGTCTTAGGGGCAGTTGGGATATGCAACAAACACGTTTCTATTACACACTTGTGTGCAACAGGACAGATAAAACCCCCCCCAAAAAGTATTATTATTTAATTCTATCAATGTTGGCACAGAGTTTGAAAGCCCCCAGTATATCCACTTTAATGTCAAGTAACAACAATACATGATGATTGTCATCTGGTAGATCTTGGTGTTAGAGCAGTGTCCTGAAAGAAAGCAACTGTTCTGTAGAAGAGATTGACAACACACAAAATTGCATGAATGAATGACAGCGATAGTCAGAGAAATTGTCTAAGGCACACGCAGATGGTACCAAGGTAAGATATGTCCTGTGCTGTTTGTCATTATCACATAAACGAACAGGAGTCCCTAAGGCTAGCAGGGATCTGGGCTTTCCTCACTGCTCTGCAATTGAACCTTCTTATGAACAGTCCTCATATGTTTCTTCAAGGTTGTCATCTGACTGAAGCATTTTCCGCAACTGTCACACCTAAAAGGCTTTTCTCCCGTGTGAATGCGCTGGTGGCGTTTTAGGTCACTTACTGAAATAAAGCCCTTCTCACAGTCGGCACACCGATAGGGTCTTTCCCCTGTGTGTACCCTCATATGCTCATTCAGTCGGTTTCGCCTGAAGCTTTTGCCACAAACGCTGCACTGGTACGGTTTCTCTCCTGTGTGAGTCCTCATGTGTGTGCCCAGATCCCCCTTGCGGCTGAAGCACTTACCACATTCTTTGCACCAATGTGGCCTCTCCCCTGTGTGAATTCTCTGATGTGTTTTTAAATGGTTGTTATTAGTAAACCTTTTCCTGCACACAGGGCACTTGTATGGTCTATCACCTGTGTGAGCCACCATTGGTGCTCTCAGCTCACTGGTTATCCCAGTGTCAAGAGGACTTTGTCCTTTCTTTGCCTGTGTATGTTTTGACTTTGACATGGTCTGAGAGTTACTGGTTGATTCTGATGCCCCGTAGTCCTCTCCATCATGATTGGTTTTGATCGGTTCTGTTGAGTTGGTGGGAAGAGAGTCCCTCTTGCTGTTCTTCCCAATTTGGTAAAGGTATGAGCTCTGGGGTGAGTCCTGATCACTGGCACTTTCCACACAGGGGGGAATGAATATGGTCTCTGTGTCCTCTTGATCACTCCACTCCTGCTTAGAGGGAACCTCCTCTCCAGAGACAGAGACAGTGAGCTGCTGGGGGTCTGAAAGGAAAGATGGGGAAGTTACTTACCATTGAGATATATCAACACACTTCAGTTTTACTTCTTCCCCTTAGCTCGCAACACATTTACAGACTAGACTTACAATAACATTATAGAGTGCAGTGAGAAGTGATCGCTATCTAATTCCGATGCCTGATTAGCTAGCTAATAACAATCGAGGTTCAGCACAGTTCAGCAGTCATTAACTAGTCCTATGGTTGTCACAGTTGTCTAACTAGCTAGATAATAATCGTAATAATGTTTACAGAACCATAGGTTGCTGATTCGTCTTACACACCTGGTATTTGTGATTCTCTATCAGGTTTGAAACCGAAATCTAGCAACAGCCTCCGTAGATGGTCGTTCTCCACTTTTGATCTGGAGACTTCTTCCTGGTACGCTGTTATAGTCTTCTCCACTGCCCCGAATATATCCACAGCCGCCGCAGTTAATCGGGCAGTAAGAAACGCATTCAACGAATGTAGTTTAGACATTTTAGGTTTAATAAAGTAATAACATTGAGCCACGACAAAGATTAGGGATATATGTGTTGAACAGGACTAGGACGTAAACAGAGAAAAGTAAGAACATTTTGTCGTAAAAAAGTCGTAAACACTGCCTCTGTTTTTTCATGGTTCATTTATTGGCTGAACGTCGTAACCGACATTGCACTGCCACCTGCTGTACTGGAGTAATAGCCGTTGTTCTTATAGCTCAGTGCACATAGAAAGGACAGGGCAGAATGGGTATGGATGGATTGATTACATTTAGCACAGTGATGCTTCATATATGCATCAGCAACTGCTATTGAAGTCACTGAAACCCTTAACAAAGAGTTGCAGTCTGTTTTGGAACGGGTGGCCAGTAATAAACTGGTCCTGAACATCTCTAAAACCAAGAGCATTGTATTTGGTACAAATCATTCCCTAAGTTCTAGACCTCAGCTGAATCTGGTAATGAATGGTGTGGCTGTTGAACAAGTTGAGGAGACTAAATTATTTGGTGCTGGCTAAGAGTTGAGGAGACTAAATTATTTGGTGCTGGCTAAGAGTTGAGGAGACTAAATTATTTGGTGCTGGCTAAGAGTTGAGGAGACTAAATTATTTGGTGCTGGCTAAGAGTTGAGGAGACTAAATTATTTGGTGCTGGCTAAGAGTTGAGGAGACTACATTATTTGGTGCTGGCTAAGAGTTGAGGAGACTAAATTATTTGGTGCTGGCTAAGAGTTGAGGAGACTACATTATTTGGTGCTGGCTAAGAGTTGAGGAGACTACATTATTTGGTGCTGGCTAAGAGTTGAGGAGACTACATTATTTGGTGCTGGCTAAGAGTTGAGGAGACTAAATTATTTGGTGCTGGCTAAGAGTTGAGGAGAGACTGACTGCATCACTTCTTCTTTTTATAAGAAACATTCATGTGTTGTAAATTCAAATTTGTTTGCATAGTCAACACACACACACACACACACACACACACACACACACACACACACACACACACACACACACACACACACCACCAGGGGTCTTTTCACAGTCCCCAAATCCAGAACAAATTCAAGAAAGCGTACAGTATTATATAGAGACATTATTGCATGGAACTCCCTTCCATTTCATATAGCTCAAATGAACAGCAAACATGGTTTTAAAAAACGGATAGAGCAACACCTCACGGTACAACGCCTCTCTCCTATTTGACCTAGATAGTTTCTATGTATTGATATGTAGGCTACGTGTGCCATTTTTAAATTGATATAGTTCTGGCCTTGTCTATTAGTGTTCTGTATTATGTCATGTTTTGTGTGGACCCCAGGAAGAGTAGCTGCTGCTTTCACAACAGCTAATGTGGATTCTAATAAAATACTGTGTACCATAACTCTCCTCGGGACCCACAAACTTTTCACTATTTTGTTGTAGCTGGGAACTAGTTCACCTGATTCACCTATTCAAGGGCTTGATAATGAATCATTATTTTTTTGGGGGGTGATATATTTGTCCTGACATTTTTTGTTGTTGCATATCCCAAATCCCCCTGAGACACCCGCAGGGAGGGGGGGTCATGAACAGGGTAACCGTTGTACAGCACCCCTGGAGCAGTTAGGGTTAAGTGCCTTGCTCAACGGCAGAGCAACACATTTTTCACCTAATTAATTAACAAGTTGAATCAGGGGCGCTAACTCTGGAACACATCAAATAACTGGAATGACTGGGGGTCGCCGAGGAGAAGTTTGAGATCTGCTGATTTAGCAGACACTCTTATCCAGATCGACTTACAGGAGCGATTAGTGTTAAGTGCTTTGCTCAAGGGCATGTCTACAGATGTTTCACCTAGTCTGATCGGGGATTCAAACCAGCAACCTTTCAGTTACTGACACAACGCTCTTAACCGCTAGGCTACCTGACGCCCTGAATCATGATCACATTTCATGAACGGTCACTTTTCTACCACGTTTCTATCTACCACGTTTCCATCTACCACGTTTTCATCTACCACATTGTCATCTACTACGTTGCCATCTACCACGTTGCCATCTACCACGTTTCCATCTACCACGTTTCCATTTACCACATTTCCATCTACCTGAGCAGAGTTTTGATGTTAATCAAGACATATTTAATAAACAATGAGCCCTGCAACAAATATCCTTGGAGTGCACATAGTTTACAAAAGTGGAGAACCTCCCTCTCTGCTCCCAAGTCGACAGACAGTCATTCATAAAACTAAAACATGTTTCAGATGTCCTGAGTAAGATTCTACCAGAGGGACTCAGGGTGTTAGAAATGCAGTCTTTGTGCTATATAGAAACAGCAGCAATGTGAGTTTCCATGTTGATCATTTTTTTATTGATACCAACAGAAAGCACCAACAACGGCTGAAAGGTACAGACAGATAAAGGTTAACTTTGAGATGAAAGTTACAAATGGGCCATGTATAAAAATAAGTGAATAAAAATGAACATTGAATGTGAACATTGAAACATCTAAACAATATTGCTGAAACATGCATTGCGCTACACAGATTTCCCCCTGTGTATGTCCCATCTTGAGTTCTCACATCTTCTCTCATGGAACAGCAATTGCCGCAGATGTGTGTGTCATCATGTGTTTCTTCAGGGTTACATTGAGCCTAAAGCATTCGCCGCAATCATGACATCGATACGGTTTCTCTCCCGTGTGAGTCCTCATGTGCTCTGTCACTTTTTCCTTTCGGTTGAAGCACTTCCCACAATCTTGGCACTGATGCTGTTTGCCTCCTGTGTGAACTTCCTGCATGTGGCGACTTAGATTTAGAACACCTAGTCCACACACAGCGCACCTGCACAACAGCTTATTCCCCGTGTGACTCGCCATATGCGCTCTCAGGTTTCCTTGCAGTGCGTAGCATTTGCCACATTGCATACAGCTGTATGGTTTTGCTCCACTGTGGGATGTCATATGGTCTGTCAGGTGCTCCTTCCGCGTGTAGCATTTCCCACATACGTTGCATTGATGTGGTCTCTCTCCTGTGTGGAGCTTCTTGTGACGACTTAAGTGACTTGGAAATGTAAAGCATCTGGCACAGAAAGGGCACTTGTGTGGCTTCTCCCCTGTGTGTGTCCTCATGTGAAGTATCAGTCTCGTGTTTAGACCGAATCGTTTGCCACATTCATGGCAGCAGAACGATTTCTCCCCTGTGTGAGTTAGCATATGCATCGTTAGGCTATTCTTGCGGTTGAAGCATTTACCACAGTCTTTGCACTCGTATGGTTTCTCACCTGTGTGAGTTCTCTTGTGTATTTCCAAATGACAAGGTCTGTCATAGGTTGCCGTGCACTCGGTACAACTGTAGAGCCTCTTCCTTGTGTGAAGCCTCAATGGCGCTTTCAACTCACTGGTTGTCTTGCCCTCGGTGCAGATATAAGATCTTTGTCCTTTCTTTAACCGTGTTCTCTTCATTTTGAGAGGCTTTAATTGTGTGAGGGGAGTGTCACTGGTAGATTCTGATATTTTGTTGTCCTCTCCATCTGGATTTGTTTGGATCGGTTCTGCTACAATGGTGGGAAGGGAGTTCTTCAGAGTTTGGTAAAGTCGTGAGCACTCGGGTGAGTCCTGATCACTGTTGCTTTCCACACAGGGGGAAATGAATATGGACTCGATGATCTCTTGATCGCTCCACTCCTCCTCACAGCGCTGCTGCTCAGGGGGAACCTCATCTCCAGAAACAGTGAGAGTGAGCTGCGGGGGGTCTGGAAAGAAAGATATGAAATAACTTTCAAGAAAAATCTATACATTTCAATAAATAATCGCCCTCTGTGACCTGAGACTGTAATGACATAATTTATTAGCTAATGTTAGCATAATTTACATACATAGCGTTATATAGGTGCTTTTATTAAGGCTGGTGTATTTGAGCCAGGTGCCCCATTCAAGTCCCACGGTAAAGTCGGCACAAAACAAAAGTGATTAATTAGCACACGTAGAGTAGGATTCTGTGTTTTCACATGCAAACGTGATTGCTTTTGATAAAAACACTTAATCTGCCTTCCAAACTAGATTGAAAAGCCTAACATATTTAATGGAACAGAGATGGTGTATGTTTCCGGACGATGCACCATGCTGGCTTGTCGACAACATGACCGAGCGGCGCAGATGACTGTTCCATTTGAAAAGGGTGCTCCCTCCCTTACCACTTTCGCCTGTTCACATCACGGGCCATAGACCGGTGCCCCGGCTCAGCATAATCGAATCCGCTCAATGAGTGACGTATTTAAAGGGCAGTGACCCTGCTGACAGCGTTCCCAAACCCATAACGTAGCAGGCATAAAATAAACGAAATCCCATACAGTACACACATTTAAAAAAATGTCAGTGGATTCAAACGTGAGCTTATCCGAGGTGTCGCTCGACGACAATTGCATTGGAGCTGCGATTGGTTGCCAAATAGTCGGTGGCGGGGCTTAACGAAGGGTCAACACTAGTGTGTAAATACACCAGTGTTGCCAAAAGCAGCTAATGGCAAGCTTGTTGATAGTTTACCTGCTTTGTGTAATTTTACATCGGGATTAAAAACCGAATCCAGCAGCCTCTGCAGGCGTTGAGTCTCCTCCTTTAAACGAGAGATCTCATCCTGGTACTCGGCAAACGCTTTTTCCACTGCCACGGATATCTCTACGGCCACTGTTGTTAATCGGTCGGAGAAAAACGCTTGCAACAACTGTAACTTGGACATTTTCTGTGGAATGACTGTCGACGGAGATTCGTTCATGCAACACTTCCTAAGAGGAACTGCGTCTAGATCCACAGAGTAAGAGCTGACTGTGTTCATTGCCTGAATAGAGCAAAACATACATTGTGCTACCGCCACCTGGTGCTTGTACTGGAGGAGCGCACGTGAACCAACCCAACTCTGTGTTCAAACATCATTTAAACAAATAGAGTTCAGTCTGAGTCGCCATGTCCGAGGTTTTTCTGGTTTGGGCTACAATTATGGACATTTTCGGGAATTTGAATCTGGATTGGCTATCCCCGACCTCAGATCAATTGAAAAGTATATGTATTGATTTTAATCTGACTCAATTGATCTCAAAACCCACACAGCTAAATGTGAAAAACCCTGTTAACTCTTAATTGATTGATTTCATTCTTACAAATAACCCCCACAAATATTTGTCTCGTAGAGTATTTGCATATGATCTCAGTGATCTTTGTCCCATAGTATGTATTAGTATACGAAACAGATGAACATACTAATCCTTGTTAAATTAAGAAGATAAATTGCAAAAAGTTTTCTAATCAAGTTCTTTTTAATGACATGTTCTACTCTGATTGAGCCACCGTCCCCTGTATTCCTGACCTTGAGTTGGCTCTAGAAAATGTGTCCTCCATATTTACTCCTCTGGCAGATAACCACGTCTCTTTTAAACAATTCAGAGTCAAAGATAGATCGAACCCTTGGTTTTCTTCGGAATTATCTTGAGTTTATTCAGAAGAGAAATAATGCCTGGGCTAAAGCAAGAGGAACTGACTCTGGTGGACTGGCAATCTTTCAGACAATTGAGAAACTGATGTACTATCTTGATGAAGACAGCTAAATCAACCGACAGCTTTTCAAGCTCTATCTCAACATTTTAGAAAACAGTAAATCCACTGAAGCGTACACATTCCTCTTCTTTCCTGCCTATGAATGCAGGTAAAACGAAGTATATGTTGTTCTCTAGAGCGCATAAAAATACGTCTGATTTAAGCACATGTACTTTGGATGGTGTCCACATTGATTGTGTCCGTGCTTACAAATATATGGGCATCTGGATAGATGAAAAGCTGTCTATTTAAAAAGCATATTGATGAGTTAGTTAATAAACTGAGTATAAAAATGTGATTCTTCTATAGAAATATAGGTCTTGCCTCTCGCTAAATAGTAGAAAGCAGATTATTCAGTTAACGTTCCTATCGGCCTAGATTATGGCGACATCATCTATATGAATGCGGCTGCCAATTCATTAAAGCCGTTAGATTTGATTTATTATTTGAACGTTATTTTACCAGGTAAATTGACTGAGAACACATTCTCATTTACAGCGACGACCTGGGGAATAGTTACAGTGGAGAGGAGGGGGATAAATGAGCCAATTGTAAACTGGGGATGATTAGGTGACCGTGATGGTATGAGGGACAGCTTGGGAATTTAGCCAGGACACCAGGGTTAACACCCCTACTCTTACGATAAGTGCCATGGGATCTTTCATGACCTCAGAGTCAGGACACCTGTTTAACATCCCATCCAAAAGTCAGCACCCTACACAGGGCAATGTCCCCAATCACTGCCCTTGGGCATTGGGATATTTTTTAGACCAGCTGCCCTCCAGCAGCATGTGGTCTCCCATCCAGGGACTGACCAGGACCAACCCCGCTCAGCTTCAGAAGCAAGCCAGCAGTGGGATGCAGGGTGGGATGCTGCTAGATGCAGTTTATCATAGCACAATGCGCTTTATTATGGGTGACGATTTTAGTACTCATCACTACATTCTCTACCAGAAAGTTGGTTGGCCCTATGATGTCACGTAGGTTGATACATTGCTATGTTTTAATTTATAAAGCTCTTTTATATTAAAAAAAGTCCCACTGTAGCTAACATCTTTACCATTCGGCCATCAGATTTGCCACCAATGCTCCTTATAGGACACATCACTGCACTCTATACTCCTACCTCATCTCTGTATACCCATCGCAAGACCCACTGGTTGATGCTTATTTATAAAACCCTCTTAGGTCTCACTCCCCCCTATCTGAGATATCTACTGCAGCCCTCATCCTCCACATATAACACCCGTTCTACAAGCCACATTCTGTTAAAGGTCCCCAAAGCACACACATCCCTGGGTCGCTCCTCTTCAGTTTGCTGCAGCTAGTGACTGGAACGAGCTGCAAAAAAACACTCAAAAGACGCAATCATGGACACTCTTACTGACAGTTTAGGCTGCTTCGCCTGATGTATGGTTGTCTCTAACTTCTTGCCCTTTGTGCTGTTGTCTTTGCCCAATAATGTTTGTACCATGTTGTGCTGCTGCCATGTTGTTTTGCTACCGTGTTGTTGTCATGTTGTGTTGCTACTATTTGGTGTTGTCATGTGTTGCTGCCACTAATATTAGACAACAGACAGCAGAAGACCATTCAGACATGATGATGCAGGCATACTACATCATTACTGCAGGTTAACAGTTAGGTTAGTTTCTCTGTCTCTGTCTCTGTGTCTCACTCTCTCTCTCTGTCTCTGTCTCTGTCTCTGTCTCTGTCTCTGTCTCTCTATCTCTCTCTCTCTCTCTCTCTGTCTCTCTCTGTCTCTCTGTCTCTCTGTCTCTGTCTCTCTCTCTCTTTTTTTTACTAACAAAATAAATGTTCTCACAGGTAGTTGGATGAATGCACCATCTCTACAACCCATGGATCCAGGACAGGGGCAGTAGATACCACCATCTCTACAACCCATGGATCCAGGACAGGGGCAGTAGATACCACCATCTCTACAACCCATGGATCCAGGACAGGAGCAGTAGATACCACCATTTCTACAACCCATGGATCCAGGACAGGAGCAGTAGATACCACCATCTCTACAACCCATGGATCCAGGACAGGGGCAGTAGATACCACCATCTCTACAACCCATGGATCCAGGACAGGGGCAGTAGATACCACCATCTCTACAACCCATGGATCCAGGACAGGAGCAGTAGATACCACCATTTCTACAACCCATGGATCCAGGACAGGAGCAGTAGATACCACCATCTCTACAACCCATGAATCCAGGACAGGGGCAGTAGATACCACCATCTCTACAACCCATTGATCCAGGACAGGGGCAGTAGATACCACCATCTCTACAACCCATTGATCCAGGACAGGGGCAGTAGATACCACCACCTTTCAAACACCGGGGATGACATATCTGCAGGTTATTCGCTGTCATTGTCATAGCTTGTACTGTAGTGTACCAACGGCTCATTTCTACCACAACAGAATGACGACTGAGATTCCAGCACACAGGGTTTCAATGCTCTTGGACAACAGAAAAGCGTAGACCATTGAGACATGATGATGGTGTCTAAGATGTACTGTGTGCTCTCTCTGATGTTGAACCAGAAGTGCACCATGTGTTGCTCATTCTGGTTAGTGTTGTATGATTAAGCCTGTGTGACGGTCTCCTCTTGGTGTAGTGATCTCTGTCTGTCTTGAACTTTGTGTTGATTATTATCTAGCATGATTATGGAGCTAGCTGCTGTCTTAACAGCACAAAAAACACTCTATTACAACTGACTGTTCATTTTTATTCTCAGGTTTCTCTCCTCAGTCTGTATCCAGAGAGTCCATTATCTTTTGGCCAGGATAAGGATCTTAGACCTTGTCCTTGGTGGGGTTTTGGACCAACTCTGTTTCTGTAAAGAAGACACCTTGTCTGCATCATCACATAGCCAACTGACAGCCAACTGACTGCCTCTGGCCTCCATGCCTGTGTCTGTCTGCTTAGAGGACTGACTGACTGTTCTGAGACCTGACTGCCTCTGGCCTCCATGTCTGTGCCTGTCTGCTTAGAGGACTGACTGACTGTTCTGAGACCTGACTGCCTCTGGCCTCCATGTCTGTGCCTGTCTGCTTAGAGGACTGACTGACTGTTCTGAGACCTGTTGTCCCACATTCCACTGACTCATTCCACAGCAGAACCACGGCTGATTAGGATGTTACAGGACAAGGAGAGACTGATCTGTGAGTAGAGACTACAGCACCCACAAAGTAGAGACTACAGCACCCACAAAGCATTGCAGCTCCCCTTACTGACACTTGTAGGCTTACTTGCACTGCCTACTTTTACACTGTGTGCACTTGATGTTTTTGTTCTCCAGGAAATTGCAGCTTGTGGAGAATATCACACAATTTACTCCTGACAAATTTGACATTTCCATTTTTCTTTTATGCTGGAACATGTTCTGTTTTTGCATAATAAAGTATACTTTGAATATCATATTTATGGATTATCATTGTTTATAGAAAAATACCATATTCAATATTTGTTTTCCCACTGTAGTCCCTTAAACGGCCACATAGGGTCATCATTGTGCTAACTTGAGTTCAAAGAAGTGTGTGTGTGTGTGTGTGTGTGTGTGTGTGTGTGTGAAAACAGCAGGTTAGAATAAGAGCTAGACAGAGAGTGAAGGAACACACATTACCACCAACATCAACACAACTAGAAAATCAACTGCTTCTCGTTATTCACTCCTTATAATTCACCAATGAGTGAATCTGTGTACATATTGTTTAGTTTCAGCCCTTATGTATCTTATTGTCTCTCCTGTACAGAATTTTTCTACACCCACAGTAACGTGTATGCGACCAATACAATTTGATTTGATCCCTTGGCCAGTCCAACTGACACACAGTGACTAAGGAAAGAGTTATTCAATAAAAACATGAAGAGGGATGTGTGTGTTACCTTCATAAAACATGAAGAGGGATGTGTGTTACCATCATAAAACATGAAGAGGGATGTGTGTTACCGCCATAAAACATGAAGAGGGATGTGTGTTACCATCATAAAACATGAAGAGGGATGTGTGTTACCATCATAAAACATGAAGAGGGATGTGTGTTACCTTCATAAAACATGAAGAGGGATGTGTGTTACCATCATAAAACATGAAGAGGGATGTGTGTTACCATCATAAAACATGAAGAGGGATGTGTGTGTGTTACCGCCATAAAACATGAAGAGGGATGTGTGTTACCGTCATAAAACATGAAGAGGGATGTGTGTTACCTTCATAAAACATGAAGAGGGATGTGTGTGTTACCTTCATAAAACATGAAGAGGGATGTGTGTTACCTTCATAAAACATGAAGAGGGATGTGTGTTACCGCCATAAAACATGAAGAGGGATGTGTGTTACCGTCATAAAACATGAAGAGGGATGTGTGTTACCTTCATAAAACATGAAGAGGGATGTGTGTGTTACCTTCATAAAACATGAAGAGGGATGTGTGTGTTACCGCCATAAAACATGAAGAGGGATGTGTGTTACCATCATAAAACATGAAGAGGGATGTGTGTTACCTTCATAAAACATGAAGAGGGATGTGTGTTACCGCCATAAAACATGAAGAGGGATGTGTGTTACCATCATAAAACATGAAGAGGGATGTGTGTGTTACCTTCATAAAACATGAAGAGGGATGTGTGTGTTACCTTCATAAAACATGAAGAGGGATGTGTGTTACCATCATAAAACATGAAGAGGGATGTGTGTTACCATCATAAAACATGAAGAGGGATGTGTGTTACCATCATAAAACATGAAGAGGGATGTGTGTTACCATCATAAAACATGAAGAGGGATGTGTGTTACCTTCATAAAACATGAAGAGGGATGTGTGTTACCGCCATAAAACATGAAGAGGGATGTGTGTGTTACCGCCATAAAACATGAAGAGGGATGTGTGTTACCATCAAAAAACATGAAGAGGGATGTGTGTTACCATCATAAAACATGAAGAGGGATGTGTGTTACCGCCATAAAACATGAAGAGGGATGTGTGTTACCATCATAAAACATGAAGAAGGATGTGTGTTACCTTCATAAAACATGAAGAGGGATGTGTGTTACCATCATAAAACATGAAGAGGGATGTGTGTTACCTTCATAAAACATGAAGAGGGATGTGTGTTACCTTCATAAAACATGAAGAGGGATGTGTGTTACCTTCATAAAACATGAAGAGGGATGTGTGTTACCTTCATAAAACATGAAGAGGGATGTGTGTTACCATCATAAAACATGAAGAGGGATGTGTGTTACCATCATAAAACATGAAGAGGGATGTGTGTTACCATCATAAAACATGAAGAGGGATGTGAGTGTTACCATCATAAAACATGAAGAGGGATGTGTGTGTTACCGCCATAAAACATGAAGAGGGATGTGTGTTACCGTCATAAAACATGAAGAGGGATGTGTGTTACCTTCATAAAACATGAAGAGGGATGTGTGTGTTACCTTCATAAAACATGAAGAGGGATGTGTGTGTTACCGCCATAGAACATGAAGAGGGATGTGTGTTACCATCATAAAACATGAAGAGGGATGTGTGTTACCTTCATAAAACATGAAGAGGGATGTGTGTTACCATCATAAAACATGAAGAGGGATGTGTGTTACCGTCATAAAACATGAAGAGGGATGTGTGTTACCTTCATAAAACATGAAGAGGGATGTGTGTGTTACCTTCATAAAACATGAAGAGGGATGTGTGTTACCATCATAAAACATGAAGAGGGATGTGTGTTACCATCATAAAACATGAAGAGGGATGTGTGTTACCATCATAAAACATGAAGAGGGATGTGTGTTACCATCATAAAACATGAAGAGGGATGTGTGTTACCTTCATAAAACATGAAGAGGGATGTGTGTTACCGCCATAAAACATGAAGAGGGATGTGTGTTACCTTCATAAAACATGAAGAGGGATGTGTGTGTTACCATCATAAAACATGAAGAGGGATGTGTGTTACCGCCATAAAACATGAAGAGGGATGTGTGTTACCATCATAAAACATGAAGAAGGATGTGTGTTACCTTCATAAAACATGAAGAGGGATGTGTGTTACCATCATAAAACATGAAGAGGGATGTGTGTTACCTTCATAAAACATGAAGAGGGATGTGTGTTACCGTCATAAACCATGAAGAGGGATGTGTGTTACCTTCATAAAACATGAAGAGGGATGTGTGTTACCGCCATAAAACATGAAGAGGGATGTGTGTTACCATCATAAAACATGAAGAGGGATGTGTGTTACCATCATAAAACATGAAGAGGGATGTGAGTGTTACCATCATAAAACATGAAGAGGGATGTGTGTGTTACCGCCATAAAACATGAAGAGGGATGTGTGTTACCGTCATAAACCATGAAGAGGGATGTGTGTTACCATCATAAAACATGAAGAGGGATGTGTGTGTTACCGCCATAAAACATGAAGAGGGATGTGTGTTACCATCATAAAACATGAAGAGGGATGTGTGTTACCTTCAAAAACATGAAGAGGGATGTGTGTTACCATCATAAAACATGAAGAGGGATGTGTGTTACCATCATAAAACATGAAGAGGGATGTGTGTTACCATCATAAAACATGAAGAGGGATGTGAGTGTTACCATCATAAAACATGAAGAGGGATGTGTGTTACCATCATAAAACATGAAGAGGGATGTGTGTGTTACTATCATAAAACATGAAGAGGGATGTGTGTTACCTTCATAAAACATGAAGAGTGATGTGTGTTACCTTCATAAAACATGAAGAGGGATGTGTGTGTTACCTTCATAAAACATGAAGAGGGATGTGTGTGTTACCGTCATAAAACATGAAGAGGGATGTGTGTTACCATCATAAAACATGAAGAGGGATGTGAGTGTTACCATCATAAAACATGAAGAGGGATGTGTGTGTTACCGCCATAAAACATGAAGAGGGATGTGTGTTACCGTCATAAACCATGAAGAGGGATGTGTGTTACCTTCATAAAACATGAAGAGGGATGTGTGTTACCGCCATAAAACATGAAGAGGGATGTGTGTTACCTTCATAAAACATGAAGAGGGATGTGTGTTACCATCATAAAACATGAAGAGGGATGTGTGTTACCATCATAAAACATGAAGAGGGATGTGTGTGTTACCTTCAAAAACATGAAGAGGGATGTGTGTTACCATCATAAAACATGAAGAGGGATGTGAGTGTTACCATCATAAAACTTGAAGAGGGATGTGTGTTACCATCATAAAACATGAAGAGGGATGTGTGTGTTACTATCATAAAACATGAAGAGGGATGTGTGTTACCTTCATAAAACATGAAGAGTGATGTGTGTTACCTTCATAAAACATGAAGAGGGATGTGTGTGTTACCTTCATAAAACATGAAGAGGGATGTGTGTGTTACCGTCATAAAACATGAAGAGGGATGTGTGTGTTACCATCATAAAACACGAAGAGGGATGTGTGTTACCTTCATAAAACATGAAGAGGGATGTGTGTTACCATCATAAAACATGAAGAGGGATGTGTGTGTTACCATCATAAAACATGAAGAGGGATGTGTGTGTTACCATCATAAAACATGAAGAGGGATGTGTGTTACCTTCATAAAACATGAAGAGGGATGTGTGTTACCGCCATAAAACATGAAGAGGGATGTGTGTTACCTTCATAAAACATGAAGAGGGATGTGTGTTACCATCATAAAACATGAAGAGGGATGTGTGTGTTACCGCCATAAAACATGAAGAGGGATGTGTGTTACCGTCATAAAACATGAAGAGGGATGTGTGTTACCTTCATAAAACATGAAGAGGGATGTGTGTTACCATCATAAAACATGAAGAGGGATGTGTGTTACCATCATAAAACATGAAGAGGGATGTGTGTGTTACCTTCATAAAACATGAAGAGGGATGTGTGTGTTACCTTCATAAAACATGAAGAGGGATGTGTGTTACCATCATAAAACATGAAGAGGGATGTGTGTGTTACCATCATAAAACATGAAGAGGGATGTGTGTTACCATCATAAAACATGAAGAGGGATGTGTGTGTTACCATCATAAAACATGAAGAGGGATGTGTGTTACCATCATAAAACATGAAGAGGGATGTGTGTTACCACCATCAAACATGAAGAGTGATGTGTGTTACCATCATAAAACATGAAGAGGGATGTGTGTTACCATCATAAAACATGAAGAGGGATGTGTGTTACCTTCATAAAACATGAAGAGGGATGTGTGTTACCATCATAAAACATGAAGAGGGATGTGTGTTACCATCATAAAACATGAAGAGGGATGTGTGTGTTACCTTCATAAAACATGAAGAGGGATGTGTGTTACCTTCATAAAACATGAAGAGGGATGTGTGTGTTACCGCCATAAAACATGAAGAGGAATGTGTGTTACCATCATAAAACATGAAGAGGGATGTGTGTTACCTTCATAAAACATGAAGAGGGATGTGTGTGTTACCGCCATAAAACATGAAGAGGGATGTGTGTTACCTTCATAAAACATGAAGAGGGATGTGTGTTACCATCATAAAACATGAAGAGGGATGTGTGTGTTACCGCCATAAAACATGAAGAGGGATGTGTGTTACCATCATAAAACATGAAGAGGGATGTGTGTGTTACCTTCATAAAACATGAAGAGGGATGTGTGTGTTACCTTCATAAAACATGAAGAGGGATGTGTGTTACCATCATAAAACATGAAGAGGGATGTGTGTGTTACCATCATAAAACATGAAGAGGGATGTGTGTTACCATCATAAAACATGAAGAGGGATGTGTGTGTTACCATCATAAAACATGAAGAGGGATGTGTGTTACCATCATAAAACATGAAGAGGGATGTGTGTTACCACCATCAAACATGAAGAGTGATGTGTGTTACCATCATAAAACATGAAGAGGGATGTGTGTTACCATCATAAAACATGAAGAGGGATGTGTGTTACCTTCATAAAACATGAAGAGGGATGTGTGTTACCATCATAAAACATGAAGAGGGATGTGTGTTACCATCATAAAACATGAAGAGGGATGTGTGTGTTACCTTCATAAAACATGAAGAGGGATGTGTGTTACCATCATAAAACATGAAGAGGGATGTGTGTGTTACCGCCATAAAACATGAAGAGGAATGTGTGTTACCATCATAAAACATGAAGAGGGATGTGTGTTACCTTCATAAAACATGAAGAGGGATGTGTGTGTTACCTTCATAAAACATGAAGAGGGATGTGTTTTACCATCATAAAACATGAAGAGGGATGTGTGTGTTACCGCCATAAAACATGAAGAGGGATGTGTGTTACCATCATAAAACATGAAGAGGGATGTGTGTGTTACCTTCATAAAACATGAAGAGGGATGTGTGTGTTACCTTCATAAAACATGAAGAGGGATGTGTGTTACCATCATAAAACATGAAGAGGGATGTGTGTGTTACCATCATAAAACATGAAGAGGGATGTGTGTTACCATCATAAAACATGAAGAGGGATGTGTGTGTTACCATCATAAAACATGAAGAGGGATGTGTGTTACCATCATAAAACATGAAGAGGGATGTGTGTTACCACCATCAAACATGAAGAGTGATGTGTGTTACCATCATAAAACATGAAGAGGGATGTGTGTTACCATCATAAAACATGAAGAGGGATGTGTGTTACCTTCATAAAACATGAAGAGGGATGTGTGTTACCATCATAAAACATGAAGAGGGATGTGTGTGTTACCTTCATAAAACATGAAGAGGGATGTGTGTTACCTTCATAAAACATGAAGAGGGATGTGTGTTACCTTCATAAAACATGAAGAGGGATGTGTGTTACCATCATAAAACATGAAGAGGGATGTGTGTTACCATCATAAAACATGAAGAGGGATGTGTGTGTTACCGCCATAAAACATGAAGAGGAATGTGTGTTACCATCATAAAACATGAAGAGGGATTTGTGTTACCTTCATAAAACATGAAGAGGGATGTGTGTGTTACCTTCATAAAACATGAAGAGGGATGTGTGTTACCATCATAAAACATGAAGAGGGATGTGTGTTACCTTCATAAAACATGAAGAGGGATGTGTGTTACCTTCATAAAACATGAAGAGGGATGTGTGTGTTACCTTCATAAAACATGAAGAGGGATGTGTGTTACCATCATAAAACATGAAGAGGGATGTGTGTTACCTTCATAAAACATGAAGAGGGATGTGTGTTACCTTCATAAAACATGAAGAGGGATGTGTGTTACCGTCATAAAACATGAAGAGGGATGTGTGTTACCGTCATAAAACATGAAGAGGGATGTGTGTTACCTTCATAAAACATGAAGAGGGATGTGTGTTACCATCATAAAACATGAAGAGGGATGTGTGTTACCGTCATAAAACATGAAGAGGGATGTGTGTTACCATCATAAAACATGAAGAGGGATGTGTGTTACCGTCATAAAACATGAAGAGGGATGTGTGTTACCGCCATAAAACATGAAGAGGGATGTGTGTTACCTTCATAAAACATGAAGAGGGATGTGTGTTACCGTCATAAAACATGAAGAGGGATGTGTGTTACCTTCATAAAACATGAAGAGGGATGTGTGTTACCATCATAAAACATGAAGAGGGATGTGTGTGTTACCTTCATAAAACATGAAGAGGGATGTGTGTTACCTTCATAAAACATGAAGAGGGATGTGTGTGTTACCTTCATAAAACATGAAGAGGGATGTGTGTTACCATCATAAAACATGAAGAGGGATGTGTGTTACCATCATAAAACATGAAGAGGGATGTGTGTGTTACCGCCATAAAACTACAGTGGTGGAAAAACTACTGACTCGTCATACTTTAGTAAAAGTAAAGATACCTTCGTAGAAAATGACTCAAGTAACCAGTACAATACTACTTGAGTAAGAGTAAATGCTATACATAACATTCCTGATATTAAGCAAACCAGACGCCATGATTTTTGACAATTCTATTTTTTTACAGACAGATAAGGGCACGCTCCCACACTCACATAATTTACAAACTCAGTATCTGTGTTTAGTGAGTCTGCCAGGTCAGAGGCAGTAGGGATGATTGATAGGTGCATATACAGACCATATTGCTGTCCTGCCTGAGCATTCTCAATGTAACGAGTACTTTTGGGTTGTCAGGGAAAATGTATGGAGTAAAAAGTACATTATTTTCTTTAGGAATGTAGTGAAGTAAAAGTATAAGTTGTCAAAAATATAAATAGTAAAGTAAATTACTGACACAGAAAAAAACGACTTAAGTAGTACTTAAAAGTATTTTTACTTATACAATTTACACCACTGCAGGGGGGGGGGGGGGGTCGGCATGACGACAAGTGACAGGAATTTTATATTAAAATGTTCAGAAGTTTTCATAACCCTAGGAACATAAAATAGTGGACTGCTGTTCCTTTCCACACATGACATTTTTGCATGCGTGCACCCGTATGAACATACAGTGCCTTCAGGAAGTATTCACACCCCTTGACCTTTTCCACATCTTGTTGTGTAACAAAGTGGGATTAAAATTGATTTAATTGTCATTTTTTTGTCTACGATCTACACAACATATATAATATATACGATGTACACAACATATATAATATATAAGATCTACACAAATGTAACATTTGTAAAAAAAAATATATAAAAATAAAACACTAATATATCGATTACATAAGTATTCAACCACCTGAATCAATACATGTCAGAATCCCCTTTGGCAGCGATTACAACTCTTAGTCTTTCTGGATAAGTCTATAAGAGCTTTTCACACCTGGATTGTATTTTATTAATAATTCTTCAAACTCTGTCAAGTTGGTTGTTGATCATTGCTGGACAGCCATTTTCAAGTCTTGCCATAGATGTTCACGCAGATTGAAGTCAAAACTGTAACTCGGCCACTCAGGAGCATTGATGTCGTCTTGGTTATCAACACCAGTAAGAAACTCCAGTAAGAAACTCCAGTAAGAAACTCCAGTAGGAAACTCCAGTAAGGAACTCCAGTAAGAATCTCCAGTAAGAATCTCCAGTAAGGAACTCCAGTAAGAAACTCCAGTAAGAAACTCCAGTAAGAAACTCCAGTAAGAATCTCCAGTAAGAAACTCCATTAAGAAACTCCAGTAAGAATCTCCAGTAAGAATCTCCAGTAAGGAACTCCAGTGAGAAACTCCAGTAAGAAACTCCAGTAAGAATCTCCAGTAAGGAACTCCAGTAAGAAACTCCAGTACCTCAGATAGTATTCACACCCCTTGACATTTTACAGCCTGAATGTAAAAAATGTAGATTTTTTTGTCACTGGTCTACACAAAATACCCAATAATGTCAAAGTGAAATGATGTTTTTATTTTTACAAATTAATACAAAGTGTAAAGCTAAAATTTCTTCAGTCAATAAGTATTCAACCCCTTTGTTATGGCGAGCCTAAATAAATTCATGAGTATTACTATGATTTTTTTGTAATAACTACCTCATCTAACAACCCAACAATTATCTGTAAGGTCCCTCATTCAAGCAGTGCATTTCAAACACAGATTCAACCACATGGTGCATGGTGAAGTTATTAATTACACTTTGTAGTGACTGGGTGTATTGATACACCATCCAAAGATATAGGCGTCCTTCCTAACTCAGTTGCTGGAGAGGAAGGAAACTGCTCAGGGATTTCACCATGATACAAATGGAGATTTTAAAACAGTTACAGAGTTAAATGGCTGTGATAGGAGAAAACTGAGGATGGATCAACAATATTGTAGTTACTCCACAATACTAACCTAATTGACAGAGTGAAAAGAAGGAAGTCTGTACAGAATAAAATATATTCCAAAGCGTGCTTCCTGTTTGCAAAAAAGGCACTAACGTAATACTGCAAAAAATGTGGCAAAGAAATTAACTTCATGTCTTGAATACAAACTTATGTTTGGGGCAAATCCTATACAACAGATTGCTGAGTACCACTCTTCATATTTCCAAGCATAATGGTAGCTGCATCATGTTATGGGTAGCCTGTGCCCGACCCACGATGCAGAAATGTCATTGTTTTGAACACCTGTGCCATCTCCTCTGGTAACTTATTTTCTTTCCCCAGAAATGCCCAGTATTGGCTATGGGGAAATAACTCACTGTCACTTCAGCAGAAATGTCATTGGGACCCCATACCAGGATATATTACAGTTTAGGGGGACGGATGGACTGGTGTTAATATAAGCAGCACAATGCTTTAACAGACTCTCTGGAGACGCAGGGAGATATGAAAGTGAGAAGGCCTCGACTGATGGAAGTTAATTATGCTAATGAAATGTTTCCGTGGCGTTTGGTTCCCGGTGATGCGTGGGACTGACTAGATATTGTGGCTCTATCTAGGTGCTGTTAGGATGCTATGCTGGATGTGATACAGAACAGAGGACCCTATGCTTATATCGATGTCTACTGTCTGTGGGTCTGTATGAGATTGGGGGCCCGTATATTCTCATTACCAATAGAGTTAGATGAACTGAGCAGATATACACAGTCTAATAATCCTCCATACAAAAAAAATCTATTTGTTTTAAATGGTAATTAAATACTGAAATCTGATATCTGGACCCCAACCTCACTCTAGCCCAGCACTCTGATATCTGGACACCCACCTCACTCTAGCCCACCACTCTGATATCTGGACCCCACCTCACTCTAGCCCACCACTCTGATATCTGGACCCCCACCTCACTCTAGCCCACCACTCTGATATCTGGACCCCACCTCACTCGAGCCCACCACTCTGATATCTGGACCCCAACCTCACTCTAGCCCACCACTCTGATATCAGGACCCCCACCTCACTCTAGCCCACCACTCTGATATCAGGACCCCCACCTCACTCTAGCCCACCACTCTGATATCTGAACCCCCACCTCACTCTAGCCCACCACTCTGATATCTGAACCCCCACCTCACTCTAGCCCACGACTCTGATATCTGTACCCCCACCTCACTCTAGCCCACCACTCTGATATCTGAACCCCCACCTCACTCTAGCCCACCACTCTGATATCTGTACCCCCACCTCACTCTAGCCCAACACTCTGATATCTGGACCCCCACCTCACTCTAGCCCACCACTCTGATATCTGGACCCCCACTTCACTCTGGTCCACCACTCTGATATCTGGACCCCCACCTCACTCTAGCCCACCACTCTGATATCTGGACCCCCACCTCACTCTAGCCCACCACTCTGATATCTGGACCCCCACCTCACTCTAGCCCACCACTCTGATATCTGGACCCCCACCTCACTCTAGCCCACCACTCTGATATCTGGACCCCCACCTCACTCTAGCCCACCACTCTGATATCTGGACCCCCACCTCACTCTAGCCCACCACTCTGATATCTGGACCCCCACCTCACTCTGGTCCACCACTCCTTGTGGAAATGAGAGCGGGAGCACAACAAAAGACGATGGTGGAATTCCCCCCCCCCCCCTCTGGGAATTCAATGACAGGGTCACGGTCTGCATTTGAACTCAAGGACCAAAGACATCCAGGGTCAAAGGTCAGGCGTGAACACTACAGACTGGGGAGATGAGGTCAGGGGTTGCAGACAAACACCCTGCTTGACCTCTTCAGCTCCCTGAACGGCAGAGTAGGAGTATGTTTTCTCTGTATTGATTAAAAACAGGATCATGATTTGGTTGCCCTCTATAATAGTCTGTCGGTTAGAAGGTTAGTCTGTTCTGGTCAGTTACTATAGTCTGTCAGTTATCCTGTCCAAAAATGTAATCGATAACGTAACTTTTGGATTACCCAAACTCAGTAATGTAATCTGACTACATTCCATTACTTTTAGATGAGCCTACATTCCCCTAAAGAGGCATTAGAAGAAGACAAAAATGTACGTTACCAACTGAAAGACATCTATTGCAGGATAAATCAATGTTAAAGTTTACATAGCTGGCCTTATATGGATGCAACATTTTCTTAATGGGTTGGTTATTTAGGCTTCTTCTAACCCATCACGTTCTACCACATATAATAATATGATTAAATTATATCTTTACATTAAAAACCAAAGTCCAGCAGAATTCCAGTCATTCCAATAAATGTTATACTTGATCATTAAGAAAAAGACTTGGTCAGCGCTAGCTGTGCCATCAGAGTCCTGGGTTCGCGCCCAGGCTCTGTCGTAACCGGCCGCGACCGGGAGGTCCGTGGGGCGACGCACAATTGGCCTAGCGTCGCCCGGGTTAGGGAGGGCTTGGTCGGTAGGGGTGTCCTTGTCTCATCGCGCACCAGCGACTCCTGTGGCGGGCTGGGCGCAGTGTACGCTAGCCAAGGTGGCCAGGTGCACGGTGTTTCCTCCGGCGCATTGGTGCGGCTGGCTTCCGGGTTGGATGTGCACTGTGTTAAAGAAGCAGCGGCTTGGTTGGGTTGTGTTTCGGAGGACGCATGACTTTCAACCTTCGTCTCTCCCGAGCCCGTACGGGAGTTGTAGCGATGAGACAAGATAGTAGCTACTACAACAATTGGATACTACGAAATTGGGGAGAAAAAGGGGGTAAAAATTTAAAAAAAGAAATAAAAAAAAAAGAAAAGGACTTGGAAATATGGAGGTGTAGTTTAGCCAAATAGTTTAACCTGAGCATGACCCCAAAACTAAGGACTTATTAGCCAGCCCTACTCTGTTGATTATGATTTTGTTGTCATGGAGGACTGATTGGGCTCATTGATTCCAGTTGAAAAATAAATGATGCGCTCATGGAATGGCATGCTTTGTTAAGATTGTGCAAAGCTGTCATCAAGGCAAAAAGGTGGCTACTTTGAAGAATCTAAAATCTAAAATATATTTTGATTTGTTTAAGAGTTTTTTTGGTTTCTACATGATCCCTTATGTGTTATTTCATAGTTTTGATGTCTTCACTATTATTATTTTTTTCTTCTCATCAGCATGAATTAGATTGAGCTCGAAAAGTCCCACTTTTATTCCACTCTCTTGGATCTGCACTATGCAGCTGTTGCAAAAGGCCATTTCTCACTGTCTGTCCACCGGTTTCAAAAACAATGATTGATAGGCAGCTCAAACTTCTTGAATTCAATCATTATTGGGTTCAAATACACATTTAGGTTTGTGAACAGCCATCCACAACAACCCCAATCCATAATGCACAAATAGCTGAATGAGAGAGCAGCAATGCTGTTTTGAATGTAATTTAGAAAACAGAGAAGTATCAAAGATTTTTTTTCTCTCGCAAACATCCTTTCTAAATTTAAAAGTAATCCTTGAAGTAATCATCTAGTTTTTCAAAAGTATCGGTAATCTGATTACAATATTTTTGCTGGTAACGTAACGGATTACAGTGACCCTTTATTTTGTAATCCCTTACATGTAATGGATTACCTGTCTGTCAGTTAGAAGGTTAGTCTGTTCTGGTCAGTTACTATATTCATGTTACACAAAGCCTTATTCAGACCATATAGATGATCCAACAGGGATAGAACACTCCTAATCATCTGCCCTCTGACCCCTGAAAAGGATTCTGGTCTTACAACCTGCACCCTGACTTTATTCTCAATTAGTTTAAGTGCCATACCAAGGGATTCAATCTGTTGCTCTGATTCACAGGCCTTCTGTGTGTGTACGTTGTGTGTGTGTATGGTGCGTTGTGTGTGTGTATGGTGCGTTGTGTGTGTGTATGGTGCGTTGTGTGTGTGTATGGTACGTTGTGTGCGTGTATGGTGCGTTGTGTGCGTGTGTACGTTGTGTGTGTGTGTACGTTGTGTGCGTGTATGGTACGTTGTGTGTGTGTATGGTGCGTTGTGTGTGTGTATGGTGCGTTGTGTGTGTGTATGGTGCGTTGTGTGTGTGTATGGTACGTTGTGTGTGTGAGTACGTTGTGTGTGTGTGTACGTTGTGTGTGTGTATGGTACGTTGTGTGTGTGTATGGTGCGTTGTGTGTGTGTATGGTGCGTTGTGTGTGTGTATGGTACGTTGTGTGTGTGTATGGTGCGTTGTGTGCGTGTATGGTACGTTGTGTGTGTGCATGGTACGTTGTGTGCGTGTATGGTGCGTTGTGTGTGTGAGTACGTTGTGTGTGTGTGTACGTTGTGTGCGTGTATGGTACGTTGTGTGTGTGTATGGTACGTTGTGTGTGTGTATGGTGCGTTGTGTGTGTGTATGGTACGTTGTGTGTGTGTATGGTACGTTGTGTGTGTGTATGGTGCGTTGTGTGTGTGTACGTTGTGTGTGTGTATGGTGCGTTGTGTGTGTGTATGGTGCGTTGTGTGTGTGTACGTTGTGTGTGTGTATGGTGCGTTGTGTGTGTGTATGGTGCGTTGTGTGTGTGTATGGTGCGTTGTGTGTGTGTATGGTACGTTGTGTGCGTGTATGGTGCGTTGTGTGCGTGTATGGTGCGTTGTGTGTGTGTGTACGTTGTGTGTGTGTATGGTACGTTGTGTGTGTGTATGGTGCGTTGTGTGTGTATGGTGCGTTGTGTGCGTGTATGGTGCATTGTGTGTGTGTATGGTGCGTTGTGTGTGCGTATGGTGCGTTGTGTGCGTGTATGGTGCGTTGTTTGCGTGTATGCGCGTGTGAGAGAGAGAAGCTCAAGGAGGGGGAGGGATGGACAGGGCAGGGTGTTCACTCACTCATCCCCTTGGTGCTGGCTGGGCATAGGGCAGCAACAAAGGCTCTCGACTTCTGTCTGTCTCTGACCATCTTATTCAACCTCACATCAGACCTCTGTCTGTCTGTTTGTCTGTCTGTCTGTCCTCAAGTTTAAAAGATTGACGCTGCAGCCATCAATGGCCTTCTTCAGATTCCGAAGAAGGCCATTGAAGGCCGGAACGTCAATCTTTTACAGTTTTTCTCAGTCGCTTTGGTGCATTTTTCACATCATCCCTAACATGTGCAAAATAATAAGTGCATTTCTCAGAACAATTTGTACAAACTGCAATATACAATAGATATGTTTCTAAAGTTAGTCAGTCACTAAAATCCTTAGTACATCTCTCAAAAGTAAATATTCATGCCAATGATCATGTCAGTGTCATCAGAATGATAAGTCATTGAGTCATTGTTCACGAACAAGGTCGTCAAAATGTTTAGGCATGTTGTCAATGTAACTGTGTACTTTGACAGTATTACCTGATGTAACTTAGGCTACAGTTTGGATGACAGTTACTGTATTGAAAATGCACAAGGCTGCACTTCTATGGCATATATCAATTTCAACAGTACTATTTACATATTACTGTATGTGGGTTACTGATTGAAAGAGACTGGACAACCCAAGGGGCACAAAGGAAAAAAAACTAAATTAGAAAGAAACACAGGAAACCACCCCTAAGGCACAACTTTGCCCGCAGCACTGTTGTGCTGTCTCTACACATCCAGACGTTCCTGTCTGTCGGCCCACATATTCTCATCCACATCACACCGGATATTTTCCCTTCCAATGCAACGTGGAAAGAATCTTTTGGAATGCCTTATCCATCCTCTGCAGGCGTCTACTGTGATGTCCTCACATGCTGCATCCATTGCAGCCAGCAGGGTCATCTGTGTGTGTGGCTGACGATTGTACACCTTCCACCTCCATGCTGAAAATAACTCCTCAATTGGGTTAAGGAATGGTGAATAAGGTGGGAGGAATTCTATGAACATCCTCGGGTGGATCACAAACCATTGCTTTATGATGTTTGATCGATGGTAACTCACATTATCACAAATTACCACATACTTTGGCAAATCCTCTCTAAACAGACCCCTCTCATCATCAGGAATGAGAGCCCTGTAGAGAGTCTCTAAAAAGTTGAGTAGATGCTGGGTGTTGTATGGCCCTATAAGGGGGATATGGGTTAGGACACCATGCTCCGAAATAGCAGCACACATGGTGATATTTCCTCCCCGTTGGCCTGGCAAATCCACAGTAGCTCTGTGACCGATGATATTCCGACCACGCCTTCTGCATTTGGTCAGGTTGAAGCCAGCCTCATCCACGTATACAAAGTTGTGAGAGGGTTCACTTGATTCCAACTCCATTATACACTATATCCCAGAACACACAGTTGGATTTGTTTTGGTAAGGAAGAGTGACATAAAATGTACATATATTGCATGTTCCTTCCACAGCAATGGAAATGTGTGCAGTTTATGCTTACTGTGCTATGTATCACTATAAAATGTTGCTGTAAAGTAGTTACATAGATATATGTTTTACCTGTACATACTGGTACCGTAGCTCCTTAACTCTGTCCTCATTCCTTTGGAATGGGACACGGTACAGCTGTTTCATACTCATCTGGTTTCTATGCAGCACCCTGTCGATGGTTGAGATGCTAATCGTATGGATGTTTTCAAAGACATCGTTGTCTTCTATAATGGTCCTTTGTATTTCCCTGAGTCTCATGGCATTGTTTGCTCGGACCATGGTGCAAATAGCCTCCTCCTGTTGAGGTGTGAAAAGGCGTCCTCTGCCACTGGTTTGAGGTAATCTTGCAGTCCTATGTGGGGAAAAATGCAGTGATGCATCGCACACTTTCACATAGACAAAAAATATGCGAACACACATTTTACTGTAAAACAGGCAGGTGGGTGCATGTAAGGTGCAGTATGTATCTGTATAGAGTATATTTCTGTATGCTGTGAAATACAAGTGGACTACTGTAATATGAAGCATTGTAGGAAGTATACAGTATACTGCTTATATACAGTAACAGTGCACTGTACATTGGTGGACATACCTGTTCTCTCTTCGAAACGTTTGAACTATTGAGGACACGGTTGATCTCCCAATATTCGGCTGCACCCTTCGACCCGACTCAGCCATTGTAAGGCCATGATTGACAACATGGTCTACAATAGTGGCCCTTATGTCATCAGATATGCGCCTATGTCCTCTTCTGCCTCTTCCTCTGTTTTGCCTTCCACCACGGATCCTTGCTCCTCTTCTTCCTCCTCTTGGCTGTTGACCCTGTTCGTTTCCTGGTCCATCCATTATTGGAAAATTGCAACTCTGTGTTGTGGTCTGTCTGTATATGCTTGCCAATTGATTCTTCATGAGATGCACCTTTGAGCAATAGACAACTGGTTGATTGTTGGTTGAACTAACACTTTACATTCCTTCATGAGAGAGGGTCAATTTCACCTGCACGATTCATCAATTCACGTTTTTGTACAAAAGGTCTAATAGAAATGTGTAAATCTATGCTTGACAGTTTATGACAAATAGTTCAACAATTTTGCATGTAATGGCTTATGCAAGGAACTAATGCCTAGATGTTTTGAGGGGTAAGACTATTCAACAGAGAACCATCTACTATATTTTGATCAACATGACATGAGCAATTGATAATGTGGAAAAAAGCTGACACTTGTAAATTATCAATTGCAATTTGTTAAAAGGAATAAGAAATTGCTTTAATGATGTGCACAAGTGACTAGATGATTTGGAATTTGTACAAGTAGTATCAAGAATTGCACTTTTGATCTAAGAAATGCACCAAAGCGACTGAGAAAAACTGTAAACTTGCTTCATAAAACTATTAATTTTTTATGGTGAGCGAGTGTTGCGCCTTTTCCTGTCTAATGATGTCTACACATTTTTAGGTTGCACCTCTACTCACGTTGGCTGAGCAGACTCTCCTTCTTTTCACTCTTTCTCTTCCTGCCAGCAGCACACTTCTCTGACACACACTCTTACCCTGTCTCTCTCTTCATCTGGCAAAGTTCCAGTCAGCAATGTGTGTGTGCGTGTGTGTGTGTGTGTGTGTGTGTGTGTGTGTGTGTGTGTGTGCCTGTGTGTGTGTGCCTGCCTGTGTGTGTGTGTGTGTGTGTGTGTGTGTGCCTGTGTGTGTGTGTGTGCGTGTGTGTGTGTACGCGTGTGTGTGCGCGCGCGTGTGTGTGTGTGTGTGTGTGTGTGTGTGTGTGTGTGTGTGTGTGTTTGCACAGTGTGGATGATAGGCTATATGTATTTGGGCTAAGGGGATTTGCTGGGCTCTGCCCGCCAATGGCCAGGACTGTGTGACAGTTCCAGGACCCTAAGAGGAGAGGAGGGAGGATGGCGAGACAGACATCTAAACAAAAAGGGCAGCAGGGGTGATAATCCTACCTAATGCCCCCAATCTGCCCTTACACTCTGGTGAGGGGGAGGCTGAGTGCACTCATGAGGAGTGGGCGACCAAGGACACTTTCTAGGGGGCTAGCTAGCTAGCTGTCCACTTCCCTTCTGTGGCTCTCTGTTGAGCGGGTGTGCTAGCTGTCTGAATGAACTCATGATAGAGGACACTTCTCAGCAGGCCATAGCTAGCAGGTCTCTCTCTATTCACACAGTCAGGGCCCTAGACGATGATGGACGTCAGTGTGTAATGAGGGCCAGACAGGGACCCTTCTGATGCTGATTGATCAGAGCTGGTCCTGCTGTGGCATCCCTGTCCATGAATTATGTCATCCTTCTGGTCTGTCTCTGTCTCCACTGGACATGGGGATTTAGACTGAGGACTGTTCTCAACTAAGATTAAAGAGAAATGGACTCTGCCAGCCACTCCAGAATGTTATTGTGTTCCTTTGCCCTCCCTCTTCTCTTGTGGATGTGGAATAACTGTAGGTATTTATGATATACAGTACAGTGGAGTCTGAAATGATTAACCCCTTGATAAAGAGGTTTTAAGTGTGGGTTCCAGTAGTTTATATATTTTTCTAAAAGATTCAGTTGGATATGATCTCTGTAAGGTTTTGTATATCTTACCAACTAGTATACTTTTCTGATTCAAATAGGATTCCCTCAACATTGCTCTGGTGACTGTATAAAATACATCATTTAAATACTCAGCTATATTTTATGCTCAAAAAAAGACATTATATTATTTTGTCATGATATAATTGCTCAGAGAAACAAGTTTTTTTTTTTCCTCAAAAAGGTAGGGGTCAAAATGATTGGCACTCCTAAAGATTCTTATAAATAAAGTCAAAAGTTTAGTATTTGGTCCCATATTCCTATCACGCAATGACTACATCAAGCTTATGACTCTACAAACTTGTTGGATGCATTTGCAGTTCGTTATGGAAGTGTTTCAGATTATTTTGTTCCCAATAGAATGAATGGTAAGGTAAGGCAGGTAGCCTAGTGGTTAGAGACAGGTAGCCTAGTGGTTAGAGGCAGGTAGCCTAGTGGCTAGAGCGTTGGACTAGTAACTAGAAAGGTTGTTAGATCGAATCCCTGAGCTGACAAGGTAGAAATCTGTCGTTCTGCCCCTGTAGTTAACAGTTAACCCACTGTTCCCCAGTAGGCCGTCATTGAAAATAAAAATGTGTTCTTAAATGACTTGCCTAGTTAAATACATTTAAAAATGTACTGCGCAGGTGTCAACCTCATTCCACGGAGGGCTGAGTGTCTGCGGGTTTTAGGTCCTCTCTTGTACTTGATTGATGAATTAAAGTCACTAATTAGTAACGCCCCTCGCCTGGTTGTCTAGGTCTTGATTGAATGGGAAAACCAAAGGCCCCCCATGGAATGAGTTTGGTACCACTGATGTACTGCGTCATTTTGGAGTCACTTATATTATAAATAAGAATAGACTATATTTCTAAACACTTCTCCAGTCATATGGATGCTACCATGATTGAGGATAATCCTGAATGAATTGTAAATAATTATGAGTGAGAGAGTTTACGGAGGGTCAAAGATCATACCGCCAAGATACTGAACGCTAACCTATCACCATTACCACATAACGGGAGGGTAGCATGTCTTGGGGTATGATCTTTGACCCTCCGTAACTCTCTCACGATTCCTTCAGAATGATTCAGAATCAAGGTAGCATCCATATGTATGTAGAAGTGTTTAGAAATATAGTCTATTCTTATTTACAATACACAGGAAGTATTTTCTACTAAACTGCAGTATGCTGACCATCCCCGGTCAGGCGTTTTGCTATTGCCCTCTGCATGTGATAGTATGGCTTGGGAGATGCAGTTTGTTGCACTGTTTGGCTGAAGGGACACACACACACAAACCCACGCACGCACACACAAACACACACACACTGATTTTGGGGATGAATTAGCCAACAGCTGTGCAGATCACCAGTCAGCCTCCAGAGGAACAGGGAGAATCAAGAGAGTGTTGTGTTCCTCCTCTCTCCAAAAACAGGAGAACACTGTGTTTCCTAGACAGTGTTGTAATAGGTGGCAGGTGATTGGTGATAGGTGATAGGTGGCAGGTGATAGGTGATAGGTGATAGGTGGCAGGTGATAGGTGGCAGGTGGTAGGTGGCAGGTGATTGGTGATAGGTGATAGGTGGCAGGTGATTGGTGATAGGTGATAGGTGGCAGGTGATAGGTGGCAGGTGGTAGGTGGCAGGTGATAGGTGATAGGTGGCAGGTGATAGGTGGCAGGTGGTAGGCGGCAGGTGATTGGTGATAGGTGGTAGGTGATAGGTGGCATGTGATTGGTGATAGGTGGTAGGTGGTAGGTGGTAGGTGGCAGGTGATTGTTGATAGGTGGCAGGTGATTGGTGATAGGTGGTAGGTGGCAGGTGGTAGGTGATAGGTGGCAGGTGATTGATGATAGGTGGTAGGTGATAGGCAGCAGGTGATTGGTGATAGGTGGCAGGTGATTGGTGGTAGGTGGTTGGTGATAGGCAGCAGGTGATTGGTGATAGGTGGTAGGTGATAGACAGCAGGGATTGGTGATAGGTGGCAGGTGATAGGCAGCAGGTGATTGGTGATAGGCAGCAGGTGGCAGGCAGCAGGTGATTGGTGATAGGTGGTAGGGGCAGGTGGTAGGCGGCAGGTGATTGGTGATAGGTGGCAGGTGGTAGGTGATAAGTGGTAGGTGATAGGTGGCAGGTGATAGGTGGTAGGTGATAGGTGGCAAGTGGTAGGTGGCAGGCGGCAGGCAGCAGGTGATTGGTGATAGGTGGTAGGTGGCAGGTGATTGGTAATTGTTGATAGTTGGTAGGTGGCAGGTGGCAGGTGGCAGGTCGAGGCAGCAGGTGATTGTTGATAGTTGGTAGGTGACAGGTGGCAGGTCATAAGTGGCAGTTGATAGGTGATTTGTGATTGGTGATTGTTGATAGGTGGTTGTGTCTATGTGTGTGGACGACTCTGAGGCGTTGGGTCGTAATACCTTTAAAAAGCTGAGCTGAGGAACATTGCTGCTGTGTCCTTGACAGAAGCTCGTCTTTGCCCAGCACACCGGGCGGGCGGCCATGACAGTTTATGGTGGATCGAAGAGGAACAAGTTATGTGTTGGAGGCTGTCGCATCTCTGATAAAGGAGGCAATACATACCACAGGAGTAATAGAACAGGACAAGCCAATCAATATCCAGAGAGGCTGTTTGACCCAGGCTTTAAAATGACTTGTCACTCACTGCCCTATGCCTCTGTCGTTTCAGCCTCGGCTGAGATGGGTCTAGGGGGAGGGTGGGATATAACGACGTGGACCTCTTCAGATTGTCTTACAGAGGAATAGTTGGAATAGCGTGTTTTTTCCATATCATTTTTGTTGTTGTTGAAAACGTTGTGTTTGTTTGTGTGTGTGTGTACCTGCCTAACCCTGAAGCATTAACTGACATCGGGAGCCAGCTGAGTGGAAACAGGTGTTTCACCTGAGTAAACAGGGCTGCTGTATAAACAACCTCCTGTTTCCTTCTAGATAAAAGACAGCTGCTCAGCCAAGAGATAATATGGTACAAATACACAGATAATGTAGTATGACCTTAATTTGTCTGTCTGTCTGTCTCTGTCTGTCTGTCTGTCTGTCTGTCTCTCTCTCTCTCTCTCTCTCTCTCTCTCTCTCTCTCTCTCTCTCTCTCAGTCCCTCCCACTCTTTACCTGTCTACCTCTCTACCTGTCTATGTCTCTAACTGTCTACATATCTACCTGTTTACCTGTCTATGTCTCTACCTGTCTACGTCTCTATCTGTCTACGTCTGTACATGTCTACCTGTCTACGTCTCTACCTGCCTACCTGTCTACCTCTCTACCTGTCTACGTCTCTACTGTTTACCTGTCTACGTCTCTACCTGTCTACGTCTCTACCTGTCTACGTCTCTACCTGTCTACGTCGCTACCTGTCTACCTCTCTACCTGTCTACGTCTCTACCTGTCTACCTCTCTACCTGTCTACATCTCTACCTGTCTACGTCTCTACCTGTCTACCTCTCTACCTGTCTACGTCTCTACCTGTCTACGTCTCTACCTGTCTACCCCTCTACCTGTCTACCTGTTTACCTCTCTACCTGTCTACCTCTCTATGTGTGTCTTTTCCTGTCCTTTCCTGTCCCATCCTGTCATGTCCCAATACAACCTGTCCTGGGATTACCCGGCTCCCTGGGATTAAACTACGATCCCCATAGTGACGTTTCTGGGTGGGGTGTGTGTATTTAGAAGGAGGGGTATGTGTGTGCACATGCAAGGCTTGGGGTTGTAGAAGGGAGGCTGTGTGTGGAAGGGGGTCTGTAGGGTGTCCAACTGTGCGTGTGTCAAGGGTGGGAGGGAGTGTTGGGAGAGAGGGTCGATAAGAGGTTGCATGGGGACAGACAGACAGATGGAGTGCAGTGTGTGTGTGTGTGTGTGTGTGTGTGTGTGTGTGTGTGTGTGTGTGTGTGTGTGTGTGTGTGTGTGTGTGTGTGTGTGTGTTTGGGGGGGTTCGTTAGTGGTACTAAGAGGTTGCTTGAGGATAGACATAAATCTGGAAGCTATCTGCTGTACCTCACTGAGCTAAAACCAGACTGTGGTATAAAGTCGTTAAGTCTGCTATGCATTACTTACTGAAGGGAGGTTGAGGGGATTACATGGCCAACTGTAGTGGTTCTGTGGATGGTGCTGCCTGCTTCCCTGTCTCTCTGGTTGGTGACAATGACATGAACATGTATTTGGGTTGACATCCATGCAAGCATTATTCTCCACCCAACATACACGTGGCGTTTCCATTGTTTGGTTGAACTCTGATCTATTGATTGAATCCACAGTAGATGACCTGCAGATGACCTCAGAACACATACTGTATTCTACCCTCCACTGCTAAATAAACACAAAATCATAGCAACCTTTTCACAACACTTCATCCTGTCCTTTACACAACCTCCAGAGCATGTCCACATACAATGTAAAGTGCTTTGAAATCTAGAGCAAAACACGACAATATATATTGTATACCTCTACTACCACCACTACTACTACTACCACTACTACCACTACTACTGCTACCACTACTACCACTACCACTACTACCACTACTACTGCTACCACTACTACCACTACTACCACTACCACTACTACTGCTACCACTACTACCACTACTACTACCACTACTACCACTACTACTACCACCACTACTACTACCACTACTACCACTACTACTACTACCACTACTACCACTACCACTACTACTGCTACCACTACTACCACTACTACTACCACTACTACCACTACTACTACCACCACTACTACTACCACTACTACCACTACTACTACTACCACCACTACTACTACTACCACTACTACCACTACTACTGCTACCACTACTACCACTACTACCACTACCACTACTACTGCTACCACTACTACCACTACTACTACCACTACTACCACTACTACTACCACTACTACTACTACCACTACTACCACTACTACTACTACCACTACTACCACTACTACTACTACTACTACTACCACCACTAATACTACTACTACTACTACCACTACTACTACCACTACTACCACTACTACTACTACCACTACTACCACTACTACCACTACCACCACTACTACTACTACTACTACTACTACTACCACTACTACCACTACCACCACTACTACTACTACTACTACCACTACTACTACCACTACTACCACTACTACCACCACTACCACTACTACAGCTACTACTACCACTACTACCACTACTACCACCACTACTACTACTACTACTACCACTACTACCACTACCACTACTACCACTACTACTACTACTACTACTACTACCACTACTACTACCACTACTACCACTACTACTACTACTACTACCACTACTACCACTACCACTACCACCACCACTACTACTACTACTACTACTACTACTACCACTACTACTACCACTACTACCACTACTACCACTACTACTACTACTACTACCACTACTACTACTACCACTACTACTACCACTACTACTACCACCACTACTACTACTACTACTACTACCACTACTACTACCACTACTACCACTACTACTACTACTACTACTACTACTACCACTACCACTACTACCACTACTACCACCACTACTACTACCACTACTACCACTACCACTACTACCACTACTACCACCACTACCACTACTACTACCACCACTACTACTACCACTACTACTACCACTACTACCACTACTACTACCACCACTACCACTACTACCACTACTACTACCACTACTACTACCACTACTACCACTACCACCACTACTACCACTACCACTACTACCACTACTACTACTACTACTACCACTACTACCACTACCACTACTACCACTACCACTACTACCACTACCACCACTACTACCACTACCACTACTACCACTACTACTACTACTACTACCACTACTACCACTACCACTACTACCACTACCACTACTACCACCACTACCACTACTACTACCACCACTACCACCACTACTACTACCACCACTACTACTACTACTACTACTACCACCACTACCACTACTACTACCACCACCACTACTACCACTACCACCACCACTACCACTACTACTACCACCACCACTACCACTACCACCACTACCACTACTACTTCCACCACTACTACTACTACTACCACCACTACCACTACTACTACCACCACTACTACTTCTACAACCACTACTACTACCACCACTACCACTACTACTACCACCACTATTATTACTACTACCACTACTACTACCACCACTACCACTACTACTACCAATACTACTACTACTACTACCACTATTACTACTACCACTACTACCACTATTTCTACTACCACTACTACTACCACCAATACCACTACTACTACCAATACTACTACTACTACCACTACTACCACTACTACTGCTACTACTACTACTACCACCACTACCACTACTACTACCAATAGTACTACTACTACTACTACCACTACTACCACTACTACCACTACTACCCCTACTACTACTACTACTACCACTACAACTACCACAACTACTACTACTACCACTACTACCACCACTACTAGTACTACTACCACTACTACTACTACCACTACTGCTACTACTACTACTACTACTACTACTACTACTACCACTACTACCACTACTACCACTACTACTACCACTACTACCACTACTACTACCACCACTACTACTACCACTACTACAACCACTACTACTACTACCACTACTGCTACCACTACTACTACTACTACTACTACTACTACTACTACTACCAGGGTTGGGTAGGTTACTTTGGAAATGTAATTAGTTACAGTTACAAAATTGTAATCAGTAACGTAATCAGATTACATTCAGTTACTTTTATATTACTTTACCCTTAAGAGGCATTAGAAGAAGACAAAAATGTACGTTACCAATTGAATGCCATCTATTGCAGGATAAATCAATGTTAAAGTTTACATAGCTGGCCATATATGGATGTAAAATTTTCTTTCTGGGTTGGTTATTTAGGCTTCTTCTAACCCATCACTTTCTACTGCGTATAATAATATGATTAAATTATATCTTTACATTAAAAACCAAAGTCGAGCAGAATTCCAGTCATTCCAATAAATCTTATACCCCTTGATCTTTAAGAAAAGGACTTGGAAGTATAGATCGGCCAAATTATTTTACCTGAGCATGACCCCAAAACTAAGGACTTATTAGCCAGCCCTACTCTGTTGTTTGGAGGACTGATTGGGCTCATTGTTTCAAGTTGGAAAATAAATGCTGCGCTCATGGAATGGCATGCTTTGAGCACTACTGAAAAGTGCTATTTACATGTGGAAAATGAATGCCATATGCTGCGTTTGCCATAGGCCTCTTGTTTACCTTTTTGTTGGTGTCACTTTGATATCTTGGTAATATGCAGCTGTTTCAATGGTAAATCCACAGATGTAACAATAACAAAATAACTTTGAAGGTTTCTTCAAGTGCAGTCGCAAAACCCCCCGCCTGTGTTTTGGTAAAAAGCTGAGGGATGGGCCTGGAGAAATATAACCACTCTTAGATTAATAGGCAGAGCTATGGAGGCAAGGACTGACCATCCATGAAATCAAACATATTGTTTCAACCATGTTATGACATACAGTGTTTGTTTACATTTATCATGTTTACAAACATTGGAGAAAAACAAGTTTATTTGTTGGGTTCTCATGGATTGTGACAGTTGAACTAAGCTGATGAGGCATTTATAAGTTATATTCTTCAAGAATCAATTGATATACAGTACCAGTCAAAAGTTTGGACACACCTACTCATTCAAGGTTTTTTCTTTATTTTTTACTATTTTCTACATTGTAGAATAATAGTGAAGACATCAAAACTATCAAATAACACGGAGTAACCCCAAAAATATTTTTGATATTTGAGGTTCTTCATAGTAGCCACCCTTTGCCTTGATGACAGCTTTGCACACTCTTTGCATTCTCTCAACCAGCTTTATGAGGTTGTCACCTGGAATGCATTCCAATTAACAGGTGTGCCTTCTTAAAAGTTAAATAGTGGAATTTCTTTCCTTCTTAATGCCTTTGAGCCAATCAGTTGTGTTGTGGCAAGGGAGGGTGGTATACAGAAGAGAGCCCTATTTGGTAAAATTCCAAGTCCCTATTATGGCAAGAACAGCTCAAATATGCAAAGAGAAATGACAATCCATTGTTACTTTATGACATGAAGGGCAGTCAATCTGGAAAATGTAAAAAAAGTTTCTTCAAGTGCAGTCGCAAAAACCATCAAGCGCTGATGAAACTGGCTCTCATGAGGACAGGAAAGGAAGACCCAGAGTTACCTCTACTGCAGAGTATAAATTAATTTGAGTTACCAGTCTCAGAAATTGCAGCCCAAATAAATGCTTTTCAGAGTTCAAGTAACAGACACATCTCAACATCAACTGTTCAGAGGAGACTGTGTGAGTCAGGCCTTCGTGGTCGAATTTCTGCAAAGAAACCACTACTAAAGGACACCAATAATAATAAGAGATTTGCTTGGGCCAAGAAACACAAGCAATGGACATTTTACCTGTGGAAATCTATCCTTTAGTCTGAGGACTCCAAATTTGAAACCGCTGTGTCATTTGTCTTTCAACAGGACAATGACCGAAAACAAACCTCCAGGCTGTGGAAGGGCTATTACTACTATTACTACCACTAGTACTACTACTACTACTATTACTACTACTATTATCACTACTACTACTACTACTACTACTATTACTATTGCTACCACTACTACTACTACTATCACTACTACTACTACTTCTACTAATAATATCACCACCGCTACTATTACTATCACCACTACTACTACCTCTACTACTAGTACTACTACTACTACTACTATTACTACTACTATTACTACTACTATTACTACTACTACTATCACTACTATCTCTACTACTACCTCTACTACTAGTACTACTATTACTATTACTACTACTACTATTATCACTACTACTACTACTACTACTACTATTACTATTACTACCACTACTACTACTACTACTACTATCACTACTATCACTACTACTACTACTTCTACTAATACTATCACTACCGCTACTATTACTGTCACCACTACTACTACCTCTACTACTAGTACTACTACTACTACTAGTCCTACTACTACTACTACTACTAGTACTACTACTACTAGTCCTACTACTACTACCTCTACTACTACTATTACTACTACTACTAGTACTACTACTACTACTACTAGTACTACTACTACTAGTCCTACTACTACTACCTCTACTACTACTATTACTACTACTACTACTACTACTACCTCTACTACTACTACTACTACCTCTACTACTACTACTACTACCTCTACTACTACTACTACTACCTCTACTACTACTACTACTACTACTACTACTACTACTACTACTACTACTACTACTATTATTACTACTACTACTGCTGCTACTACTGCTACTACTACTACTACTACTATACTACTACTACTACTACTACTACTACTACTACTATACTACTACTATTACTACTACTAGTGGTTAGAGCGTTGGACTAGTAACCAAAAGGTTGCAAGTTCAAATCCCCGAGCTGACAAAGTACAAATCTGTCGTTCTGCCCCTGAACAGGCAGTTAACTCACTGTTCCTAGGCTGTCATTGAAAATAAGAATTTGTTCTTAACTGACTTGCCTAGTTAAATAAATAAATAAATATCACTGCTACTACTGCTACAACTACTACTAGTATCACTGCTACCATTATTACTACTACTACTACTACTACTATGACTATGACTATTACTACTACTATTACTACTACTACTACTGCTGCTGCTACTACTACAACTACTACTATCACTACCACTACTACTATCACTACTACTACTACAAATATTACTACTACTACTGCTACTACTACTCCACTAGTAATATCACTAATACTACTGCTGCTGCTACTACTATCTCACTACTACTACTACTGCTGCTACTACTATCACTACTACTACTACAAATATTACTACTACTACTGCTACTACTACTCCACTAGTATTATCACAACTACTACTACTATTGCGCATCTGCAATAAAGTGAGGATATGCCAAGTCTTATCATTCCTTTGATATGGAATGTGAGGGAGGGGGAGGATGGGTAAGTGGGTGGAGGGAGGGAGGGAGGAAAGGGGGATGGAGAAGCTCATTCATCAAGTCATTACAGGAGGTGGCTCTGGTGGTATTTCAGCCTGTCCGTCACAGGAGGAGGAGAGGACAGGCAGCAACTCCCAGAGGACAGGAGCCTCCCTCTCTCCCTTCCTCCCTGCATCTCTCTGGCTCTGTCTACCTCACTCTCTCTCTCTCTCTCTCTACCTCATCTGTCCTCTTGACTGATTTTACTCTCTCCCCCCTTTTTTTATTTCTCCATCATACTGTCTTTCCCTTTACCTGCCCTCCCCCTTTCCCCCTTTCTCCATATCTCTCTTCTTCTCCCTCCCCCTTCTCTGTCTCTGTGCTTCCATCTTTCTTTCTCTGTACTTTCCTCCCGGGAGGCAGCTCTTGACTCTCTGATGTCCTTCGCATGCCAAATATGACTATTGACATTTCAATTCAGCTGGGTTTTTCTCCACTCTGCTCTAGGCTGATGCCTTATAGCCGGAGGACATTTACATGTCAATGGGACAGACAAAGAGATCCAGAGCGTGCATGGCCCTGCCTTGACAGTGACTGTATGTGACTGTATGGGTGGACTCTCTAGTAATGAGAAGGGCTTTGTTCACTGGTTGTATGTATTGGGCATACACAACATGTATCCAGACTATTTTTGGTTGACACTATGGTGTGTATATGTTACTGTATTGGCAACACAGTGTGTGCTGTGTTGGTCGTATACATACTCTGTCCTTCTGTCTGTCTCTTTCAGACAGACCAACACCCTCCATAGTGTCTTTGCCGGGGGGAAGGGGGTGAGAGATGGTTAAAAGGGTGAAGAAGTGGATGAAGTGGAGTTGTCCTCCTGTCCTCTCACAAGTGGTTTCCACACGCATGCATCTTCATTTGACGTTCCTGCAATCCTCAGTAATGTGTATTACCTCTCCGATCGGTCCCTCGGTACCAAAATGTCCTGCCTCCTTATGATTATGTACACAGAGATACGTTGCATATGTAAATGGTCTATTTGGAGAGACTTGGCTGCGGCTCAAGAGAGGAAAAACCCCTGAGCATTGATCTGGAGCTCTGCGTTTGGCCAGGGTTAAGTGTTCACATTCCATTAGGACCATATTTATGCAGGGGTTTGTATAATTAGGCCAGAGTCAATCCCCATTACTGCTTAGCACTATTGAGCAGCTGCTTACTTCAATAAAAATGCATGTCGAATTTAGAGAGGGGAGAGGGAGAGATTGTGTGTGTATATGTGTGTGTGTGTGTGTGTGTGTGTGTGTGTGTATGTACTAGCTAAGTCATGTGAATCAATACACACGATACGTTAAAACCACCCGCCAGTGCTTGGCAATAGGGGCAGAGGACCTTGTGTACGAAAATGCCCCGTCAATCCCAGAATGCACTCTGAAAGCCTAGAAAGCGGTCCTTTCAACGTTTGTCTCTCTCTCCCTGAGGATGTGATCTCTCCTCTCTCCTCTCTTACTGAGCCATCATGGCTTTCCCCTGTTCTCCTTTTCTTTTATCATTCTATTTCTGTTTGTTGTTTTTTCAGTCAAGGCTTTCAAGCCTGGCCCCGGTAACCTTGGAAAGGGCTGCCCTTGGTAACACAGGCGGACAGCCAATCAGGTTGCCGTCGCTGTGGCGACCCAGCAAGGACAATTCGAAACCTGGTCATAATGATGTACGTAAGATGCAAAAAACATTTAAATATTTTTATGGTTTTATGTCAGTGGAGGGTACTCACATGCACTTACACACACACCCTCATGTACACACACACACACACACACACACACACACACACACACACACACACACACACACACACACACACACACACACACACACACACACACACACACACACAAACACACACACACACACACACACACACACACAAAAGCACAGGATGCACAAAGGTGGCACTTAAGGCGTGTGTATCTGCTGTCCAGTACTTTATACGATCCTTTTCAAACAACAAGCCTTGTGGTTCAGGTTCATTGTCCAACGGAACATGGTACAACTGTACCTAATGGTACCTAATGGTACAACTGCAATGCCTCCTGGGAAATGTACAGGGGTGTCTTCTGAGACATCATTACTGTGGTCACTTCTAGGAGCAGATTCTGTATTTAGATACAATGGGATCAAGGATAGTAGCAACACTGTCTGGTTGGCTAAGAAATGACAACATCTGGCCTTCAGAAAGTATTCATACCCCTGGACTTTTTCCACATTTTGTTGTGTTACAGCCTGAATTTAGAATGGATTCAATTGAGATGTTGTGTCACTTGCCTACACACAATACCCCATAATGTCAAAGTGGAATTATGTTTTTCACAATGTTTACAAATGAATTAAAAGCTGAATTGTCTGGAGCCAATAAGTATTCAACCCCTTTGTTATGGCAAGCCTAAATAAGTTCAGGAGTAAACATTTGCTTAACAATGTAAATAGTAAATTGCATGGACTCACTCTGTGTGTAATAATAGTGTTTAATGTGATTTTTGAATGACTACCTCATCTCTGTACCCCACACATCTGTAAGGTCCCTCAGTCGAGCAGTGAATTTCAAAAACAGATTAAACCGCAACGACCAGGGAGGTTTTCCAATGCCTTGCAAAGAAGGGCCCCTATTGGTAGATGGGTAAAAAAGCAGACATTGAATATCCCTTTTGGCATGGTTAACCTCTTGAGTGTAGGGGGCAGTATTTTGATGTTTGGATGAAAAACGTACCCAAATGAAACTGCCTATTTCTCAGGCCCAGAATCTAGAATATGCATATAATTGTCAGATTACGATAGAAAACACTCTAAAGTTTCCAAAACTGTCAGAATATTGTCTGTGAGTATAACATAACTGATATTGCAGGTGAAAACCTGAGGAAAATCCAACCAGGAAGTGCTGTTTTTCCTGAAACCTCTCTGTTCCATTGCATGCCTTCCCTCCATTTAAAGGGATATCAACCAGATTCATTTTCCTATGGCTTCCACATGGTGTGAACAGTCTTTAGACATAGGTTCAGGCTTTTATTCAGAAAAATGAGCGAGAAAGATCACATCGCGTTATTGGATGGCTGGGTGCCAGAAGAGTTTTGCATGTGTGAGCAGCTTGGAGCAGACATTTTCTCTCTCACTCCTATTGAAAAAGCTACGGTCCGGTTGAAATATTATCGATTCTTTATTGTAAAAACAACCTGAGGATTGATTATAAAAACGTTTGACATGTTTCTACGAACTTTACGGATACTATTTGGAATTGTCGTCTGCCCTGTCGTGACTGCTCGAGCCTGTGGATTTCTGAACATAACGCGCCAACCAAATTGAGGATTTTGGATTTAAAAAGAACCTTTATGGAACAAAAGTAACATTTATTGTGTAACTGGGAGTCTCGTGAGTGCAAACATCCGAAGATCATCAAAGGTAAGCGATTCATTTTATTGCTTCTCTGACTTTCGTGACCAATCTACTTTGCTGCTAGCTGTTTGTAATGTTTGGTCTGCTGAGAGAGATGTTCTAACATAAACGCTTGAATAGCTTTTGCCGAAAAGCTTTTTTGAAATCTGACATGCCAGGTGGATTAACAACAAGCTAAGCTGTGTTTTGCTATATTGCATTTGTGATTTCATGAAATTTAAATATTTTTAGTAATATAATTTGAATTTGGCGCTCTGCAATTCAGCGGATGTTGACGAAAATGAACCCGCTACAGGGATGGGTGCGCCAAGAAGTTAAGTTATTAATTACACTTTATTAATCACTACAAATATACAGGCGTCCTTCCTAACTCAGTTGCCGGAGAGAAAGGAAACTACTCAGGGATTTCATCAAGAGGCCAATGGTGACTTTAAAACAGTTACAGAGTTTAATAGCTGTGATAGGAGAAAACTGAGGATGGATCAACAACATTGTAGTTACTCCACAATACTAACCTAAATGACAAGTGAAAAGAAGGAAGCCTGTACAGAATAAAAATATTCCAAAACATGTATCCTGTTTGCAACAAGGCACTAAAGTAATACTGAAAAAATGTGGTAGTGAAAATTGGGGCAAATCCAATACAATACATTACTGAGTACCACTCTTCATATTTTCAAGCATAGTTGTAGCTGCATCATGTTACGGGTATGCTTGTAATTGTTAAGGACCGGGGAGTTTTTCAGGATAAAAAAAGTACGGAATGGCGCTAAGCACAGGCAAAATCATTGAGGAAAACCTGGTTCCATCTGCTTTCCACCAGACACTGGTGTAACGGTTTTCCTCCTGTTCTGAGGAGGAGTTTGAAGGATCGGACCAATATGCAGCATTCCACATAGCTCACACCTGTACCTTACAGGACTGTTTCGTTTTCATTTCACTCTCTTTGTTATTTTGTTTAGTGTTTATGTTCTAATAAAATAACATGGACATGTACCACGCTGCATATTGGTCCGCAGCAACACAAAACAGAAAACAACTACCCACAACCCATAGTGGGAAAACAGGCTGCCTAAGTATGGTTCTCAATCAGAGACAACGATTGACAGCTGCCTCTGATTGGGAACCAGGCCAGGCCAAAAGCAGAAATACAAAAATAGAACAAAAAACATAGACTGCCCAGCCCAACTCACGCCCTGAACGAACTAAAATAGAGACATACAAAAGGAACTAAGGTCAGGACGTGAC
>NC_092172.1:36535816-36550816 GCF_045791955.1 Oncorhynchus clarkii lewisi | reverse complement strand
TCTAAAGAATAACATGTAGATATAAATGGTAGTGAGACAAACCTGACAGAGTGATACAACTGCTGTAGCTCCTGCACAGTGTGGAGTGATGCAGTTGATGCAGTATGCAGTAGACTCCTACGCCTTCACATATCTGACACACTGACAGTGGAGGAGATCCACTCACTGAGACATTTGTCAGAAACACCCAACCCATTATACAACCACCACTGTTTTGAAGAGGACGTAGTGACAACCCAAACGAAAAGAGGTCCTTAGGAGGGTTGTGACTTCGTGCCTTGATGTAAATCAATGTTACGTGTTTCACCAGATGGTGAACATGTAAGACACCTCCACAACTGACCCAGATCAGCTTCACTTTCTGTCTGTCTGTCTGTCTGTCTGTCTGTCTGTCTGTCTGTCTGTCTGTCTGTCTCTCTCTCTCTGTCACATTCCTCTCTGTCTGTCTGTCTGTCTGTCTGTCTGTCTGTCTGTCTGTCACGTTCCTCTCCTTCTGTCTGTCTGTCTGTCTGTTACGTTCCTCTCCGTCTGTCTGTCTGTCTGTCTGTCTGTCTGTCACGTTCCTCTCCTTCTGTCTGTCTGTCTCTCTGTCACGTTCCTTTCCTACTGTCTGTCTGTCTGTCTGTCTGTCTGTCTGTCTGTCTGTCTGTCTGTCTCTCTCTCTCTCTCTCTCTCTCTCTCTCTCTCTCTCTCTCTCTCCCTTTCTCTCTCTCTCTCTCTCTCTGTCACATTCCTCTCTGTCTGTCTGTCTGTCTGTCTGTCTGTCTGTCTGTCTGTCTGTCACGTTCCTTTCCTACTGTCTGTATGTCATGTTCCTTTCCTACTGTCTGTCTGCCATGTTCCTTTACTAATGTCTGTCTGTCATGTTCCTTTCCTACTGTCTGTCTGTCACGTTCCTCTCCTACTGTGATTATTTTCCTAGTTTGTACTCTCTGTCTGTCTGTCTGTCTCTGTCTGTTTGTCTGTCACTGTCCTTATTTCTTGTGATGGCAGCGCATCAGTTACCCTCTGGTCTTGACATGAATGCACATTCACTTGCCAAACGACACTGATTCAGGGGAAACCCAACTGCACTGCACTGGAACTTTGGACAGTTACAGAGCAAGTGTGATGCATCCTGCCTCTGAAAAGTCCAGTCCTCTTGACAGAGGCCATAGTACTCTTACACAACCTACTCCCTCAACTGTGCAAGCAGAGAACCAGAGAGGAGCGAGAGGCTAGATAACCAACTGTGACAGTAGAGAACCAGAGAGGAGAGAGAGGCTAGATAACCAACTGTGACAGTAGAGAACCAGAGAGGAGAGAGAGGCTAGATAACCAACTGTGACAGTAGAGAACCGCAGAGAGGAGAGAGAGGCTAGATAACCAACTGTGACAGTAGAGAACCAGAGAGGAGAGAGAGGCTAGATAACCAACTGTGACAGTAGAGAACCAGAGAGGAGAGAGAGGCTAGATATCCAACTGTGACAGTAGAGAACCGCAGAGAGGAGAGAGAGGCTAGATAACCAACTGTGACAGTAGAGAACCAGAGAGGAGAGAGAGGCTAGATAACCAACTGTGACAGTAGAGAACCAGAGAGGAGAGAGAGGCTAGATAACCAACTGTGACAGTAGAGAACCAGAGAGGAGAGAGGCTAGATATCCAACTGTAACAGTAGAGAACCGCAGAGAGGAGAGAGAGGCTAGATAACCAACTGTGACAGTAGAGAACCAGAGAGGAGAGAAAGGCTAGATAACCAACTGTGACAGTAGAGAACCAGAGAGGAGAGAGAGGCTAGATAACCAACTGTAACAGTAGAGAACCGCAGAGAGGAGAGAGGCTAGATAACCAACTGTGACAGTAGAGAACCAGAGAGGAGAAAGAGGCTAGATAACCAACTGTGACAGTAGAGAACCAGAGAGGAGAGAGAGGCTAGATAACCAACTGTGACAGTAGAGAACCAGAGAGGAGAGAGAGGCTAGATAACCAACTGTGACAGTAGAGAACCAGAGAGGAGAGAGAGGCTAGATAACCAACTGTGACAGTAGAGAACCAGAGAGGAGAGAGGCTAGATATCCAACTGTAACAGTAGAGAACCGCAGAGAGGAGAGAGAGGCTAGATAACCAACTGTGACAGTAGAGAACCAGAGAGGAGAGAGAAGGCTAGATAACCAACTGTGACAGTAGAGAACCAGAGAGGAGAGAGAGGCTAGATAACCAACTGTGACAGTAGAGAACCAGAGAGGAGAGAGGCTAGATATCCAACTGTAACAGTAGAGAACCGCAGAGAGGAGAGAGGCTAGATAACCAACTGTGACAGTAGAGAACCAGAGAGGAGAAAGAGGCTAGATAACCAACTGTGACAGTAGAGAACCAGAGAGGAGAGAGAGGCTAGATAACCAACTGTGACAGTAGAGAACCAGAGAGGAGAGAGAGGCTAGATAACCAACTGTGACAGTAGAGAACCAGAGAGGAGAGAGAGGCTAGATAACCAACTGTGACAGTAGAGAACCAGAGAGGAGAGAGAGGCTAGATAACCAACTGTGACAGTAGAGAACCAGAGAGGAGAGAGGCTAGATAAACAACTGTGACAGTAGAGAACCAGAGAGGAGAGAGAGGCTAGATAACCAACTGTGACAGTAGAGAACCAGAGAGGAGAGATAGGCTAGATAACCAACTGTGACAGTAGAGAACCAGAGAGGAGAGAGAGGCTAGATAACCAACTGTGACAGTAGAGAACCAGAGAGGAGAGAGAGGCTAGATAAACAACTGTGGGGTTATCATCCTCAATTAAGTAGCTACCACAGAGAGAGAGACGCAGATCTTCTGTCATCAGAGCCCAGAGGACCAGAGGTGACGCGTTATCTGATATCGAGTGGACCACGTTTACTCCCGGGCCAAGCAGAGATGACACCAACCGTGTCAACCGCAGCAGCTGCTGAGGGATCGGTTGGTGTGTGTGTGTGTGTGTGTGTGTGTGTGTACTCTGGCGCCTTCGGCTGTCATGGGCCAAAACTAAAATCCACAGAATGAACACGCGCCATTAAAACATGGCCGAGGTCTCCATGGTCTGGAATGCCTGAGAATCAGACTTGATACAAGATGATTTACGTACAGAATAAAATGTTTAACATAGTCCTCATACAGTGTATCAGTCCGGGTGTGGTGTGTATCCCCTGGCATTCTCTCATAGGCCTGACCCACTAAATCATACAGTGGATCAGTCCGGGTGTGGTGTGTATCCCCTGGCATTCTCTCATAGGCCTAACCCACTAAATCATACAGTGGATCAGTCCGGGTGTGGTGTGTATCCTCTGGCATTCTCTCATAGGCCTAACCCACTAAATCATACAGTGGATCAGTCCGGGTGTGGTGTGTATCCCCTGGCATTCTCTCATAGGCCTGACCCACTAAATCAGATCATGACGCAGGACTGAAAGTATTCTTTCATGGGCCAGGTGCCAAACCTCCCGCTTTTCCCACTGCGCCCTCATGACCTCACGGTTGGCATGGCGGTTGGCTAAAGCCTCTCCAGACAACACAGCCATACTGCCCTCCCATATGGCTGACATTAGGTCCTGCTGAGATCATTAATAATTGTAATTAATACACGGTAATGAAACACAAGACCAATTGAATTAATCAGCATGAAGAGATGGGATTAATTAAGGCTTGGGGGCTCTGGACTGTACTGCTGTTCATGGTCTGTCTGTCCTGTCTGTCTGTCCTGTCTCTTTGTCCTTCCAGTCTGGTCTGTCCTGTCTGTCTGCCTGTCAGGTCTGGTCTGTTTGTCCTGTCTGGTCTGCCTGTCTTGTCTCGTCTGGTCTGCCTGTCCTATCCGGTCTGCCTATCTGTCTGTCCTGTCTCTCTGTCCTGTCCAGTCCGCCTCTCTGTCCTGTCCAGTCTGTCTCTCTGTCCTGTCCAGTCTGCCTCTCTGTCCTGTCCAGTCCTGTCCAGTCTGCCTGTCCTGTCCAGTCTGTCTCTCTGTCCTGTCCAGTCTGCCTCTCTGTCCTGTCCAGTCTGTCTCTCTGTCCTGTCCAGTCTGCCTCTCTGTCCTGTCCAGTCTGTCTCTCTGTCCTGTCCAGTCTGTCTCTCTGTCCTGTCCAGTCTGCCTCTCTGTCCTGTCTGTTTGAGCTCAATAGGCCAATTTAAGGTGAGTTCTGTCCCTGTCTTGAATCTTTAGTGCTCTCCTCATCTCCACAGCTTGAACATGTTTTCTGTGTATCACTGGGTGGGGTATATCACTATATCACTAGATATTTTTTAACCTCATGCAATTTACCATTGGTCAACTACAAAACATACAGAATGCTTTATCACGGGTACTGACCAAGACCAGATGGAGAGCACACATTACACCGGTTTTAAGGTCTCTGTACTGTAAAACATACAGAATGCTTTCTCACGGGTACTGACCAAGACCAGACAGAGAGCACACATTACACCGGTTCTAAGCTCTCTGCACTGACTGCCTGTGATTTATAGAATTCATTTTAAGATTCTTCTGGATTTAAAACAAGCCACGATCGTGCAGCTTAATTCATGTCAGACATGCTTTTACGTTCTGTACCCAGTAGGTCCCTCCGGTCCTCTGGCCTTTTAACTCTCCCAAAGCCTAGAACCTAGAGACATGGAGGCAGCCTTTAGTTACTATGCCCCCAGCCTCTGGACCAGCCTGCCAGAGGACCTGGGAGGGGCTGAAACTGTGGACATATTTAAAAGAGATCTTAAAATACCTTTTCATCTTTGCTTTTCCTCAGGGTGCTTTTTAGTTGTTCATTTTTTATTGGTATTATTTAGTTTTTATCCTCTTATGTTTGGGGTGTAGTAAATATTTCAGATTTTATTCTCATTGTTTTTATTTGTTTTCCCCCTGTGAAGCACATTGTGTTGCATTCCATGTCTGAAATGTTCTGTAGAAATAAATCTGGATTTGATTATAGAGCAAGGTTCACCCCTGTTCTAAATGGATAATTATAAGGGGAAACTGTTTCTAATTGCTAAATGCTAAAGCTGCCAATAAAGTGTAAATGCTTTAGCTGACATGTTAAAAGACAGGCAGGAAGACTATTTGTGTCCACCCCAACGGCAGAGAAAAACACAAGGCCAAATGCAGAATGACCTCCCCTCTCTGGACACTCCTACAGGCATAATTATCCTTCATGTCAATGCCACCACAAATGAACACCATTTGTCACAGCTACGTTACATCATTTGCTAATGTGGAGCTTGCACCATTTGTAGATTCACTTAAAGGAGATGTGTACGGCCACCTTACATCCAGTTGTCAAGGAGGCTGATTGGCATGTAGCTAGGCAACATCCATGACTACCTGTACATGGGAATAACAGGAGATGGAACCTCAGAACAGAACATCAATGAGAAAAGCTATCTATCTATCTATCTATCTATCTATCTATCTATCTATCTATCTATCTATCTATCTATCTATCTCTCTCTGCTCTCTCTCTCTCGCCAACTTTCACACAGGAAATAAGCCCCTTCAAAACATTTAATTTTTCAACCCAGAGATTTTGTCTGCTCCTATCCAAACCTCTTGGTGTCACCTCATAATCTAAATTGAAACGATAAAGAGAATAACACTTGTAAAGAGTGAACTGGTACCACATGTGGGAGATGAGGATATGGAAAGCATAAAGCCACATCTGAGTCAGTGAATGATTTCACAGTGACTCAAACGGTGCCAAATGAACTCCAGATTACAATAATACCACCGGTGGGACAATTAAGACGACATAAACACTGCAGAGCTGGGCACCAAGGTAAGCCTTCTCTCCCTCTGTCTGTCTCTCTCTCTCTCTCTCTCACACACACACACACGCGCACACACACACACGAGCACACACATACACACACGCGCACACACACACACACACACGCGCACACACACACGAGCACACACACACACACACACACACACACACACACACACACACACACACACACACACACACACACACACACCATTGACACCCTGGTGGATGGGGATGGTCAGGGTGTTAGACCTTCACCGTGTCTCACCCTGTATCCATCCATCACCGTGGGGCGAAGGCTAACCTGACAAATAGACAATATCACCAGCAGCTGCCAGGGCTAGGATAATTAATAAAGCTGGCAATATAATTAATAAAGCTGGCAATAACACACACTCAGACATGGAAAGTAGAAAGGGAGGGAGGGGAGGGAGAGCGGGGAGAGAGAGAGAGAGCGGGGGGGAGAGAGCGAGAGAGAGAGAAAGAGAGGGAGAGAGGGAGGGGGAGAGATGGAAAGAGAGAGAGAGAGACGGGAGAGAGAGAGAGAGGGGGGGAGAGATGGAAAGAGAGAGAGAGAGAGAGCGGAGAGAGAGAGAGAGAGTGAGGGAGGGGGAGAGGTGGAAAGAGAGAGAAAGAGAGGGGAGAGAGAGAGAGAGGGAGAGGGAGAGATGGAAAGAGAGAGAGTGAGGGAGGGGGAAGGGATGGAAAGAGAGAGAAAGAGCGGGAGGGATGGGGAGAGAGAGAGAGAGAGAGGGAGGGGGGGAGGGGTGGAAAGAGAGAAAGAGGGGAAAGAGAGAGAGAGGGAGAGAGGGAGGGGGGAGAGATGGAAAGAGAGAGAGGGAGGGAGGGGGAAGGGATGGAAAGAGAGAGAGAGAGGAGGGGGGTAGAGATGGAAAGAGAGAGAGAATACAACATGTGATGGAGACACTCCCCTCAACACCTGCTACAGGCTCTCTGTCATATGTGGGTGGAGTGTATGTACTGTATGAGTGTGTGGAAAGGATGTTTTAGGGGCTGTAGTGTGAGTACATGGAAAGGTGTGTTTCCCCTGATGAAGAGACAGCATGTTCCTTAAAGAGAGGAGACACAAGTATGTCACCTGAACCCTGGGGGTGCCTGTGTGTGTTTCACCTGAACCCTGGGGGTGCCTGTGTGTGTGTCACCTGAACCCTGGGGGTGCCTGTGTGTGTGTCACCTGAACCCTGGGGGTGCATGTAGGTGTGTGTGTGTGTGTGTGTGTAAGGGTGGAAAACACTGACATAGAAACGGTTCCTAATTAGGCTGGGATTCATTCCGATCTGCTGTAGATCCGTGCTACAGAGGGCTTGACATTTGAAGGGTAATTTCTAATTGAACCGACATCTGCAGTGTTTACCTTGAATGCAATCTCCACGAACACAGTAACATTGCCTTTAAAGGTGACGTTGTCGACAAGCGCGATGGGGTTGAATCCCAGCCCTACTTCCCCACAGCTTCATTGAACGAGACAACATGTGTCCTGGTGCACAGCATGGTGTCTGCTGATTAGTGTGTTTACTGTGTACAGATGTGCCCCCCCCCACCACCTCCCCTCCGACTTCCTTTAAAGAACTTCAAAAGGCCCCATGGCGGTGGGCGCATGTTTGCTTGCAGCTTGCCTCTTTAGACAAAGACTATGTGGGCATTAAAGCTCTGAGCTTCATAGAGAAGGAAAAAACCAGGCATTACATGAGCCTTTACACAGTATACATAAAAGTGTCTATGTGCTCTCCCCACTCCCACACAGACATACAGAATGTACACATTACTTCAAACAGACACAACGTGGGTCTTCGCTCATTCCTTCATCTGTGGCGCTATGCTAATATGATTAGCCTGGATTATGGTAATGAGGGACGGGGATTGGGATGGTGCCGGGCGGGATGTTGCGCTCCTCGTTTGGGGAAAGAGTTAATTGGTTAGGCTGCTTTGATGTTCCCGGGGTGGGACTGTACAGTATGTGTGTGGAAGGGGCGTGAGGGGGTTGTGAGATTCTGACTGTTGTGTTGTGTGTTAGCTGGTTCCAAGGGAGAAGGCCCTGGGGTTTGACTCCAGGACTGAAGACTTTTCTGTTGTTCCACCCTCTCTTCTACCCCCCCAACCCTTCACCTGATCATGGTATTGATGTACACTACCATTCAAAAGTTTGGGGGGGTCACTTAGAAATGTCCTTGTTTTTGAAAGAAAAGCACATTTTTGTCCCAAAAAATATCAAATTGATCAGAAATACAGTGTAGACATTGTTAATGTTGTAAATGACTATTGTAGCTGGAAACAGCTGATTTTTGATGGAATATCTACATAGGCGTACAGAGGCCCATTTTCAGTAACCATCACTTCTGTGTTCCAATGGCACGTTGTGTTAGCTAATCTAAGTTTATAATTTTAAAAGGCTAATTGATCATTAGAAAACCCTTTTGCAATTATGTTAGCACTGCTGAAAACTGTTGTGCTGATTAAAGAACAATAAAACTGGCCTTCTTTAGACTATTTGAGTATCTGGAGCATCAGCATTTGTGGGTTCGATTACAGGCTCAAAATGGCCAGAAACAAAGACTTTCTGTTAAGCAGAGCGACACAGGGGAACCCAAGAGCAGACTCAGATGAGGAAACAGGGATGAATGAACCAAAATATTTATTGTTACACATGGAGATATGGAGTGCAGATCCGGGGAAGCTCGGATGAGTTGCAGAAAAAACAGATGTGGAGACTGAGGTTGGAGTTGGCTGAGTAGAACAGGGTAAACAGGTCCTGAGGGGAATCCAAGGTAGTGGTGGTGAGTAAAATCCAGAGCAAGGTAGTTGGGTGGTGAGATGTGGAATGGGAGATAGGAGCCAGAGACAGAACGGTAAACTGCAATGAGAGGATAAACAGTGTCAGGCAGGGATACAGGCACAGCAGAGTAACAGGATCTTGAATAATCATAAATGGTTAGAATCATGAACTGACTGAGCAGAGATTACGATCTGGCAGAGTGGAAGTGGCAGGACTGAGTATTTGTAGAGGTCTTGATTATGGAACGAGTTGCAGCTGGTAGGGATCTGTTCTGACTCCAGCATACCTGTCTCCAACCACTCAATCACACAGAGAGGGAGCGGGAGAGTGTACAGGGGGAATAACTGCAGGTCAAGAAGACACCGGATGAACACCAGAGGGCGTAGCAGGAGCAGATGTGACACTTTCTTCTGAAACTCGTCAGTCTATTCTTGTACTGAGAAATGAAGGCTACTCCATGCGAGAAATTGCCAAGAAACTGAAGATCTCGTACAATGCTGTGTACTACTCCCTTCACAGAACAGTTCAAACTGGCCCTAACCAAATTAGAAAGATGAGTGGGAGGCCCCGGTGCACAACTGAGCAAGAGGACAAGTACATTAGTGTGTCTAGTTTGAGAAATTCCTTCACCTGATCAGGCTATTGATGTATAACTCCCCATCCCTTCACCTGATCAGGCTATTGATGTATAACTCCCCATCCCTTCACCTGATCAGGCTATTGATGTATAACTCCCCATCCCGTCACCTGATCAGGCTATTGATGTATAACTCCCCATCCCTTCACCTGATCAGGCTATTGATGGGTAACTCCCCATCCCGTCACCTGATCAGGCTATTGATGTATAACCTGGCACTCCTCAACACACCAACTGATCCAAACAGGATTAGAAGATCAAGCTCTAGCAGATACACATAACTCTACACCCAAATAAACCACAACCATTAGCCCTATGAAACCCTGCATATCTTTATGTAACGGCGCATAACACTATAAAGACAGACTGCTTGGTTTCATGTGAGAAATAGGATTAGGGCATGACTCGCCCACACAAAGCCCTGAGCGGCTTGGCTGAACCATGGTGGATGTCCTTAAGAGCAGGCATGGTAAACATAAAGACAACACCCCCACAGGACTGTCACAGGACGTCTGACAGTAAGCACAAGTGTCATATAATATACTGCAGCTTCTATTGGCAACTAAACTGGGGGTTGTGAGAATGATGGTATTTCCTGTGACAATTCTGGGTTTCATTGATAGTGTTTTTATATTTGAAAATCAACATTTCTCTGTACATCCAAAGGGATGGATATTTATATAGCCAATGTTAGTCCTGTCTAAAAGTACCCTGGGAGGGGCATAGATTCACCCAAGTAAACCTCTATCATTTCAAACATCCGATTCCAGTGTCTCCATTGAGAAAATAAATAACCATATTCATAATTAACTTCCAGATACAAAATGGCTACAATGCCGGATAAACACTGAGCTTCATTTAAAACCACGAATCACTTCAAAAGGCAGGAGAATATTCAGTAGAGCAGACGTCCAGTAATTACCTCAAACCAATTTAAAGCTATTCAGACTAGCGTGATTATACAGTGTACATTTTTTATGATTTCAAATGAGGGATAATGACAGTCGTGATGGGGTACTGTATGATTGATCAACAACAAGACAATGCTTCTTAAGTAAAAATCTTGCAATTTTATTTGCATATAAAAGCAGCTAAATATATCACAAGGAACTGAAAGAAAGAGAGCAGACCAACAAGGAGGAAACTAACAGCCAGAGAAACAGAAGAGAGAATTGCTAGAGAAACAGGGTGTAAAGGAGCATTTACAGTTGCAAAGTTGAGACCGCTTTTGGCAACATTTTTTTGTGCTAGCAAGATTGCATTTACACACAGTGCAAAATAAGAAAGAAAGCTATAAAAACAGAAATACTATCAGATGTACAATGGAGAGGACAACTAAACCTTTTTTAGGCAGGTGTGTCGTAAAAGAAAACGCGCCTGTCGGATAGTCAATTGAGTCTTAAACTCAAAACATTTTCTCTCTCATCCATGAACTTCTACCTTAGGGGCCTCCAACTGAGGTCCTGGGCAGGCTTTTGTTCCAGCCCAGCACTAACAAACCTCCATCAAATAAACAACTACATTATATAGTTAGATGTGTGTTCCTGCTGGACTGGAACACAAGCTTCCACCCCAAGAAGCACTCAGAGACCGGAGGAGTTGGAGCCCCCTGCTCGACCCTTACAGTGGGAGTAAGACATGAACATTAAAGAAACGTTTCAAGAACATTTGATGGGAGTGGCAAAGAAACAAGCTAAATCAAATACAGGCGAAGACACAAGAAAATCCCACCAGGAAGTTTTCAACCAACAACTTTTAGTACAGATCTTTTACAACATGAATACAGTATACACAGTGGGGAGAACAAGTATTTGATACACTGCCGATTTTGCTGGTTTTCCTACTTACAAAGCATGTAGAGGTCTGTAATTTTTATCATAGGTACACTTCAACTGCGAGAGAAGGAATCTAAAACAAAAATCCAGAAAATCACATTGTATTAATTCACATTTTATTGCATGACATAAGTATTTGATACATCAGAAAAGCAGAACTTAATATTTGGTACAGAAACCTTTGTTTGCAATTACAGATATCATCCGTTTCCTGTAGTTCTTGACCAGGTTTGTACACATTGCAGCAGGGATTTTGGCCCACTCCTCCATACAGACCTTCTCCAGATCCTTTAGGTTTCGGGGCTGTCGTCACTGGGCAATACGGACTTTCAGCTCCCTCCAAATATTTCTATTGGGTTCAGGTCTGGAGACTGGCTAGCCCACTCCAGGACCTTGAGATGCTTCTTATGGAGCCACTCTTTAGTTGCCCTGGCTGTGTGTTTCGGGTCGTTGTTATGCTGGAAGACCCAGCCACGACACATCTTCAATTCTCTTACTGAGGGAAGGAGGTTGTTGGCCAAGATCTCGCAATGGTTTTCTTTGAGACTGTGGTCCCAGCTCTCTTCAGGTCATTGACCAGGTCCTGCTGTGTAGTTCTGGGCTGATCCCTCACCTTCCTCATGATCATTGATGCCTCACGAGGTGAGATCTTGCATGGAGCCCCAGACCGAGGGTGATTGACCGTCATCTTGAACTTCTTCCATTTTCTAATAATTGCGCCAACAGTTGTTGCCTTCTCACCAAGCTGCTTGCCTATTGTCCTGTAGCCCATCCCAGCCTTGTGCAGGTCTACAATTTTATCCCTGATGTCCTTACACAGCTCTCTGGTCTTGGCCATTGTGGAGCGGTTGGAGTCTGTTTGATTGAGTGTGTGAACAGGTGTCTTTTATACAGGTAACGAGTTCAAACAGGTGCAGTTAACACAGGTAATGAGTGGAGAACAGGAGGGATTCTTAAAGAAAAACTAACAGGTCTGTGAGAGCCGGAATTCTTACTGGTTGGTAGGTGATCAAGTACTTATGTCATGCAATAAAATGCAAACTAATTACTTAAAAATCATACAACGTGATTTTCTGGATTTTTGTTTTAAATTCCGTCTCTCACCGTTGAAGTGTACTTATGATAAAAAAATTACAGACATGCTTTGTAAGTGGGAAAACCTGCAAAATCAGCAGTGTATCAAATACTTGTTCTCCCCACTGTGTATATATATATATATATATATATATATATATATATATATATAGTAGCTCTCCTCCAGATGTATCAGAATTGCAGACGGTAGATGTTAGATTATCTCAAGCGTATAATTTGATAGATTTCTTTCCCTGCTCTGTGTGGTGTAGTTTGACTGGGTTGATAGACACAAGTTAATAATAAATAAGGTCTTTCTCTGAGCTTGCAGAGAGTGGGGCTCTAGCTGACAACATTAAAGCTAGTTTAAGGCATCGTCCCTGTCAGCCAATCAGAAAGCAGAGTTGTCCAGGAAACAAAATGAAACCAAACACAAAAAACAAGAACGTACAAAATCAACAATGGCATCCAATACCGACGTTTCCAGCAAACACAAACCCCAAAAACGAAGGAAATTGTACAAATTCACAAAGCATCATTTATCTTACAGATCCGACTGCTTTTTCTTCCATAGCAAGATTGTATAACCACTCAGCACCCTATAACCCTACACCCCCCCCCCTATAACCCTACACCCCCCCACCCCCCATCTAACCCCACACCCCCCACACTCTTTCACTTTACAGCTTACAAAATAACAATATTTGAGAGAAACACTTAATATAATTATTTTGACATTATTTGTTAGAAAAAAAAGGTTATTCTGGCCAACCACTCCCCCCCCCTCTTTCACAGGTCATTCTCAGGAGCTGGAGGGGTTGGGCAGGTCGAACACGATTGGGGGGTTGGTGGGCTGGAAGCTGATCGTGCACGTGGACGAGTTGATGAACGTGGTGCAGCCGTCAGTCATGATGCCATACCCTGTGGGGGAAGAACGCATCATCAGCACACGCCACGGGGAAGTCCAATGCATCATCAACATTGGCCATGAAGTGAGAAACCGTATTGTCAAATCGATTCATCAAAACCCCACAGGGTGCGTTTCTTTCTGAGAGACTTCTTTAATTGTCTCTCCTCTGAACTGAGTCTATTCATTTCTACACCTTTAATTAAAAACATAAAGGATGGAATGAGGGAGGGAGGTAGGGAGGGAGGGACTAAGGGAGGGAGGTAGGGAGGGACTGAGGGAGAGAGGTAGGGAGGAACTGAGGGATGGAGGTAGGGAGGGACTGAGGGAGAGAGGTAGGGAGGGAGGAAGGGACTGAAGGAGGGAGGTAGGGAGGGAGGGACTGAAGGAGGGAGGTAGGGAGGGAGGGACTGAAGGGGGGAGGTAGGGAAGGAGGAGCTGAGGAAGGGAGTTAGGGAGGGAGGGACTGAGGGAGGGAGGTATGGAGGGACTGAGGGAGGGAGGTATGGACTGAGGGAGGGAGGTAGGGACTGAGGGACTGAGGGAGGGAGGGACTGAGGGAGGGAGGGACTGAGGGATGGAGGTAGGGAGGGACTGAGGGAGGGAGGGAGGTAGGGACTGAGGGAGGGAGGTCTCCATCGTCTCTGTCTACCCCCATAATGTCTCCAACACCACCACCCCAACCCTGTCTACCCCATAATGTCTCCAACACCACCTCCCCACCCTGTCTACCCCATAATGTCTCCAACACCACCACCCCACCCTGTCTACCCCCATAATGTCTACAACACCACCTCCCCACCCTGTTGACCCCATAATGTCTACAACACCACCTCCCCACCCTGTTGACCCCATAATGTCTCCAACACCACCACCCCAACCCTGTCTACCCCCATAATGCCTCCAACACCACCACCCCACCCTGTCGACCCCATAATGTCTCCAACACCACCACCCCACCCTTTCTACCCCCATAATGTCTCCAGCACCACCTCCCCACCCTGTCGACCCCATAATGTCTCCAACACCACCTCCCCACCCTGTCTACCCCATAATGTCTCCAACACCACCACCCCACCCTGTCTACCCCCATAATGTCTACAACACCACCTCCCCACCCTGTTGACCCCATAATGTCTACAACACCACCTCCCCACCCTGTTGACCCCATAATGTCTCCAACACCACCACCCCAACCCTGTCTACCCCCATAATGCCTCCAACACCACCACCTCACCCTGTCGACCCCATAATGTCTCCAACACCACCACCCCACCCTGTCTACCCCATAATGTCTCCAACACCACCTCCCCCATCCCTGTCTAAGCAGGAGAAAGTACTGAACAGAAACCCATAACAACCCATCTCTCTTTCTCTCTAATCCATCATCCAAGTGCTTCTTCTACCCTGGGTTGTGGTGGGGGGTGTGTGTCTATGGGAGGCATCCTGACTGACCTTCATGTATTCCTCCGAAGGCGTGTAGTTTGGGCCGGACCCTCCTCTGGACCGTGTTGAGCAGCTCCACACAGCCCACCCTCTGCAGCTCCTTAGGAACCCAGTCTCTGAACCCTGAGGAACATGCAAGAAAGACAACAAACCTAGATAAGACAGCAACAATAACCTAGCACAATAGTTACTAGGTAAAGCTATGCACCTTTTATATTTTCCGTAGGTAGTCTTATCCCCAGCCCCTCCCCCTCTCTCCCTTTCCCCATACTCCGGCCCCAGCCCCTCCCCCTCTCTCCCTTTCTCCATACTCTGGCCCCAGCCCCTCTCTCCATACTCCAGCCCCTCCCCCTCTCTCCCTTTCTCCATACTCCGGCCCCAGCCCCTCCCCCTCTCTCCCTTTCTCCATACTCCAACCCCAGCCAATCGTTTCCAGTGTCTGTCACACAGGTGGGAAATCGAGTTTCCATGCAATCAAACAGCACCCGTAGCAGTAGTAGTAGCAGGAGAGGAAGGAAATCTGTCAATAATGCCAGACACAGAATAGAAAGAGG
>NC_092172.1:36523316-36530816 GCF_045791955.1 Oncorhynchus clarkii lewisi | reverse complement strand
GTATCATCATAGTTCTGCATGTATGTGTGTTCTTCATGTTCCCTGCGATCAGACTAGATTCTGGGCCGAGTCTTGCCTTGTCGCTCGCCATCTGGAGAACGTCACCGTGGTAACGACGAAGAGTGTCTGGATGCAGGTTTATAGAAACAGACCTCCAACAAAGAGGAGAGGAGAAACCTTAAAACTCCAAAAACATTCACATTTCTCTACCAAAAACACAAGGACATACAGAAGGAGAAGTGGTAGGATCATAGAGCCAGGGCTGTGGTAGAGGCTCACAGAGCCAGGGCGGTGGTAGAGAGAGCCAGGGCTGTGGTAGAGGATCACAGAGCCAGGGCTGTGGTAGAGGCTCACAGATCCAGGGCTGTGGTAGAGGCTCACAGATCCAGGGCTGTGGTAGAGGCTCACAGAGCCAGGACTGTAGTAGAGAGGCTCACAGAGCCAGGACTGTGGTAGAGAGGCTCACAGAGCCAGGACTGTGGTAGAGAGACTCACAGAGCCAGGGCGGTGGTAGAGAGAGCCAGGGCTGTGGTAGAGGCTCACAGAGCCAGGGCGGTGGTAGAGAGAGCCAGGGCTGTAGTAGAGAGGCTCACAGAGCCAGGGCTGTGGTAGAGAGGCTCACAGAGCCAGGGCGGTGGTAGAGAGAGCCAGGGCTGTGGTAGAGGCTCACAGAGCCAGGGCGGTGGTAGAGAGAGCCAGGGCTGTGGTAGAGAGGCTCACAGAGCCAGGGCGGTGGTAGAGAGAGCCAGGGCTGTGGTAGAGAGGCTCACAGAGCCAGGGCTGTGGTAGAGAGGCTCACAGAGCCAAGACTGGGGTAGAGAGGTTCATAGAGCCAGGACTGTGGTAGAGAGGCTCACAGAGCCAGGACTGTGGTAGAGAGGCTCACAGAGCCAGGACTGTGGTAGAGGCTCACAGAGCCAGGACTGTGGTAGAGAGGCTCACAGAGCCAGGACTGTGGTAGTGGCTCACAGAGCCAGGACTGTGGTAGAGAGGCTCACAGAGACATGACTGTGGTAGAGAGGCTCACAGAGACATGACTGTGGTAGAGAGGCTCACAGAGCCAGGACTGTGGTAGAGGCTCACAGATCCAGGGCTGTGGTAGAGGCTCACAGAGCCAGGACTGTGGTAGAGGCTCACAGAGCCAGGGCTGTGGTAGAGGCTCACAGAGCCAGGGCTGTGGTAGAGGGTCACAGAGCCAGGGCTGTGGTAGAGGCTCACAGAGCCAGGCCTGTGGTAGAGGGTCACAGAACCAGGACTGTGGTAGAGGGTCACAGAACCAGGACTGTGGTAGAGAGGCTCACAGAGCCAGGACTGTGGTAGAGAGGCTCACAGAGCCAGGACTGTGGTAGAGAGACTCATAGAGCCAGGACTGTGGTAAAGGCTCACAAAGCCAAGTCTGTGGTAGAGAGGCTCACAGAGCCAAGACTGGGGTAGAGAGGTTCACAGAGCCAGGACTGTGGTAGAGATGCTCACAGAGCCAGGACTGTGGTAGAGAGGCTCACAGAGCCAGGACTGTGGTTGAGTCTCACGAAGCCAGGACTGTGGTAGAGGCTCACAGAGCCAGGGCTGTGGGAGAGGCTCATAGAGCCAGGAATGTGGTAGAGAGGCTCACAGAGCCAGGACAGTGGTAGAGAGGCTCACAGAGCCAGGACTGTGGTAGAGAGGCTCACATAGCCAGGACTGTGGTAGAGAGGCTCACAGAGCCAGGACAGTGGTAGAGAGGCTCACAGAGCCAGGACTGTGGTAGAGAGGCTCACAGAGCCAGGACTGTGGTAGAGGCTCACAGAGCCAGGGCTGTGGGAGAGGCTCACCGAGCCAGGACTGTGGTAGAGAGGCTCACAGAGCCAGGACTGTGGTAGAGAGGCTCACAGAGCCAGGACTGTGGTAGAGGCTCACAGAGCCAGGGCTGTGGGAGAGGCTCACCGAGCCAGGACTGTGGTAGAGAGGCTCACAGAGCCAGGACTGTGGTAGAGAGGCTCACAGAGCCAGGACTGTGGTAGAGAGGCTCACAGAGCCAGGACTGTGGTAGAGAGACTCATAGAGCCAGGACTGTGGTAAAGGCTCACAAAGCCAAGTCTGTGGTAGAGAGGCTCACAGAGCCAAGACTGGGGTAGAGAGGTTCACAGAGCCAGGACTGTGGTAGAGATGCTCACAGAGCCAGGACTGTGGTAGAGAGACTCACAGAGCCAGGGCGGTGGTAGAGAGAGCCAGGGCTGTGGTAGAGGCTCACAGAGCCAGGGCGGTGGTAGAGAGAGCCAGGGCTGTGGTAGAGAGGCTCACAGAGCCAGGGCTGTGGTAGAGAGGCTCACAGAGCCAAGACTGGGGTAGAGAGGTTCATAGAGCCAGGACTGTGGTAGAGAGGCTCACAGAGCCAGGACTGTGGTAGAGAGGCTCACAGAGCCAGGACTGTGGTAGAGGCTCACAGAGCCAGGACTGTGGTAGAGAGGCTCACAGAGCCAGGACTGTGGTAGTGGCTCACAGAGCCAGGACTGTGGTAGAGAGGCTCACAGAGACATGACTGTGGTAGAGAGGCTCACAGAGACATGACTGTGGTAGAGAGGCTCACAGAGCCAGGACTGTGGTAGAGGCTCACAGATCCAGGGCTGTGGTAGAGGCTCACAGAGCCAGGACTGTGGTAGAGGCTCACAGAGCCAGGGCTGTGGTAGAGGCTCACAGAGCCAGGGCTGTGGTAGAGGGTCACAGAGCCAGGGCTGTGGTAGAGGCTCACAGAGCCAGGCCTGTGGTAGAGGGTCACAGAACCAGGACTGTGGTAGAGGGTCACAGAACCAGGACTGTGGTAGAGAGGCTCACAGAGCCAGGACTGTGGTAGAGAGGCTCACAGAGCCAGGACTGTGGTAGAGAGACTCATAGAGCCAGGACTGTGGTAAAGGCTCACAAAGCCAAGTCTGTGGTAGAGAGGCTCACAGAGCCAAGACTGGGGTAGAGAGGTTCACAGAGCCAGGACTGTGGTAGAGATGCTCACAGAGCCAGGACTGTGGTAGAGAGGCTCACAGAGCCAGGACTGTGGTTGAGTCTCACGAAGCCAGGACTGTGGTAGAGGCTCACAGAGCCAGGGCTGTGGGAGAGGCTCATAGAGCCAGGAATGTGGTAGAGAGGCTCACAGAGCCAGGACAGTGGTAGAGAGGCTCACAGAGCCAGGACTGTGGTAGAGAGGCTCACATAGCCAGGACTGTGGTAGAGAGGCTCACAGAGCCAGGACAGTGGTAGAGAGGCTCACAGAGCCAGGACTGTGGTAGAGAGGCTCACAGAGCCAGGACTGTGGTAGAGGCTCACAGAGCCAGGGCTGTGGGAGAGGCTCACCGAGCCAGGACTGTGGTAGAGAGGCTCACAGAGCCAGGACTGTGGTAGAGAGGCTCACAGAGCCAGGACTGTGGTAGAGGCTCACAGAGCCAGGGCTGTGGGAGAGGCTCACCGAGCCAGGACTGTGGTAGAGAGGCTCACAGAGCCAGGACTGTGGTAGAGAGGCTCACAGAGCCAGGACTGTGGTAGAGAGGCTCACAGAGCCAGGACTGTGGTAGAGAGACTCATAGAGCCAGGACTGTGGTAGAGAGACTCATAGAGCAAGGACTGTGGTAGAGAGACTCATAGAGCCAGGACTGTGGTAGAGAGGCTCACAGAGCCAGGACTGTGGTAGAGAGGCTCACAGAGCCAGGACTGTGGTAGAGAGGCTCACAGAGCCAGGACTGTGGTAGAGAGACTCACAGAGCCAGGACTGTGGTAGAGAGACTCATAGAGCCAGGACTGTGGTAGAGAGACTCATAGAGCCAGGACTGTGGTAGAGAGGCTCACAGAGCCAGGACTGTGGTAGAGAGGCTCACAGAGACATGACTGTGGTAGAGAGGCTCACAGAGCCAGGACTGTGGTAGAGGCTCACAGATCCAGGACTGTGGTAGAGGCTCACAGAGCCAGGACTGTGGTAGAGGCTCACAGATCCAGGGCTGTGGTAGAGGCTCACAGAGCCAGGACTGTGGTAGAGGCTCAAAGAGCCAGGACTGTGGTAGAGAGGCTCACAGAGCCAGGACTGTGGTAGAGGCTCACAGATCCAGGGCTGTGGTAGAGACTCACAGAGCCAGGACTGTGGTAGAGGCTCACAGAGCCAGGACTGTGGTAGAAGGCGATTCGATGTTCCAAACATATTGCTCACCATACAGTTGAAGTCGGAGGTTTACATACACCTTAGCCAAATACATTCAAACTTTTTCACAATTCCTGACATTTAATCCTAGTAACAAGCGTTTCAAGCGTTTCGGGTAGCAAACAAGCGTTTCGGGTAGCCTTCCATAAGCTTCCCACAATAAGTTGGGTGAATTTTGGCCCATTCCTCCTGACAGAGCTGGTGTAACTGAGTCAGGTTTGTAGGCCTCCTTGCTCGCACACACTTTTTCAGTTCTGCCCACAAATTTTCTATAGGATGGAGGTCAGGGCTTTGTGATGGCCACTCCAATACCTTGACTTTGTTGTACTTAAGCCATTTTGCAACAACTTTGGAAGTATGCTTGGGGTCATTGTCCATTTGGAAGACCCATTTGCGACCAAGCTTTAACTTCCTGACTGATGTCTTGAGATGTTGTTTCAATATATCCACATAATTTTCCTACCTCATGATGCCATATATTTTGTTTAGTGCACCAGTCCCTCCTGCAGCAAAGCACCCCCACAACATGATGCTGCCACCCCCACAACATGATGCTGCCACCCCTGTGCTTCACGGTTGGGATGTTGTTCTTCGGCTTGCAAGCCTCCACCCTTTTCCTCCAAACATAACGATGGTCATTATTGCCAAACAGTTCTATTTTTCTTTCATCAGACCAGAGGACATTTCTCCAAAAAGTACGATCTTTGTCCCCACGTGCAGTTGCAAACAGCAGTCTGGCTTTTTTATGGCGGTTTTGGAGCAGTTGCTTCCTTGCTGAGCGGCCTTTCAGGTTATATCGATATAGGACTCGTTTTACTGTCGATATGGATACTTTTGTACCTGTTTCCTCCAGCATCTTCACAAGGTCCTTTGCTGTTGTTCTGGGATTGATTTGCACTTTTTCGCACCAAAATATGTTCATCTCTAGGAGACAGAACGCGTCTCCGACCTGAGCGGTATGACAGCTGCATCACACCGCTCAGGTAGGCCTTGAAATACATCCACAGGTACACCTCCATTTGACTCAAGTGATGTCAATTAGCCTATCAGAAACTTCTAAAGCCATGACATCATTTTCTGGAATTTTCCAAGCTGTTTAAAGGCACAGTCAACTTAGTGTATGTAAACTTCTGACCCACTGGAATTGTGATACAGTGAAGTATAAGTGAAATAATCTGTCTGTAAACAATTGTTGGAAAAATTACTTGTGTCATGCACAAAGTAGATGTCCTAACCAACTTGCCAAAACTATAGTTTGTTAACAAGACATTTGTGGAGTGGTTGAAAAACTGGTTTTAATGACTGTATGTAAACTTCCAACTTCAACTGTATGTCTGCTGCAGAGAGACAAGAGAGAGCATAAGAAAATTAGTTTACACCCATCTCAAATAAACGTGCTGTTAACAATTGCCTCCATATTTAAAAAGAAGATGGAGAACAAGCTATGAAGAATAAATAGTGGAGTTCTGGCACCGGTACAGCCAACTAGCGCAAAAATAATATTGTACTATTGTCAAAACGATACAATATATCGTCAAAAATGGTATCCTGATATGTAACTGTATGGATTTTGTTACCGATACCTATCTATACCTATACCTATCTATATCTGTTTGTGATGTGTGAGCTCCAGCTGAACCCAGACATGCCTATCTATACCTGTCTGTATGTGATGTGTCAGCTCCAGCTGAACCCAGACAGGCCTATCTATACCTGTATGTGATGTGTGAGCTCCAGCTGAACCCAGACAGGCCTATCTATATCTGTTTGTGATGTGTGAGCTCCAGCTGAACCCAGACATGCCTATCTATACCTGTCTGTATGTGATGTGTCAGCTCCAGCTGAACCCAGACAGGCCTATCTATACCTGTATGTGATGTGTGAGCTCCAGCTGAACCCAGACAGGCCTATCTATACCTGTCTGTATGTGATGTGTCAGCTCCAGCTGAACCCAGACAGGACTATCTATACCTGTATGTGATGTGTCAGCTCCAGCTGAACCCAGGTAGAAGGGTAGTTGCTCTTAGCGTTTCCTCAGACAAAGCCGTTGGCTGACTGTAAACCAATCAGCTACTTGGAATGGGGCTTAACAAAATGATGTGGACAATAGCACCTTATGAGTGGTACTAGTTCTCCCTGTTGATCACTACAGATATGTTTCTATTCTATTCTGAACATTCCTCTCTGTGTAAGACTGTCTGTTTGATGAGCCCTGTATCGTTTAGCCTTTTCCCAAACCAGGACGGGGGGCACCAGGAAGGAGGTACGACAAAATCCCATTACAAAGACTAAAGCTTGTTACCATAGCAACCTAACGATCGTGTGTTGAATCAACCGGTGAAAGGGTTTCAAGTTGCGGCAGCCAGTCAGACTGAACCCATTTAGCCTCGGATGCCCAACGTCAATATTCAATTAGGCCCACGGACATCATTAGATCTGCGCCAAGTCTCCCCGGACCTGACACTGCTGTTAACCTGTCACCCTCCTCCTCTCCCTCTATCCATCCTCCTCTAACTCTACAGCTATTCTTCTTATGATGTATCTTAACCAGCTTCCCTCCTCCTCCCCCCCTCTATCCTCCTTATCTACTGATATTATGGTTCATCTTAGTCTCCCCCCCCCCCCCCCCCCCCAACCATGCCTCTCCTCCTCCCTCTCCCTTCTCCCCCACCTCCCCCCCCTAACCATGCCTCTCATAGTTCTTAACCTGTCTCCATCCATCCCTCTCCTCCTCCCTCTCCCTTGTCTGGACACTACTCTGTCCTGCTTCAGTTAGTCTGGAGGTGGAGTAAGTCAACAGGCAGCCAGGGGGTTCGAGACAGTACTGTCTAAAGTCAACAGACATCTAGACAGAGGTAAGGCAGCCAGGGGGTTAGAGACAGTACTGTCTAAAGTCAACAGACATCTAGACAGAGGTAAGGCAGCCAGGGGGTTAGAGACAGTACTGTCTAAAGTCAACAGACATCTAGACAGAGGTAAGGCAGCCAGGGGGTTAGAGACAGTACTGTCTAAAGTCAACAGACATCTAGACAGAGGTAAGGCAGCCAGGGGGTTAGAGACAGTACTGTCTAAAGTCAACAGACATCTAGACAGAGGTAAGGCAGCCAGGGGGTTAGAGACAGTACTGTCTAAAGTCAACAGACATCTAGACAGAGGTAAGGCAGCCAGGGGGTTAGAGACAGTACTGTCTAAAGTCAACAGACATCTAGACAGAGGTAAGGCAGCCAGGGGGTTAGAGACAGTACTGTCTAAAGTCAACAGACATCTAGACAGAGGTAAGGCAGCCAGGGGGTTAGAGACAGTACTGTCTAAAGTCAACAGACATCTAGACAGAGGTAAGGCAG
>NC_092172.1:36508316-36515816 GCF_045791955.1 Oncorhynchus clarkii lewisi | reverse complement strand
ACAGAGAGTGAGAGACAGAGAGAGCGAGAGAGAAAGAGACAGAGAGAGAGAGTGAGAGATAAAGAGAGAGAGAGAGTGAGAGAGACAGAGAGAGCGAGAGAGAGTGAGAGACAGAGAGTGAGAGACAGAGAGAGCGAGAGAGAAAGAGACAGAGAGAGAGAGTGAGAGACAGAGAGAGAGTGAGAGACAGAGAGAGAGAGTGAGAGACAGAGAGTGAGAGACAGAGAGAGCGAGAGAGAAAGAGACAGAGAGAGAGAGTGAGAGACAGAGAGAAAGAGACAGAGAGAGAGAGTGAGAGACAGAGAGAGAGAGTGAGACAGAGACAGAGAGTGAGAGACAGAGAGTGAGAGACAGAGAGAGCGAGAGAGAAAGAGACAGAGAGAGAGAGTGAGAGACAGAGAGAGAGTGAGAGACAGAGAGAGAGTGAGAGACAGAGAGAGAGAGTGAGAGACAGAGAGTGAGAGACAGAGAGAGCGAGAGAGAAAGAGACAGAGAGAGAGAGTGAGAGACAGAGAGAAAGAGACAGAGAGAGAGAGTGAGAGACAGAGAGAGAGAGTGAGACAGAGACAGAGAGTGAGACAGAGAGACAGTTTGTATGAACATACAGTGCCTTCAGGAAGTATTCACACCCCTTGACCTTTTCCACATCTTGTTGTGTAACAAAGTGGGATTAAAATGAATTTAATTGTCATTTCTTGTCAACGATCTACACAACATAATGTCTGTCAAAGTGGAAGAACACTTCTAAAACATTTGTTTAATGTATGGCAAACAGAACAAGTACATTATCTTGATTAGAAACGTATTCATCCCCCTGGGTCAATACATGTTAGAATCAGCTTTGGCAGCTATTAAAGCTGTGAATCATTCTGGGTCTCTAAGAGCTTTGGATATCTGGATTATACAATATTTGCACATTTATCTTTGAAAAATTCTTCAAGCTCTGTCAAGTTAGTTGTTGATCATTGCTAGACAGCCATTTTCAAGTGTTGCCATATATTTTCAAGACAATTTAAGTCAAAGCTGTAACTAGGCCGCTCAGGAACATTCTAGATTATTGTCCTGCTGAAAGGTGAATCTCCCAGTGTCTGTTGGAAAGCAGACTGAACCAGGTTTTACTGTAGGATTTTGCCTGTGCTTAGCTCTATTCTGTTTTTTTTTTTATCCTGAAAAACTCCTTTGCCGATAAAAGTATACCCATAACATGACGCAGCCACCACCATGCTTGGAAATATGAAGAGTGGTACTCAGTGATGTCTTGTGTTGGATTTGCCCCAAACATAACACTTTGTATTCAGGACAAAAATATAATTTATTTGCCACTTTTTTGCCTTATTGCAAACAGGATGTATGTTTTGAAAAACAAAATCTGTACTGGCATTCTTTTCACTCTGTCATTTATGTTAATATTGTGGAATAACTGTTGTTGATCCATCCTCAGTTATCTCCTATCACAGCCATTAAAATCCCCATTGGCATGGTGAAATCCCTGAGCGGTTTCCTTTCTCTCCGGCATCTGAGTTAGAAAGGGCGCCTGTATCTTTGTAGTGTTATTGCACACAGAGTGAGTCCATGTACATTTTTATATGACTTGTTAAGCACATTTTTACTCCTGAACTTATTTAGGCTTGCCATAACAAATGGGTTGAATAGTTATTGAGTCAAGACATTTCAGCTTTTCATTTTTATTATTAATAATGATTAATAATGAATAAATCATGTAAAAACATAATTCCATTTTGACATTATTGTGTGTAGATCAGTGAAACAACATCTACATGTAATACATTTTATATTCAGGCTGTACGACAACAAAATGTGGAAAAAGTTCAGTTGTGTGAATACTTTCTGAAGGCACTGTGTGTGTGTGTGTGTGTGTGTGTGTGTGTGTGTGTGTGTGTGTGTGTGTGTGTGTGTGTGTGTGTGTGTGTGTGTGTGTGTGTGTGTGAAAGAGAGAGGTGGAGAAAAGGTAGCAGAAGAGGAAGGAGAGAGAGAGACAGAGAGTTGGTGGCTGGGGGAATAAAATGAGAGAGGACAGGATCAGACTGTAGCTGTCTCAGTGGACCAGCCATCATTAGAAGCAGCAGGTCCCCCCCCCCCCCCTCCCCAGAGAGATCCCTGCTCTCAGCACAGAGCAGCATGTAGGATTCAACCAGACACAGACATCAAAGGCCATCCTCCCTGAGAGTGTGTGTAGTATGAGAATGAGTGTGGAAGAAAGTGTGTGTGTGTGTGTGTGTGTGTGTGTGTGTGAGAGAGAGAGAGCACTGTTCATTTTTTATTTCCCTTTTGTTTCTTGTCTATTTCACTTCCTTTGGCAATGTAAACATATGTTTCCCATGCCAATTCTTTGAATTGAAATTGAATTGAGAGAGAGAGAGAGAGAGAGAGAGAGAGAGAGAGAAAGAGACAGAGAGAGAGAGAAAGAGAGTGAGAGTGAGAGAGAGAGAAAGAGAGAGAGTGAGAGAGAGAGTGGGAGGAAGAGTGTATATGAGTTTGTGATTGAGAGAGAGGATCTATGTGTGTGTGTGTGTGTGTGTGTGTGTGTGTGTGTGTGTGTGTGTGACTACGCAAGGCCTCACTGACACTGACTGAAATATTCAGTGCTGCGGGCTAGAGGCCAGTGTGTGACACATGTGGGTTACAGAGTGGAGAGGGGGGTTAGAACCGTTACCCTCTCCCTCTGAAGGGTCCGGGACCCCCGTTAAACATTTAGCCAGCACTACACTGGTCCAAGACACTAACAACAGACAGGGAGATAGGAGTGGATTACTGCTCCAAGACACTAACAACAGACAAGGAGATCGGAGTGGATTACTGCTCCAAGACACTAACAACAGACAGGGAGATAGGAGTGGATTACTGCTCCAAGACACTAACAACAGACAGGAAGATAGGAGTGGATTACTGCTCCAAGACACTAACAACAGACAGGGAGATAGGAGTGGATTACTGCTCCAAGACACTAACAACAGACATGGAGATAGGAGTGGATTACTGCTCCAAGACACTAACAACAGACAGGGAGATAGGAGTGGATTACTGCTCCAATACACTAACAACAGACAGGGAGATAGGAGTGGATTACTGCTCCAATACACTAACAACAGACAGGGAGATAGGAGTGGATTACTGCTCCAAGACACTAACAACAGACAGGGAGATAGGAGTGGATTGCTGCTCCAAGACACTAACAACAGACAGGGAGATAGGAGTGGAATACTGCTCCAAGACACTAACAACAGACAGGGAGATAGGAGTGGATTGCTGCTCCAAGACACTAACAACAGACAGGGAGATAGGAGTGGATTACTGCGCCAAGACACTAACAACAGACAGGGAGATAGGAGTGGATTACTGCTCCAAGACACTAACAACAGACAGGGAGATAGGAGTGGATTACTGCTCCAAGACACTGACAACAGACAGGGAGATAGGAGTGGATTACTGCTCCAAGACACTAACAACAGACAGGGAGATAGGAGTGGATTACTAAAGGGAGCTGCAGTATTCTATCACAAATGGCCACAGAGTTTCAAAGAGTTTTCCGTCTTGTGCAATGAGAACGTTTATGTGTGTGTGTGTGTGTGTGTGTGTGTGTGTATGTGTGTGTGTGTGTGTGTGTGTGTGTGTGTATGTGTGTGTGTGTGTGTGTATGTGTGTGTGTGAGTGTGTGTATGTGTGTGTGTGTGTGTGTGTGTATGTGTGTGTGTGTGTGTGTGTGTGTGTGTGTGTGTGTGTGTGTGTGTGTGTGTGTGTGTGTGTGTGTGTGTGTGTGTGTGTGTGTGTGTGTGTGTGTGTGAGTGTGAGTGAGAGAGACAAAGGCCCTGTGTGTCTGACCCTGGTTTCATTCTGTAGTGTCTGCAGATCTCAGAGAACTCTATGGGAACAGAGATGTGTAGAGGAAACAGAGATCTCGATGGAAACAGAGATCTGTGGAGGGAACAGAGATCTCGATGGAAACAGAGATCTCTATGGGAACAGAGATCTCTATGGGAACAGAGATCTGTGGAGGGAACAGAGATCTCGATGGAAACAGAGATGTGTAGAGGAAACAGAGATGTATAGAGGAAACAGATCTCGATGGAAACAGAGATGTGTAGAGGAAACAGATCTGTGGAGGGAACAGAGATGTGTGGAGGAAACAGATCTCGATGGAAACAGAGAGCTCTATGGGAACAGAGATCTCTATGGGAACAGAGAGCTCTATGGGAACAGAGATCTCTATGGGAACAGAGATCTCTATGGGAACAGAGATCTCTATGGGAACAGAGAGCTCTATGGGAACAGAGATGTGTAGAGGAAACAGAGATCTCGATGGAAACAGAGATCTGTGGAGGGAACAGAGATCTCGATGGAAACAGAGATCTCTATGGGAACAGAGATCTCTATGGGAACAGAGATCTGTGGAGGGAACAGAGATCTCGATGGAAACAGAGATGTGTAGAGGAAACAGAGATGTATAGAGGAAACAGATCTCGATGGAAACAGAGATGTGTAGAGGAAACAGATCTGTGGAGGGAACAGAGATGTGTGGAGGAAACAGATCTCGATGGAAACAGAGAGCTCTATGGGAACAGAGATCTCTATGGGAACAGAGAGCTCTATGGGAACAGAGATCTCTATGGGAACAGAGATCTCTATGGGAACAGAGATCTCTATGGGAACAGAGAGCTCTATGGGAACAGAGATGTGTGGAGGGAACAGAGAGCTCTATGGGAACAGAGATGTGTGGAGGGAACAGAGAGCTCTATGGGAACAGAGAGCTCTATGGGAACAGAGATGTGTGGAGGGAACAGAGAGCTCTATGGGAACAGAGATCTCTATGGGAACAGAGATGTGTGGAGGGAACAGAGAGCTCTATGGGAACAGAGATCTCTATGGGAACAGAGATGTGTGGAGGGAACAGAGAGCTCTATGGGAACAGAGATCTCTATGGGAACAGAGAGCTCTATGGGAACAGAGATCTCGATGGAAACAGAGATGTGTGGAGGGAACAGAGAGCTCTATGGGAACAGAGATCTCTATGGGAACAGAGAGCTCTATGGGAACAGAGATCTCGATGGAAACAGAGATCTCTATGGAAACAGAGATCTCTATGGGAACAGAGATCTCTATGGGAACAGAGATGTGTGGAGGGAACAGAGAGCTCTATGGGAACAGAGATCTCTATGGGAACAGAGAGCTCTATGGGAACAGAGATCTCTATGGGAACAGAGATCTCTATGGGAACAGAGATTTGTGGAGGGAACAGAGATCTCTATGGGAACAGAGATGTGTGGAGGGAACAGAGATCTCTATGGGAACAGAGATGTGTGGAGGGAACAGAGATCTCTATGGGAACAGAGATGTGTGGAGGGAACAGAGAGCTCTATGGGAACAGAGATGTGTGGAGGGAACAGAGAGCTCTATGGGAACAGAGAGCTCTATGGGAACAGAGATCTCTATGGGAACAGAGATCTCTATGGGAACAGAGATGTGTGGAGGGAACAGAGAGCTCTATGGGAACAGAGATCTCTATGGGAACAGAGATGTGTGGAGGGAACAGAGAGCTCTATGGGAACAGAGATCTCTATGGGAACAGAGAGCTCTATGGGAACAGAGATCTCGATGGAAACAGAGATGTGTGGAGGGAACAGAGAGCTCTATGGGAACAGAGATCTCTATGGGAACAGAGAGCTCTATGGGAACAGAGATCTCGATGGAAACAGAGATCTCTATGGAAACAGAGATCTCTATGGGAACAGAGATCTCTATGGGAACAGAGATGTGTGGAGGGAACAGAGAGCTCTATGGGAACAGAGATCTCTATGGGAACAGAGAGCTCTATGGGAACAGAGATCTCTATGGGAACAGAGATCTCTATGGGAACAGAGATGTGTGGAGGGAACAGAGATCTCTATGGGAACAGAGATGTGTGGAGGGAACAGAGATCTCTATGGGAACAGAGATGTGTGGAGGGAACAGAGATCTCTATGGGAACAGAGATGTGTGGAGGGAACAGAGAGCTCTATGGGAACAGAGATGTGTGGAGGGAACAGAGATCTCCATGGGAAAAGAGATGTGTGGAGGGAACAGAGATCTCTATGGGAACAGAGATGTGTGGAGGGAACAGAGATCTCTATGGGAACAGAGAGCTCTATGGGAACAGAGATGTGTAGAGGGAACAGAGATCTCTATGGGAACAGAGATCTCTATGGGAACAGAGAGCTCTATGGGAACAGAGATCTCTATGGGAACAGAGATGTGTGGAGGGAACAGAGATCTCTATGGGAACAGAGATGTGTGTGTAAATGGGAACATGGCACCAGGCACTTTGAAATATGGATCTGACAGGAAGCCACACAGCCAGGCCCAGGAGAAACCTGAGAGGCCTCTGATAAAGAGAGAGAGAGGGGGGGGGGGGGGGGGGGTCAGCACAGGAAGGCCCATTCAGAGAGCTCTGTCTGAGGCTTGGGCCAGGGGCCAGGGCTCATTCAACCCGCCCCGAGAACCAGGGCTGGAGCTCCCATTACCTGGCCTCCACCCCAGCCGCCCTCACCCCCATCCCCTGGTCCGAGAACTTGATCCCTGAGAACAATGAACATGAGGGAGGGGGGTAGATGGAAGGTGGGGATTGACAGGATCATTCTCTGTGAAATAACTGAGCTTGCTTGAGTGACACCCATAGACGGACAATATAAACACCCACACACACATCTTCCTCCAGCACCGCCACCTTCCTCTAGCACCGCCACCTTCCTCCAGCACCGCCACCTTCCTCCAGCACCAACAACAGAGACCATGTATTGACTGAGACACACATCTTCCTCCAGCACCAACAACAGAGAACATGTATTGACTGAGACACACATCTTCCTCCAGCACCAACAACAGAGAACATGTATTGACTGAGACACACATCTTCCTCCAGCATGACAACAGAGACCATGTATTGACTGAGACACATCTTCCTCCAGCACCAACAACAGAGACCATGTATTGACTGAGACACATCTTCCTCCAGCACCAACAACAGAGACCATGTATTGACTGAGACACACATCTTCCTCCAGCATGACAACAGAGACCATGTATTGACTGAGACACATCTTCCTCCAGCACTAACAACAGAGACCATGTATTGACTGAGACACACATCTTCCTCCAGCACCAACAACAGAGAACATGTATTGACTGAGACACACATCTTCCTCCAGCACCAACAACAGAGACCATGTATTGACTGAGACACATCTTCCTCCAGCATGACAACAGAGACCATGTATTGACTGAGACACATCTTCCTCCAGCATGACAACAGAGACCGTGTATTGACTGAGACACACATCTTCCTCCAGCACCAACAACAGAGACCATGTATTGACTGAGACACATCTTCCTCCAGCACCAACAACAGAGACCATGTATTGACTGAGACACACATCTTCCTCCAGCATGACAACAGAGACCATGTATTGACTGAGACACATCTTCCTCCAGCACCAACAACAGAGACCA
>NC_092172.1:36483316-36503316 GCF_045791955.1 Oncorhynchus clarkii lewisi | reverse complement strand
GGACCTCCACCAGCCGAAGCTAAGCAGTAACATTAACATGATGCTTTATCTGGACGTGGTTCGTCAGGACCTCCAACAGCCGAAGCTAAGTAGTAACATTAACATGATGCTTTATCTGGACATGGTTTGTCAGGACCTCCACCAGCCGAAGCTAAGTAGTAACATTAACATTATGCCTTCTAATTGCAGTCACTGTACTCATAATATACAGGAGAACGATCGCTTTACGGCGAGGATAGCTGTGCTACAAGCCCAGCTTCAGACGCAATCGTTAGGCAAGGTTCATTTCAGTGTAGGAAAGGATGAAACAGTGTCTGTGTCACCAGTAAGTACAGATAGTAACGTTAGTATAAATCCCCTCGCACGGTTCCCGCAGCCGGACAACTTTCTCATGGCTTCTGGAGGGAAATGCTGTAGGAATGCTCAACCGGTGTCGCTCATTAAGCAGCAAGTCGGAGTCAGAGGCCGAGCCTTCTCCGGTCTCTACTCCTCCCGTTACGGGGTCTGAGACGCCGAGCCTTCTCTGGTCTCTACTCCTCCCGTTACGGGGTCTGAGACGCCAAAGCCTCCCACCATTAGCTCTGACAAATTGAAAACTCTAGTCATTGGCGACTCCATTACCCGCAGTATTAGACTTAAAACGAATCATCCAGCGATCATACACTGTTTACCAGGGGGCAGGGCTACCGACGTTAAGGCTAATCTGAAGATGAAACAGTCAGAGGTCACCAAGCGCAACAATAGCTTCAGCGTGTAAATCAGCTAGAAAGATGTGTCGGCATCGAGTAATTGTCTCTGGCCCCCTCCCAGTTAGGGGGAGTGATGAGCTCTACAGCAGAGTCTCACAACTCAATCGCTGGTTGAAAACTGTTTTCTGCCCCTCCCAAAAAATAGAAGTTGTAGATAATTGGCCCTCTTTCTGGGACTCACCCACAAACAGGACCAAGCATGGCCTGTTGAGGAGTGACGGACTCCATCCTAGCTGGAGGGGTGTTCTCATCTTATCTACGAACATAGACAGGGCTTTAACTCCCCTAGCTCCACAATGAAATAGGGTGCAGGCCAGGCAGCTGGCTGTTAGCCAGCCAGCCTGCCAGCTTAGTGGAGTCTGCCACTAGCACAGTCAGTGTAGTCAGCTCAGCTATCCCCATTGAGACCGTATCTGTGCCTCGACCTAGGTTGGGCAAAACTAAACATGGCGGTGTTCGCCTTAGCAATCTCACTAGAATAAAGACCTCCTCCATTCCTGCCATTGTCGAAAGAGATTGTGATACCTCACATCTCAAAATAGGGCTAATTAATGTTAGATCCCTCACTTCCAAGGCAGTTATAGTCAATGAACTAATCACTGATCATAATCTTGATGTGATTAGCCTGACTGAAACATGGCTTAAAACTGATGAATTTACTGTGTTAAATGAGGCCTCACCTCCTGGTTACACTATTGACCATATCCCCCCCCCCCACCCATATCGCGCAAAAGCGGAGGTGTTGCTAACATTTACGATAGCAAATTTAAATTTACAAAAAACAAAACAACGTCTTCGTCTTTTGAGCTTCTAGTCATGAAATCTATCCAGCCTACTCAATCCCTTTTTATAGCTACTGTTTACAGGCCTCCTGGGCCATATACAGCGTTCCTCACTTAGTTCCCTGAATTCCTATCGGACCTTGTAGTCATAGCAGATAATATTCAAATTTTTGGTGACTTTAATATTCACATGGAAAAGTCCACAGACCCACTCCAAAAGGCTTTCGGAGGCATCATCAGTGGGTTTTGTCCAACATGTCTCTGGACCTACTCACTGCCACAGTCATACTCTGGACCTAGTTTGTCCCATAGAATAAATGTTGTGGATCTTAATGTTTTTCCTCATAATCCTGGACTATCGGACCACCATTTTATTACGTTTACAATCGCAACAAATAATCTGCCTCGACCCCAACCAAGAAGCATCAAATGTCGTGCTATAAATTCTCAGACAACCCAAAGATTCCTTGATGCCCTTCCAGACTCCCTCTCTTTACCCAAGGACGTAAGAGGACAAAAATCAGTTAACCACCTAACTGAGGAACTCAATTTAACCTTGTGCAATACCCTAGATGCAGTTGCACCCCTAAAAACTAAACACATTTGTCATAAGAAACTAGCTCCCCGGGCCTCTAAATCCTCAAGCAGCATACTGGACCCTATTCCAACTAAACTACTGAAAGACCTGCTTCCTGTGCTTGGCCCTCCTATGTTGAACATAATAAATGGCTCTCTATCCACCGGATGTGTACTAAACTCACTAAAAGTGGCAGTAATAAAGCCTCTCTTGAAAAAGCCAAACCTTGACCCAGAAAATATAAAAACTATCGGCCTATATCGGATCTTCCATTCCTCTCAACATTTTTAGAAAAATCTGTTGCACAGCAACTCACTGCCTTCCTGAAGACAAACAATGTAAACAAAATGCTTCAGTCTGGTATTAGACCCCATCATATCACTGAGACTGCACTTCTGAAGGTGGTAAATTACCTTTTAACGGCATCAGACCGAGGCTCTGCATCTGTCCTCGTGCTCCTAAACCTTAGTGCTGCTTTTGATACCATCGATCACCACATTCTTTTGGAGAGATTGGAAACCCAAATTGGTCTACACGGACAAGTTCTGGCCTGGTTTAGATCTTATCTGTCGGAAAGATATCAGTTTGTCTCTGTGAATGGTTTGTCCTCTGACAAATCAAATGTAAATTTTGGTGTTCCTCAAGGTTCCATTTCAGGATCACTATTGTTTTCACGATATAAATTAACCTCTTGGGGATTGCCCTTGCTGGAAGCCTGTGTATCAGACATAAGGAAGTGGATGGCTGCAAACGTTCTACTTTTAAACTCGGACAAAACAGAGATGCTTGTTCTAGGTCCAAAGAAACAAAGAGAGCTTCTGTTGAATCTGACAATTAATCTTGATGGTTGTACAGTCGTCTCAAATAAAATTACGAAGGACCTTGGCGTTACTCTGGACCCTGATCTCTCCTTTGACGAACATATCAAGACTGTTTCAAGCACAGCTTTTTTCCATTTACATAACATTGCAAAATTCAGACATTTTCTGTCCAAAAAATGATGCAGAAAAATGAATCCATGCTTTTGTTACTTCTAGGTTAGACTACTGCAATGCTCTACTTTCCGGCTACCTGGATAAAGCACTAAATAAAATTCAGTTAGTGCTAAATACGGCTGCTAGAATCCTGACTAGAACCCCAAAATTTGTGCTAGCCTCCCTACACTGGCTTCCTGTTAAGGCAAGGGCTGATTTCAAGGTTTTACTGCTAACCGACAAAGCATTACATTAGCATTTCCGATTTGGTCCTGCCGTACATACCTACACGTACGCTGCGGTCACAGCAGGCCTCCTAATTGTCCCTAGAATTTCTAAGCAAACAGCTGGAGGCAGGGCTTTCTCCTACAGAGCTCAATTTTATGGAATGGTCTGCCTACCCATGTGAGAGACGCAGACTCGGTCTCAACCTTTAAGTCTTTATTGAAGACTCATCTCTTCAGTAGGTCCTATGATTGAGTGTAGTCTGGCCCAGGAGTGTGAAGGTGAACGGAAAGGCACTGGAGCAACGAACCGCCCTTGCTGTCTCTGCCTGGCCGGTTCCTCTCTCTCCACTGGGATTCTCTGCCTCAAACCCTATTACAGGGGCTGAGTTCCTGGCTTACTGGTGCTCTTCCATGCCGTCCGTAGGAGGGGTGCATCACTTGAGTGGGTTGAGTCACTGACGTGGTCTGCCTGTCTGGGTTGGCGCCCCCCCTTGGGTTGTGCCGTGGCGGAGATCTTTGTGGGCTAAACTCGGCCTCGTCTCAGGATGGTAAGTTGGTGATTGAAGATATCCCTCTAGTGGTGTGGGGGCTGTGCTTTGGCAAAGTGGGTGGGGTTATATCCTGCCTGTTTGGCCATGTCCGGGGGTATCATCGGATGGGGCCACAGTGTCTCCTGACCCCTCCTGTCTCAGCCTCCAGTATTTATGCTGCAGTAGTTTATGTGTCGGGGGCTAGGGTCCGTCTGTTATATCTGTAGTACTTCTCCTGTCTTATCCGGTGTCCTGTGTGAAATTAAGTATGTTCTCTCTAATTCTCTCTTTCTCTCTCTCTGAGGACCTGAGCCCTAGGACCATGCCTCAGGACTACCTGGCATGATGACTCCTTGTTGTCCCCAGTCCACCTGGCCGTGCTGCTGCTCCAGTTTCAACTGTTCTGCCTGCGGCTATGGATCCCTGACATGTTCACTGTGATTACTATTATTTGACCATGCTGGTCATTTATGAACATTTGAACATCTTGGCCATGTTCTGTTATAATCTCCACCCGGCACAGCCAGAAGAGGACTGGCCACCCCTCATAGCTCGGTTCCTCTCTAGGTTTCTTCCTAGGTTTTGGCCTTTCTAGGGAGTTTTTCCTAGCCACCGGGCTTCTACACCTGCATTGCTTGCTGTTTGGGGTTTTAGGCTGGGTTTCTGTACAGCACTTTGATATATTAGCTGATGTAAGAGGGGCTATATAAATAAATATGATTTGATTTGTACGACAGACAGATACAGAGAGTGAGCAACATACACTACAACTGAAACACCATACACTACAACTGAAACAACAACATACACTACAACTGAAACACCATACACTACAACTGAAACACCACCATACACTACAACTGAAACACCATACACTACAACTGAAACAACAGCATACACTACAACTGAAACAACACCATACACTACAACTGAAACAACATACACTACAACTGAAACAACATACACTACAACTGAAACAACAGCATACACTACAACTGAAACAACACCATACACTACAACTGAAACAACATACACTACAACTGAAACAACATACACTACAACTGAAACAACATACACTACAACTGAAACAACACCATACACTACAACTGAAACAACACCATATACTACAACTGAAACAACACCATATACTACAACTGAAACAACACCATACACTACAACTGAAACAACAACATACACTACAACTGAAACAACAACATACACTACAACTGAAACACCATACACTACAACTGAAACAACACCATACACTACAACTGAAACAACACCATACACTACAACTGAAACAACACCATACACTACAACTGAAACAACACCATACACTACAACTGAAACAACACCATATACTACAACTGAAACAACACCATACACTACAACTGTAACAACAACATACACTATAACTGAAACAACATACACTACAACTGAAACAACACCATACACTACAACTGAAACAACACCATACACTACAACTGAAACAACACCATATACTACAACTGAAACAACACCATACACTACAACTGAAACAACATACACTACAACTGAAACAACACCATACACTACAACTGAAACAACACCATACACTACAACTGAAACAACACCATACACTACAACTGAAACAACACCATACACTACAACTGAAACAACACCATACACTACAACTGAAACAACAACATACACTACAACTGTAACAACACCATACACTACAACTGAAACAACACCATATACTACAACTGAAACAACACCATACACTACAACTGAAACAACATACACTACAACTGAAACAACACCATACACTACAACTGAAACAACACCATACACTACAACTGAAACAACACCATACACTACAACTGAAACAACACCATACACTACAACTGAAACAACACCATACACTACAACTGAAACAACAACATACACTACAACTGTAACAACACCATACACTACAACTGAAACAACACCATATACTACAACTGAAACAACACCATACACTACAACTGAAACAACAACATACACTACAACTGTAACAACAACATATACTACAACTGAAACAACACCATACACTACAACTGAAACAACACCATACACTACAACTGAAACAACACCATACACTACAACTGAAACAACACCATACACTACAACTGAAACACCATACACTACAACTGAAACAACAACATACACTACAACTGTAACAACACCATACACTACAACTGAAACAACACCATACACTACAACTGAAACACCAACATACACTACAACTGAAACAACACCATACACTACAACTGAAACAACATACACTACAACTGAAACAACAACATACACTACAACTGAAACAACACCATACACTACAACTGAAACAACAACATACACTACAACTGAAACAACAACATACACTACAACTGAAACAACAACATACACTACAACTGAAACAACACCATACACTACAACTGAAACACCACCATACACTACAACTGAAACAACACCATACACTACAACTGAAACAACACCATACACTACAACTGAAACAACACCATACACTACAACTGAAACAACACCATACACTACAACTGAAACAACACCATACACTACAACTGAAACAACAACATACACTACAACTGTAACAACACCATACACTACAACTGAAACAACACCATACACTACAACTGAAACACCATACACTACAACTGAAACAACAACATACACTACAACTGAAACACCAACATACACTACAACTGAAACACCAACATACACTACAACTGAAACAACATACACTACAACTGTAACAACACCATATACTACAACTGTAACAACACCATACACTACAACTGAAACAACATACACTACAACTGTAACAACACCATATACTACAACTGTAACAACACCATACACTACAACTGTAACAACACCATACACTACAACTGAAACACCAACATACACTACAACTGAAACAACATACACTACAACTGAAACACCAACATACACTACAACTGAAACAACATACACTACAACTGTAACAACACCATACACAACTGAAACACGTGACACAGACATACACATTTAGTTTCTACTGAACTTAGCTTGGCATCTACATAAATGAGCCTTGATGAATACCTCTAGGAAGCATGACACCAACGTGAGACTATGAGCCTTGATGAATACCTCCAGGAAGCATGACACCAACGTGAGACTATGAGCCTTGATGAATACCTCTAGGAAGCATGACACCAACGTGAGACTATGAGCCTTGATGAATACCTCTAGGAAGCATGACACCAACGTGAGACTATGAGCCTTGATGAATACCTCTAGGAAGCATGACACCAACGTGAGACTATGAGCCTTGATGAATACCTCTAGGAAGCATGACACCAACGTGAGACTATGAGCCTTGATGAATACCTCTAGGAAGCATGACACCAACGTGAGACTATGAGCCTTGATGAATACCTCTAGGAAGCATGACACCAACGTGAGACTATGAGCCTTGATGAATACCTCCAGGAAGCATGACACATATGAGACTATATGAGCCTTGATGAATACCTCTAGGAAGCATGACACCAACGTGAGACTATGAGCCTTGATGAATACCTCTAGGAAGCATGACACCAACGTGAGACTATGAGACTTGATGAATACCTCTAGGAAGCATGACACCAACGTGAGACTATGAGCCTTGATGAATACCTCTAGGAAGCATGACACCAACGTGAGACTATGAGCCTTGATGAATACCTCTAGGAAGCATGACACCAACGTGAGACTATGAGCCTTGATGAATACCTCTAGGAAGCATGACACCAACGTGAGACTATGAGCCTTGATGAATACCTCTAGGAAGCATGACACCAACGTGAGACTATGAGCCTTGATGAATACCTCCAGGAAGCATGACACATATGAGACTATATGAGCCTTGATGAATACCTCTAGGAAGCATGACACCAACGTGAGACTATGAGCCTTGATGAATACCTCTAGGAAGCATGACACCAACGTGAGACTATGAGCCTTGATGAATACCTCTAGGAAGCATGACACCAACGTGAGACTATGAGCCTTGATGAATACCTCTAGGAAGCATGACACCAACGTGAGACTATGAGCCTTGATGAATACCTCTAGGAAGCATGACACCAACGTGAGACTATGAGCCCTGATGAATACCTCTAGGAAGCATGACACCAACGTGAGACTATGAGCCTTGATGAATACCTCTAGGAAGCATGACACCAACGTGAGACTATGAGCCCTGATGAATACCTCTAGGAAGCATGACACATATGAGACTATATGAGCCTTGATGAATACCTCTAGGAAGCATGACACCAACGTGAGACTATGAGCCTTGATGAATACCTCCAGGAAGCATGACACCAACGTGAGACTATGAGCCTTGATGAATACCTCTAGGAAGCATGACACCAACGTGAGACTATGAGCCTTGATGAATACCTCTAGGAAGCATGACACCAACGTGAGACTATGAGCCCTGATGAATACCTCTAGGAAGCATGACACCAACGTGAGACTATGAGCCTTGATGAATACCTCTAGGAAGCATGACACATATGAGACTATATGAGCCTTGATGAATACCTCTAGGAAGCATGACACCAACGTGAGACTATGAGCCCTGATGAATACCTCCAGGAAGCATGACACCAACGTGAGACTATGAGCCTTGATGAATACCTCCAGGAAGCATGACACCAACGTGAGACTATGAGCCTTGATGAATATCTCCAGGAAGCATGACACCAACGTGAGACTATGAGCCTTGATGAATACCTCTAGGAAGCATGACACCAACGTGAGACTATGAGCCTTGATGAATACCTCCAGGAAGCATGACACCAACGTGAGACTATATGAGCCTTGATGAATACCTCCAGGAAGCATGACACCAACATGAGACTATGAGCCTTGATGAATACCTCCAGGAAGCATGACACCAACGTGAGACTATGAGCCCTGATGAATACCTCCAGGAAGCATGACACCAACGTGAGACTATGAGCCGAGGGGTGGGGAGTGGAAGGTATCAGAGTATGAGAACCAATGAGAACCAGCCTTCCTATCTGTACCAGGTTGTGTAGAGAGGGCTAGAACGACTTCCTCTGGTCACCTCTAAAGATATGGGGAGCCTTGTCTCTGCCACCTGCGTTGTGTGTGTGTGTGTGTTGCTGTGTGTCTCTGTGTGTGAGAGAGAGAGCGGAAGGAAGCGATCAGGACTATCACTGAGGAACAGACCAGTGTGGAGGGGCTGGCCTTCGGTTTATACACCTGCTTCACACTGTGATTGATGGCTTGGTATACATCATCCTTACCTCTCTGCAGGGAGGGAGAAAGAGAGAGACAGAGAGGAGAAGGAGACTGAACGGAAGCTATCCTATCCAGTCAGTGCAATCCCTAACAATCCATACACCGCTAAAGGCCATTGTCTTAGTCTCACAATCACTCACTGTCCCTTCATATGTTTCTTATCTGTTCACAAGGCTAACCTTGCCAGTAGCCCACGATAACCTTACACTGGATTCTCTGGGTCTTCCATAAGAAGTGAATCTACTGAGTTACAGAGGGAACACTTACAGATATTGGATTTTAATTTGACCAGTTTCTCACAGCAGGAAAATAACCCTGCAGCAACAGGAAATGTGAATTATTGTGTGGATTAAAATTAATGGACATTTTTGTAGGGGTTGATACATTTTTTGTTAGGTCAAATCAATTCTGACATTTTAAAGTGAAAATTACAAACGTTAGAAGTCTTTTTAAACCTAAAATACGCTACAGGTTTGCTTTTCCTGATGTGCAGAGCATTTCTTAAAACATCAGGGTGATCAAATTAAGAGTCTACATCTGTACTTTTAGAGAGACGGGATATGTGACAACTGACACTTCTTCAGGATAGTTTGAATATCTCTCCTTTCCACACCTAGACCAAGCAACACAACCAACCGTTCTCATTCACACCTAGACCAAGCAACACAACCAACCATTTTCTGAACCCTCAAATTAATGTCTTTCTCTTTCCACACCTAGACCAAGCAACACAACGAACCATCTTCTGAACCCTCAAATGAATAATTCATGTCTTTCTCTTTCTGTAGTCTTAACAACTGACAAGAAAAGTATTGAGAAAGAAGAGTTTGTGTGTGCTCTTCGCCCATCATACCCCTCACCCAATGCACTTAGCATCTGTCCTGCCTTGTTGTCACTGATGCCTTTACTTATTTATCCCTGCTTTTATTTCTGGTGGGCTTTTAGCTGCGCCAGCACTTAGTCAGGTGACCTTTCCCCACCCAGCTCCAATGAGAATAATGGCCTCGGCAGTAGGTACACACTGAGCACCAATTTATGCCATGAAATAAATAGTTAAAAGGTAGCTAGTTAGCTAATGCAGTGTGGAGGGTAGCATAGCCTAGCTGTCTGGGACAGGGGATGGTAGCATAGCCTAGCTGTCTGGGACAGGGGATGGTAGCATAGCCTAGCTGTCTGGGACAGGGGATGGTAGCATAGCCTAGCTGTCTGGGACAGGGGATGGTAGCATAGCCTAGCTGTCTGGGACAGGGGGTGGTAGTGTAGTCTAGCTGTCTGGGACAGGGGATGGTAGTGTAGCCTAGCTGTCTGGGACAGGGGGTGGTAGCATAGCCTAGCTGTCTGGGACAGGGGATGGTAGCATAGCCTAGCTGTCTGGGACAGGGGATGGTAGCATAGCCTAGCTGTCTGGGACAGGGGGTGGTAGTGTAGTCTAGCTGTCTGGGACAGGGGGGTAGTGTAGTCTAGCTGTCTGGGACAGGGGATGGTAGTGTAGTCTAGCTGTCTGGGACAGGGGATGGTAGTGTAGTCTAGCTGTCTGGGACAGGGTTGGTAGTGTAGTCTAGCTGTCTGGGACAGGGGGTGGTAGTGTAGTCTAGCTGTCTGGGACAGGGGATGGTAGCATAGCCTAGCTGTCTGGGACAGGGGATGGTAGTGTAGTCTAGCTGTCTGGGACAGGGGGTGGTAGTGTAGTCTAGCTGTCTGGGACAGGGGATGGTAGCATAGCCTAGCTGTCTGGGACAGGGGTTGGAGCATAGCCTAACTGTCTGGGACAGGGGGTGGTAGTGGAGTCTAGCTGTCTGGGACAGGGGGTGGTAGTGTAGTCTAGCTGTCTGGGACAGGGGATGGTAGCATAGCCTAGCTGTCTGGGACAGGGGATGGAGCATAGCCTAACTGTCTGGGACAGGGGGTGGTAGTGTAGCCTAGCTGTCTGGGACAGGGGATGGTAGTGTAGTCTAGCTGTCTGGGACAGGGGATGGTAGCATAGCCTAGCTGTCTGGGACAGGGGGTGGTAGTGTAGTCTAGCTGTCTGGGACTGGGGATGGTAGTGTAGTTTAGCTGTCTGGGACAGGGGGTGGTAGTGTAGTCTAGCTGTCTGGGACAGGGGGGTAGTGTAGTGTAGCTGTCTGGGACAGGGGATGGTAGTGTCGTTTAGCTGTCTGGGACAGGGGGTGGTAGTGTAGTCTAGCTGTCTGGGACAGGGGGTGGTAGTGTAGTTTAGCTGTCTGGGACAGGGGATGGTAGCATAGCCTAGCTGTCTGGGACAGGGGGTGGTAGTGTAGTTTAGCTGTCTGGGACAAGGGATGGTAGTGTAGTCTAGCTGTCTGGGACAGGGGGGTGGTAGTGTAGTCTAGCTGTCTGGGACAGGGTTGGTAGTGTAGTCTAGCTGTCTGGGACAGGGTTGGTAGTGTAGTGTAGCTGTCTGGGACAGGGGTTGGTAGTGTAGTCTAGCTGTCTGGGACAGGGTTGGTAGTGTAGTGTAGCTGTCTGGGACAGGGGTTGGTAGTGTAGTCTAGCTGACAGGGATTGGTAGTGTAGTCTAGCTGTCTGGGACAGGGGATGGTAGCATAGCCTAGCCGTCTGGGACAGGGGTTGGTAGTGTAGTCTAGCTGTCTGGGACAGGGGGTATTAGCATAGCCTAGCCGTCTGGGACAGGGGGTGTCCTGAGATATTAAAATATTTATCCTCTGGTAGCGTGAGGCCCAGCATGGGGCGAACATCAAGAAGGATTCCTGCTGGGCCGGGGGACCTGTCACGGTATACACACACATGCGAGTGTGTGAATAAATGCATACACACAAATGCACATATACAGATAAGCAAACACATGGACACACAGACGCACACGTACACAAATAAGCACACAACCAGGTACATTCAAAAGCACACACAGAGACACACACTAATAACCACCACCACACAAACACAGATGTCAGAAACACACACACACTGACTGAGCCCCCACAGACACAAACTAAAACCCCTCGCCACACACACACACACACACACACACACACACACACACACACACAGAAACAAACAAAAGGATTCTAACATTCAACAGAGCTGTGGGGTATTGGGGGAACACCCACTACACCCAACGTGATGGAGCAGACTGGGGAGTGTGGGGCTTCTGTCCTGCCTCTGTAGGTAGCCTCGGGCTGGGGTACGGAGAGGGAGAGGAGGGGGGTTAGAGGTGCTGTCCCTGGATCATCTCCACACTACACACTGTACCCACACTGAGCAGTGAGACATATTGGGCTCAGTGCCAAGGCACTATGATTGTGTTTTGTATCTCTGCTCGCCTCCCAAGCAGCCCCCCCATCCATTTACTAGACATGTGACTAACCTACGGCACCATTAGCCACTAGCTAGCACCTGCCCCGTCACTAAGCTATTTATTAGACATGTGACTTACCTACGGCACCATTAGCCACTAGCTAGCACCTGCCCCGTCACTAAGCTATTTATTAGACATGTGACTAACCTATGGCACCATTAGCCACTAGCTAGCACCTGCCCCGTCACTAAGCTATTTATTAGACATGTGACTAACCTATGGCACCATTAGCCACTAGCTAGCACCTGCCCCGTCACTAAGCTATTTATTAGACATGTGACTAACCTACGGCACCATTAGCCACTAGCTAGCACCTGCCCCGTCACTAAGCTATTTATTAGACATGTGACTAACCTACGGCACCATTAGCCACTAGCTAGCACCTGCCCTGTCACTAAGCAATTTATTAGACATGTGACTAACCTATGGCACCATTAGCCACTAGCTAGCACCTACCCCGTCACTAAGCTATTTATTAGACATGTGACTAACCTACGGCACCATTAGCCACTAGCTAGCACCTGCCCTGTCACTAAGCTATTTATTAGACATGTGACTAACCTACGGCACCATTAGCCACTAGCTAGCACCTGCCCCGTCACTAAGCTATTTATTAGACATGTGACTAACCTACGGCACCATTAGCCACTAGCTAGCACCTGCCCTGTCACTAAGCTATTTATTAGACATGTGACTAACCTACGGCACCATTAGCCACTAGCTAGCACCTGCCCTGTCACTAAGCTATTTATTTGACATGTGACTAACCTACGGCACCATTAGCCAATTCTCTGGGTACAAGGGGGGTGTGACCCTGTTTCTAGCCTCTGGTACATCATGCTCTACCATCATAAGAGACCTGTACGTCAGCAGCTGGCCTGGTAAGTCATGCTCTACCATCATAGAGACCTGTACGTCAGCAGCTGGCCTGGTAAGTCATGCTCTACCATCATAGAGACCTGTACGTCAGCAGCTGGCCTGGTAAGTCATGCTCTACCATCATAAGAGACCTGTACGTCAGCAGCTGGCCTGGTAAGTCATGCTCTACCATCATAGAGACCTGTACGTCAGCAGCTGGCCTGGTAAGTCATGCTCTACCATCATAGAGACCTGTACGTCAGCAGCTGGCCTGGTAAGTCATGCTCTACCATCATAAGAGACCTGTACGTCAGCAGCTGGCCTGGTAAGTCATGCTCTACCATCATAGAGACCTGTACGTCAGCAGCTGGCCTGGTAAGTCATGCTTTACCATCATAGAGACCTGTACGTCGGCAGCTGGCCTGGTAAGTCATGCTCTACCATCATAGAGACCTGTACGTCAGCAGCTGGCCTGGTAAGTCATGCTCTACCATCATAGAGACCTGTACGTCGGCAGCTGGCATGGTAAGTCATGCTCTACCATCATAGAGACCTGTACGTCAGCAGCTGGCATGGTAAGTCATGCTCTACCATCATAGAGACCTGTACGTCAGCAGCTGGCCTGGTAAGTCATGGTTTACCATCATAGAGACCTGTACGTCGGCAGCTGGCATGGTAAGTCATGCTCTACCATCATAGAGACCTGTACGTCAGCAGCTGGCATGGTAAGTCATGCTCTACCATCATAGAGACCTGTACGTCAGCAGCTGGCCTGGTAAGTCATGGTTTACCATCATAGAGACCTGTACGTCAGCAGCTGGCCTGGTAAGTCATGGTTTACCATCATAGAGACCTGTACGTCAGCAGCTGGCCTGGTAAGTCATGGTTTACCATCATAGAGACCTGTACGTCAGCAGCTGGCCTGGTAAGTCATGCTCTACCATCATAGAGACCTGTATGTCGGCAGCTGGCCTAGTAAGTCATGGAGGGAGGCAGGGAGACAGTGTGTTTACTCAGTGACATCATCCCAGGGCTTGTATTAATAATTGAGCCACTTAGCATGCAGTGGTGCCGGGCGCAGCAGCGCTGTTGGTTTCACAGGTCATTACATTTACACTGCTGCCCTAATGTTCATTACAGCAGGCTGGGTCTCAACCCCCTCTCCTGCTTCACCTTCTTCTCTCTAACGTTCTGCACATTCTCTCTTTTCACTAATCCCTTACTCTCTATCCCTGTTCTTTCTACCCTCTCTTTCCATCACCCCCCTTCTCTCCATCATTCTCTCTCTCTCTCTAATCGGGTGGTTCATCAGGGCAGTAAAATAAACATGTGAAGGTGCTTCCTCTCACGACTGGTGGTCTCAGAGGCTAGCCTCCCCACAGTGCCAGCAAACACACACACACACACACACACACACACACACACACACACACACACACACACACACACACACACACACACACATTCTATTCATTCACACAATAATGTTACTATCCTTGTAGGGACCAAACAATTGATTCCCACTCAAACAATTGATTCCCACTCCCTAATCCTAACCCCTAACCTTAATTCTAACCCTAAACCTAACCCCTAAGCCTAGAATAGCCTTTTTCCTTGTGGGGACCGGCGAAATGTCCTCAAATGTTTCCTTGTTTTACTATCCTTGTGATGATTTCTGGTCCCCACAAGGACAGTAAAACCAAAACACACACACCCCACTGCTTTCATCCACTGCTGCCGCACCACACCAGCGCAATGCGCCAAACCCCGGGGGCGGCTTTAATGGACGGACCGTGTGGGGGGGCACATTTAACATGCGCACACAGTGTAAACAAACAGCAGCTCTATTCTCAGTGTGAGCTGTGCCGCTCTGAGCCATAACAACAGCAAGGTCCCACAGGCCTCAGCCCTGAACGGATACCCCCATTGTTCCTTAATGCTGCTGATTACTTTCACCAAGATAGTCCTTAAGGAGAACTGAAACACTTAACGAAAACAAGAGAGGAAACATTGTGTTTAATTGGAATAGCAGGATGTAGGTACTGTATAGACTGACTGCAGAGTCTAGGGAGAGAGAAATACAGGTCTCTCTAAACAGAGAGCAGAGAAACTGGAGAAACGCTTTCCAGCTAAACAACTTGTAGGAAAAGCTGGTTCAAATAAACGCAGGTCTTTCTAAACAACCTCCTTGTATGGAGAAGACCCCATCCAACTAAATATTATCATCCAAGACTGGTAGCAAATCTCTCAGACATCCATTATGTCCATGTGCTGGACTGTGTTGCTGAATCTACTGTTCCCTTTGCCCAGCCCTGGTGTATGTCTCCCTGTGTGTGTGTTGCTATTCCTAGCCTAGGCTGGGACTGTGTGTGTGTGTGTGTTGCTATTCCTAGCCTAGGCTGGGTCTGTGTGTGTTGCTGTTCCTATCCTAGGCTGGGTCTGGGTGGGTGTGGGTGTGTGTGTGTGTGTGTGTGTGTGTGTGTTGCTGTTCCAAGGCTATGCTGGGTCTGTGTGTGTGTGTGTTGCTGTTCCTATCCTAGGCTGGGTCTGTGAGTGTGTGTGTGTGTGTTGCTATTCCTATCCTAGACTGGGTCTGAGTGTGTGTGTGTTGCTGTTCCTATCCTAGGCTGGGTCTGTCTGTGTGTGTTGCTGTTCCTATCCTAGGCTGGGTCTCTGGAGAGCGTATAGGGGACGTGTCTCACTAATTTATGTCGACACGACCATCGCTCCCGCCAGTCTAGGGGCAAAGGTCACCACGCAATCACTGACACGAGCAGGTAGCCAGCCGGCGTCTGTCCAGGGAGCTGAAAGACGCTCCACCCCCCCCCCCCCCCCCCCCTTCTGCTAGTATCTTCCCGCTCTCTCTCTGCCTCCTTCCGTATCGAGCTTGTTCTTCACTTCTCTCAGGTAGTCTGTAGAGAGAACGCAAAAACACGCAAGACCCCCCCCACCGCCCCAGTTTTAGCCTCCATCTCCCCTTTTCTCCATCCTCCTTCGTTTCTCTCCTCCCCTCCCCCACTCCTCTCCCCCGCTCCTTGTGAACTGAAAAGGAGCGATTGAGTCTCTGTTTCTTCTCTCAGCGCTCTGTCTGTCAGGGGAAATGGTCTCCACATCATTCATCCACTGAGGAGGGAAAGAATAGACCTGGAATAGAAAGGGAAATAAAGAGAGGAAGTGGAGGAAGAGGAAGGGCTCTTAACCAGGAGGACGAGGGTGTCTATAGGAAGCATGTGCTTCTGAGGCCTTTGAATAAGACGGGAGAACAAGAATAGTCTAAACAAACAGGGTCAATACCAGGGTTCAACTGTTTATATTTACCACTATCCATGTTATTGACAAGCACTCCTGTTAGAAAGCTGCCATGAATGCCTTGTTGATTTTCTCTTTTCATGAAGAAATAAACTAAACGACCTTCCACTCAACAGCCTATGCAGTGTGCTACACTTCAGACACCAGAAACCTGAAGACTGATTAGACAACAGTTAAATAAATAAGACTGATTAGAGAACAGTTAAATAAATAAGACGGATTAGAGAACAGTTAAATAAATAAGACTGATTAGAGAATAGTTAAATAAATAAGACTGATTAGACAACAGTTAAATAAATAAGACTGATTAGAGAACAGTTAAATAAATAAGACTGATTAGACAACAGTTAAATAAATAAGACTGATTAGAGAATAGTTAAATAAATAAATATGACTGATTAGAGAACAGTTAAATAAATAAGACTGATTAGAGAACAGTTAAATAAATAAATATGACTGATTAGAGAACAGTTAAATAAATAAATATGACTGATTAGAGAACAGTTAAATAAATAAATATGACTGATTAGAGAACAGTTAAATAAATAAATATGACTGATTAGAGAACAGTTAAATAAATAAGACTGATTAGAGAACAGTTAAATAAATAAGACTGATTAGAGAACAGTTAAATAAATAAGACTGCTTAGAGAATAGTTAAATAAATAAATATGACTGATTAGAGAACAGTTAAATAAATAAGACTGATTAGAGAATAGTTAAATAAATAAATATGACTGATTAGAGAACAGTTAAATAAATAAGACTGATTAGAGAACAGAAAAAGACTGATTAGAGAACAGTTAAATAAATAAGACTGATTAGAGAACAGTTAAATAAATAAGACTGATTAGAGAATAGTTAAATAAATAAATATGACTGATTAGAGAACAGTTAAATAAATAAGACTGATTAGAGAACAGTTAAATAAATAAGACTGATTAGAGAACAGTTAAATAAATAAGACTGATTAGAGAACAGTTAAATAAATAAGACTGCTTAGAGAATAGTTAAATAAATAAATATGACTGATTAGAGAACAGTTAAATAAATAAGACTGATTAGAGAATAGTTAAATAAATAAATATGACTGATTAGAGAACAGTTAAATAAATAAGACTGATTAGAGAACAGTTAAATAAATAAGACTGATTAGAGAACAGTTAAATAAATAAGACTGATTAGAGAACAGTTAAATAAATAAGACTGATTAGAGAATAGTTAAATAAATAAATATGACTGATTAGAGAACAGTTAAATACATAAATATGACTGATTAGAGAATAGTTAAATAAATAAATAAGACTGATTAGAGAACAGTTAAATAAATACATATGACTGATTAGAGAATAGTTAAATAAATAAATAAGACTGATTAGAGAACAGTTAAATAAATAAATATGACTGATTAGAGAACAGTTAAATAAGTCAGGCTATCTTAAGATAGTAGAAAAGTAAATCTAAAGTAGTTATTAGCAATGTCAGAGCTAGTAAGAGGGAAAAGGTCAAGTGCGAGTGTTAGTTCACACTTTTGATTTATTTTTGGGGTTCGAAAGGGGGTGCTGTGGGATTATTTAAGATACTCTTTGAAGAGGTAGGGTTTCAGATGTTTTCAGAAGATGAGCAGGGACTCTGCTGTCCTAGCTTCAGGGGGAAGCTGGTTCCACCATTGGGGTGCCAGGACAGAGAAGAGCTTCAATGGGGTTAAACCCACTGTTGTTCCTACAGCAGATTTTCAGCAGAACCGTACTACCATGTTCTCAGAAGGTCTGTCTGTGCTGAAGAAAGACATTGGTCATGGTCAAAACAAAGTGGCTGATCCCAGAGCACAGGGTCTCTTCCATAGCAGCTCCAGCCCCACATCTGTCTATCTGTCTCTCTGTGTCGAGAGGAGCTCATCAACACCTCCTCGACAGGCCTGACTGAGCCCCCACAGACACAAACTAAAACCCCTTGCCACACACACACACACGCGCGCACGAACACACACACACACACACACTCTCTCTATCATACTCTAGGGTAAGGGAAGCTACAGATCTAGGATCAGATTACTAATCTTAACCATACAAGAAAACTGACCTTAGATCAGCGTGTAGGACTAACATCATCCAAGCCCCCCTCACACCAGTTTGTACCCCCCTGTTCCTGAGAACCTTTCTCCCACCTCTTGTTCTGAACTGAGCCAGTCCAGTCCAACACCGCCCCAAAACCAAGTCCCTCTAATCAGATCCATGTTACTACCATAGAAATATAATGAATAGAACGGGTGTCCCCATTCAAGTCAATGGTGGCATAATGCGTTGACTGGTGGCCCGTTCTATTCAGTCCATTTCTATGGTCACTACCCCCTCTGCTCAGTGTTACCATAGATACAGCAGGGTCAGACACAGGGTGATGCACCAGAGAGAGCCCAGGGTGGGAAGAGAGAGGGACTGGAAATGGGGATGTTTCTGTTGTTTTGTGGGTAGTTATCTTTGTTAGTGGCACTATAGCCCTGTAAGCTTCACGGTCGTTTTGTATTGTTTATTGTTGGCGACATTTCTAATAAAGAGGAATATGTACGCTCACCACGCTGCACCTTGGTCCGCTTCTTACGACGCCCGTGACAGAACTTCCCACCACCAAAGGACCAAGCAGCGTGGCCAGGAGAGGCAGCCCCAAACAAGGCACACGGGACGATCAGCGGAGACGAGGATGGAACCAGAGCCAGTCGAGGTGAAATTGGAGGGGAGCGAAGCAGAGACAGTGAAGGAGTTGATGGGGAGATTGGAGGAGAGAGCTATGAGAGAGCTGCTGTGTTGGTGCATGAGGCATGACATTCGTCCTCGATTTGATGTTACCTGAGTCAGCTCTCCATACTCGTCCTGAGGTGCGTGCTAGCCGTCTGGTGAAGACTGTGCCATCCCCACGCACCAGGCCTCCTGTGCACCTCCCCAGCCCTGCACGTCTTGTGCCAGCTTGGCGCTCCAGACCTCCAGTGCTCCCCCACAGCCCGGTTCATCCTGTGCCTCCTCCACGGACCAGGCATCCAGTAGGTCTCCCCAGCCTGGTGAGTCCGGTGCCTCCTCCACGGACCAGGCCTCCAGTAGGTCTCCCCAGCCTGGTGAGTCCGGTGCCTCCTCCACGGACCAGGCCTCCAGTAGGTCTCCCCAGCCTGGTGAGTCCGGTGCCTCCTCCACAGACCAGGCCTCCAGTAGGTCTCCCCAACCTGGTGAGTCCGCTGCCTCCTCCACGGACCTTGCCTCCAGTAGGTCTCCCCAGCCTGGTGAGTCCGGTGCCTGCTCCACAGGCCAGTCTGTGGCCTCCAGCAAGGGTGCCCA
>NC_092172.1:36463316-36478316 GCF_045791955.1 Oncorhynchus clarkii lewisi | reverse complement strand
GCAGCGAAAGCGTACACAAACACACACACTCACTCACTCACTCACTCACTCACTCACTCACTCACTCACACACACTCACTCACTCACAGGCACACACACACACACTCACTCACAGGCACAAACACACACACACAAACACACGCACGAGCACACACACACAGGAGCACTCACTCCCAGGCACACGCGGGTGGAGACTCTGACCTTTCCAGAGGAAAATGAATAAAGGACTAAATGCAGGTCTCAAATGCAGATTTTGTCATTTGCAGGTTTCCCTACGGGAGGACACTGAGTGCTGCTCTGTGACTGTGGTATTTAACTCTCAGGACAACAACAACAGAAGATAGCAGGTTTCCCTACGGTAGGACACTGAGTGCTGCTCTGTGACTGTGGTATTTAACTCTCAGGACAACAACAACAGAAGATAGCAGGTTTCCCTATGGTAGGACACTGAGTGCTGCTCTGTGACTGTGGTATTTAACTCTCAGGACAACAACAACAGAAGAGAGCAGGTTTCCCTACGGTAGGACACTGAATGCTGCTCTGTGACTGTGGTATTTAACTCTCAGGACAACAACAACAGAAGATAGCAGGTTTCCCTATGGTAGGACACTGAGTGCTGCTCTGTGACTGTGGTATTTAACTCTCAGGACAACAACAACAGAAGATAGCAGGTTTCCCTACGGTAGGACACTGAGTGCTGCTCTGTGACTGTGGTATTTAACAGCCAGGGTGTTGACTAACTCTCGGGACAACAACAACAGAAGATAGCAGGTTTCCCTACGGTAGGACACTGAGTGCTGCTCTGTGACTGCGGTATTTAACTCTCAGGACAACAACAACAGAAGATAGCAGGTTTCCCTACGGTAGGACACTGAGTGCTGCTCTGTGACTGTGGTATTTAACAGCCAGGGCGTTGACTAACTCTCAGGACAACAACAACAGAAGATAGCAGGTTTCCCTACGGTAGGACACTGAGTGCTGCTCTGTGACTGTGGTATTTAACTCTCAGGACAACAACAACATAAGATAGCAGGTTTCCCTACGGTAGGACACTGAGTGCTGCTCTGTGACTGTGGTATTTAACAGCCAGGGCGTTGACTAACTCTCAGGACAACAACAACAGAAGATAGCAGGTTTCCCTACGGTAGGACACTGAGTGCTGCTCTGTGACTGTGGTATTTAACTCTCAGGACAACAACAACAGAAGAGAGCAGGTTTCCCTACGGTAGGACACTGAATGCTGCTCTGTGACTGTGGTATTTAACTCTCAGGACAACAACAACAGAAGATAGCAGGTTTCCCTATGGTAGGACACTGAGTGCTGCTCTGTGACTGTGGTATTTAACTCTCAGGACAACAACAACAGAAGATAGCAGGTTTCCCTACGGTAGGACACTGAGTGCTGCTCTGTGACTGTGGTATTTAACAGCCAGGGTGTTGACTAACTCTCGGGACAACAACAACAGAAGATAGCAGGTTTCCCTACGGTAGGACACTGAGTGCTGCTCTGTGACTGCGGTATTTAACTCTCAGGACAACAACAACAGAAGATAGCAGGTTTCCCTACGGTAGGACACTGAGTGCTGCTCTGTGACTGTGGTATTTAACAGCCAGGGCGTTGACTAACTCTCAGGACAACAACAACAGAAGATAGCAGGTTTCCCTACGGTAGGACACTGAGTGCTGCTCTGTGACTGTGGTATTTAACTCTCAGGACAACAACAACATAAGATAGCAGGTTTCCCTACGGTAGGACACTGAGTGCTGCTCTGTGACTGTGGTATTTAACAGCCAGGGCGTTGACTAACTCTCAGGACAACAACAACAGAAGATAGCAGGTTTCCCTACGGTAGGACACTGAGTGCTGCTCTGTGACTGTGGTATTTAACTCTCAGGACAACAACAACAGAAGATAGCAGGTTTCCCTACGGTAGGACACTGAGTGCTGCTCTGTGACTGCGGTATTTAACAGCCAGTGAGTTGACTAACTCAAAGACAACAGCAACAGAAGATACAAACAAGCCTTGATTGCCACTCTTAAAATACATAACCATTAACCAAAGTTTAACAGGAGCTGTACAGCCAAACAGTTGAGAACACAGGAGGAGAGAAGGGGGAGGCCACACTGGGGAGGAGAGAAGAAGGGGGAGGCCATACTGAGGAGGAGAGAAGGGGGAGGCCATACTGAGGAGGAGAGAAGGGGGAGACCATACTGGGGAGGAGAGAAGAAAGAGGCCATACTGAGGAGGAGAGAAGTGGGAGACCATACTCAGGAGGAGAGAAGGGGGAGACCATACTGAGGAGGAGAGAAGGGGGAGACCATACTGAGGAGGAGAGAAGGGGGAGACCATACTGAGGAGGAGAGAAGGGGGAGGCCATACTGAGGAGGAGAGAAGGGGGAGACCATACTGAGGAGGAGAGAAGGGGGAGACCATACTGAGGAGGAGAGAAGGGGGAGACCATACTGAGGAGGAGAGAAGGGGGAGACCATACTGAGGAGGAGAGAAGGGGGAGGCCATACTGAGGAGGAGAGAAGAAGGGGGAGGCCATACTGGGGAGGAGAGAAGAAGGGGGAGGCCACACTGGGGAGGAGAGAAGAAGGGGGAGGAGACCATACTGAAGAGAGAAGAAGGGGAGGCCATACTGAGGAGGAGAGAAGAAGGAGGCCATACTGAGGAGGAGAGAAGAAGGGGGAGACCATACTGAGGAGAGAAGAAGGGGGAGACCATACTGAGGAGGAGAGAAGGGGGAGGCCATACTGAGGAGGAGAGAAGAAGGGGGAGACCACACTGAGGAGGAGAGAAGAAGGGGGAGGCCATACTGAAGAGAGAAGAAGGGGGAGGCCATACTGAGGAGGAGAGAAGGGGGAGGAGACCATACTGGGAAGGAGAGAAGAAGGGGGAGGCCGTATTGAGGAGAGAAGGGGGAGGCCATACTGGGGAGGGTAATATTTGGAGTAGGAGATTCACCACAGACCAGGGGACTCCACACAATGGAGTAATCCCTATAGAGGGCTGACCCCAAAACACACACAAACGCACGCACGCACGCACGCACGCGTGTGTTAAAAGGCTGTATCTTAACTCCCGTCTCTGGTCTCAATCCGTCAGTATATCTTATCAGAGTCAGAGAAACCAGCAGGACTCCACACATATCAATATCTGTAGTCTGTCTACCATGCCTCCCACCACACTACTCTGTGTGTGTGTGTGTGTGTGTGTGTGTGTGTGTGTGTGTGTGTGTGTGTGTGTGTGTGTGTGTGTGTGTGTGTGTGTGTGTGTGTGTGAGTGTTTGTATGCTCCTAAGCAAGGATGTGTGTGTTTTCCACTGAGATCAATGTCCACCTTTCCAGAACGTTCCCGAAGCACCGTAACATCACGTCACACCTGACACTAGTCTACGTGCTGCATTATGCAGCCGCTGCCATTTACCAAATACAAAGACACCCAGAGCCATGAATATGGAAGCAGGAAAAATCTATATGTCTCAGAAAAACAGAGGCCAAGACATTTGACTGAAAAAGGACCATAGAAGGGCCTTGTCTTTGTCTAAGGATGAGCAGTAAGCATCATCACTACTCATGTGGAAGACTGTGCAGCGTTACCCATCTAGAGATGTCCCACTGGGCACACACTGGTTGAATCAACATGGTTTCCACATAATTTCAATGAAATGACGTTGAACCAATGTGGAATAGATGTTGAATTGATGTCTGTGCCCAGTGGGGTGTTGCTTTCAAGCCAAGAGGCAGAGCACTGCCTTCAGCAGCCTTAACAGTAGCAGACACCCCTCAGCTCTGTCTCTGCTGGGGTGAGGGGTCTGCACAGGGGTGAGGTTATATCCTGCCTGGTTGGCTCTGTCCGGGAGTGTCATCAGACGGGGCCACAGTGTCCCCCGACCACCCCTGTCTCAGTCTCCAGTATCTATGCCGCAATAGTCTATGTACCGTGGGGCTAGGGTCAGTCTGTCCTGTCTGATGTAATTCTCCTGTCTTGTCCTGTGTGATCTTAGGTATGCTCCCTCTAATTCTCCCATCTCTCTCTCCCCTCCCGGAGGACCTGAGCTCTAAGACCATGCCTCAAGACTACCTGGCCTGATGATTGTCCCCAGCCCACCTGGTCGTGCTGCTGATCCAGTTTCTGCTGTGCTGCCTGCTGTGAGGGAACCCTGACCTGTTCACCGGTCGTGCTGCTGATCCAGTTTCTGCTGTGCTGCCTGCAGTGAGGGAACCCTGACCTGTTCACCGGTCGTGCTGCTGATCCAGTTTCTGCTGTGCTGCCTGCGGTGAGGGAACCCTGACCTGTTCACCAGTCTTGCTCCCTTGTCCCAGACCTGCTGTTTCCTCTCCCTCCCTTTCTCTTCCTCTCACTTCCTCACCTTCTATCTCAACCTCTGAATGCTCGGCTATGAAAAGCCAACTGACATTTACTCCTGTTGCACACTATACAACCACTGTGATTATTATTTGACCCTGCTGGTCATCTATGAACGTTTGAACATATTGAAGAACGATCTGGCCTTAATGGCCACGTACTCTTATAATCTCCACCCGGCACAGCCAGAAGAGGACTGGCTCCTCTCTAGGTTTCTTCCCTGGTTCCAGCCTTTCTAGGGGGTTTCTGTAGAAGCACTTTGTGACAACTGCTGATGTAAAAGGGGCTTTATAAATAACTATGATTGATTGATTGAACTGTCCCCTATGAGACTGTGTGTGTGTGTGTGTGTGTGTGTGTGTGTGTGTGTGTGTGTGTGTGTGTGTGTGTGTGTGTGTGTGTGTGTGTGTGTGTGTAGTTGGGTCACAGGGGGCAGCTGGTTTAGGTATCAGCTCTGCTAAGCATCTGTTAGTATGGAGCCTGTTCTCCGTCATGGCGTAACGTTTTCTCTCATAGTCTGGCTGGTCAACATAGAGATGGAGGAGGGTATTAAACACCAGTCAACATAGAGATGGAGGGTATTAAACACCAGTCAACATAGAGATGGAGGAGGCTATTAAACACCAGTCAACATAGAGATGGAGGAAGGTATTAAACACCAGTCAACATAGAGATGGAGGGTATTAAACACCAGTCAACATAGAGATGGAGGGTATTAAACACCAGTCAACATAGAGATGGAGGAGGGTATTAAACACCAGTCAACATAGAGATGGAGGAGGGTATTAAACACCAGTCAACATAGAGATGGAGGAGGGTATTAAACACCAGTCAACATAGAGATGGAGGGTATTAAACACCAGTCAACATAGAGATGGAGGAGGGTATTAAACACCAGTCAACATAGAGATGGAGGAGAGTATTAAACACCAGTCAACATAGAGATGGAGGGTATTAAACACCAGTCAACATAGAGATGGAGGAGGGTATAAAACACACGTCAACATAGAGATGGGGGAGGGTATTAAACACCAGTCAACATAGAGATGGAGGGTATTAAACACCAGTCAACATAGAGATTGAGGAGGGTATTAAACACCAGTCAACATAGAGATGGAGGAGAGTATTAAACACCAGTCAACATAGAGATGGAGGGTATTAAACACCAGTCAACTTAGAGATGGAGGGTATTAAACACCAGTCAACATAGAGATGGAGGAGAGTATTAAACACCAGTCAACATAGAGATGGAGGAGGGTATTAAACACCAGTCAACATAGAGATGGAGAGTATTAAACACCAGTCAACATAGAGATGGAGGAGGGTATTAAACACCAGTCAACACAGAGATGGAGGAGGGTATTAAACACCAGTCAACATAGAGATGGAGGAGAGTATTAAGCACCAGTCAACATAGAGATGGAGGAGGGTATTAAACACCAGTCAACATAAAGATGGAGGAGGGTATTAAACACCAGTCAACACAGAGATGGAGGAGGGTATTAAACACCAGTCAACACAGAGATGGAGGAGGGTATTAAACACCAGTCAACATAGAGATGGAGGAGGGTATTAAACACCAGTCAACATAGAGATGGAGGAAGGTATTAAACACCAGTCAACATAGAGATGGAGGAGGGTATTAAACACCAGTCAACATAGAGATGGAGGAGGGTATTAAACACCAGTCAACATAGAGATGGAGGAGGGTATTAAACACCAGTCAACATAGAGATGGAGGAGGGTATTAAACGCCAGTCAACATAGAGATGGAGGAGGGTATTAAACACCAGTCAACATAGAGATGGAGGAGGGTATAAAACACTAGTCAACATAGAGATGGAGGAGAGTATAAAACACCAGTCAACATAGAGATTGAGGAGAGTATAAAACACCAGTCAACATAGAGATGGAGGAGGGTATTAAACACCAGTCAACATAGAGATGGAGGAGAGTATAAAACACCAGTCAACATAGAGAGGGAGGAGGGTATTAAACACCAGTCAACATAGAGATGGAGGAGGGTATTAAACACCAGTCAACATAGAGAGGGAGGAGGGTATTAAACACCAGTCAACATAGAGATGGAGGAGGGTATTAAACACCAGTCAACATAGAGATGGAGGGTATTAAACACCAGTCAACATAGATGGAGGGTATTAAACACCAGTCAACATAGAGATGGAGGAGGGTATTAAACACCAGTCAACATAGAGATGGAGGAGGGTATTAAACACCAGTCAACATAGAGATGGAGGAGGGTATTAAACACCAGTCAACATAGAGATGGAGGACGGTATTAAACACCAGTCAACATAGAGATGGAGGAGGGTATTAAACACCAGTCAACATAGAGATGGAGGAGGGTATTAAACACCAGTCAACATAGAGATGGAGGAGGGTATTAAACACCAGTCAACATAGAGATGGAGGGTATTAAACACCAGTCAACATAGAGATGGAGGAAGGTATTAAACACCAGTCAACATAGAGATGGGGGAGGGTATTAAACACCAGTCAACATAGAGATGGAGGAGGGTATTAAACACCAGTCAACATAGCGATGGAGGGTATTAAACACCAGTCAACATAGAGATGGAGGAGGGTATTAAACACCAGTCAACATAGAGATGGAGGAGGGTATTAAACACCAGTCAACATAGAGATGGAGGAGGGTATTAAACACCAGTCAACATAGAGATGGAGGAGGGTATTAAACACCAGTCAACATGGAGATGGAGGAGGGTATTAAACACCAGTCAACACAGAGATGGAGGAGGGTATTAAACACCAGTCAACATAGAGATGGAGGAGGGTATTAAACACCAGTCAACATAGAGATGGAGGAGGGTATTAAACACCAGTCAACATAGAGATGGAGGAGGGTATTAAACACCAGTCAACATAGAGATGGAGGAGGGTATTAAACACCAGTCAACATAGAGATGGAGGAGGGTATTAAACACCAGTCAACATAGATATGGAGGGTATTAAACACCAGTCAACATAGAGATGGAGGAGGGTATTAAACACCAGTCAACATAGAGATGGAGAGTATTAAACACCAGTCAACATAGAGATGGAGGGTATTAAACACCAGTCAACATAGAGATGGAGGGTATTAAACACCAGTCAACATAGAGATGGAGGAGGGTATTAAACACCAGTCAACATAGAGATGGAGGGTATTAAACACCAGTCAACATAGAGATGGAGGAGGGTATTAAACACCAGTCAACATAGAGATAGAGGAGAGCATTAAACACCAGTCAACATAGAGATAGAGGAGAGCATTAAACACCAGTCAACATAGAGATGGAGGAGGGTATTAAACACCAGTCAACATAGAGAGGGAGGGTATTAAACACCAGTCAACATAGAGATGGAGGAGGGTATTACACACCAGTCAACATAGAGATAGAGGAGAGCATTAAACACCAGTCAACATAGAGATAGAGGAGAGCATTAAACACCAGTCAACATAGAGATAGAGGAGGGTATTAAACACCAGTCAACATAGAGATAGAGGAGAGTATTAAACACCAGTCAACATAGAGATGGAGGGTATTAAACACCAGTCAACATAGAGATGGAGGAGGGTATTAAACACCAGTCAACATAGAGATGGAGGGAATAAAACACCAGTCAACATAGAGATAGAGGAGAGCATTAAACACTAGCTAACAAAATATTTATGTTCTCCATAGCAGCAGCAGTAGTAGTAGTAGTAGCAGTAGTAGGGGGTGTAGTGTACTGTTAGGTTGGGTTGTAGTGTACTGTTAGGTTGGGGTGTAGTGTACTGTTGGTCTAGGCCATAGCCATTATTATTATTATAACCCCATCCCAAACCTTAACCTTAGCCCCTGAACTTAAATTAGGAATACAAGGGTGCCATTCTATGCTGGACTCAGAAGGTTGAAACCCACTTGTCTGAGCAACGCTCTTAGCTGTCCCCTTTACCAGGTCACCCACGTGGTGTAGTGTTGGGGTCAATGTGGAGCTAAGTGAGACCTCACACTGGACAGACAGGCTGGGCATCCCGGACTGCTGCACGCCAGACCTCAGGCCACATGGACACTGGTTAGAGGGGGGCAAGAGAGGTGGTGTAGGGGGGTTGGCAAGCTGTCCCCTCTGCCTCTCGCATGACCCCAAGCTGTCACAACAGACACTTAGCAGCCCTCACAGTAAACACACACCAGGGAAGGAGGGGGAGTGGCTTTCTCTCGTAACAGAGATGGAGAAAGAGAGAAGGAAAGAGACAGATGGGGAAAAGAAAGAGGTAAAGAAAGGAGGGAAGAAATATTGAGAGAGGGAAATAGTGAGGAAACATGGGAAAGAGCCAGAGACTGAGAGAAGAAAACCGAGAGAGAGAGAGAAAGAGGAAGAGAGAGAGAAAGAGGAAGAGAGCGAGAGAAAGAAAGAGGAAGAGCGAGAAGGACAGAGAAAGAGAGAACGAGAGAGTGAGAGAACGTGGGAGAGAGCCAGAGAGAGAGAAAGAGGAAGAGAGAGAGAAAGAAAGATGAAGAGCGAGAAGGACAGAGAAAGAGAGAACGAGAGAGTGAGAGAATGTGGGAGAGAGCCAGAGAGAGAGAAAGAGGAAGAGAGAGAGAGAAAGAAAGAGGAAGAGCAAGAAGGACAGAGAAAGAGAGAACGAGAGAGTGAGAGAACGTGGGAGAGAGCCAGAGAGAGAGAAAGAGGAAGAGAGAGAAAGAAAGAGGAAGAGCGAGAAGGACAGAGAAAGAGAGAACGAGAGAGTGAAAGAACGTGGGAGAGCCAGAGAGAGAGAAAACAGAGAGAAAGAACAAGAGAGAGAGAGAGAAAGAAAGAGGAAGAGCGAGAAGGAGAGAGAAAGAGAGAATGAGAGTGAGAGAATGTTGGAGAGAGCCAGAGAGAGAGAAAACAGAGAGAAAGAACAAGAGAGAGAGAGAGAGACCTTTTGTCTTCATTTAATGATACATTCTCATTTCATTAAACCCCTCTCCACCACTCCCCCTTATTAAGACAAAAAAACAATATCCCCTGTACCTCATACTCACCTTGCTCCACGATACAAAACAACACCACACATCACAATAACCAAAAATCTCACCACTTCTACAACCGTATATCCAACCCATCTTCCCCAGCTGTACAGACAGCCCCCCGACACACCATATCTCCTGAAATATCTCCTCACATTTTATAATTTTATAGAACTCAAATTCCACCCTAAGGCGCGCAGAGACCATCCCATTAAATTATAGTAAAGGGTTTGTTATCCCCCACCTTTAACACTTGGGACAGGAGCCACCTCCACCTGGCCAGTCTTGACACCACTGCCTGTGACAGCCCCTCCAAGTTCTTCCTGACCCACCTCTCCGAGCCCAGGTACACCACCAAAATTGTAAGCCCTTCACAACCCCACTGCAAACCTCCTGGAAGCAGAAGAGGGGCCTTATCCCTCCATGCCCAACATAACAGAGCTTTGCACTTGCCCCAGTTCACCTTAGCTGACGAAGCTCCCTCGTACAACTTCAGACTAGTCTCTAGTGCCTGCATATCCTGCCCATCACAGTTACGTAATCTGCATACGCTGACACTGCTATGCCTGTCAACACACCCATCCCTGTCCAGCACATTCCTTACAGTCACCTGCGTAGCAGGCTCAAAAAAGGCTCAATGGCTAGTGTATATAACTGACCCGATAGAGGGCATCCTTGTCTGAAGCCCCGTCTCACGCAGACTGGCCTGCTGAGCCCCCCTCCCAACTTGACATGACGCCCAAGCATACAACATATTCACACAGGCCAAAAAACCTTTCCCCAAACCCAAACATCACATTCAACAGATACTCATGGTCCAATCTATCAAAGCCAGTCCAAAGTCCAAAGTTCACATTAGAACCTCTCGACAAGTCCAACATGTCCCTGATTAAGAACAAGAACAAAGTCTGTGATTGAGCATCCCGGTACACAATATGTCTGGGCCTCTATAGCATGACTAGACCCAGCCTCATCTACACCACCCTCTATAGCATGACTAGACCCAGCCTCATCCACACCACCCTCTATAGCATGACTAGACCCAGCCTCATCTACACCACCCTCTATAGCATGACTAGGCCCAGCCTCATCTACACCACCCTCTACAGCATGACTAGACCCAGCCTCATCTACACCACCCTCTATAGTATGACTAGGCCCAGCCTCATCTACACCACCCTCTATAGCATGACTAGACCCAGCCTCATCTACACCACCCTCTATAGCATGACTAGGCCCAGCCTCATCTACACCACCCTCTATAGCATGACTAGGCCCAGCCTCATCCACACCACCCTCTATAGCATGACTAGGCCCAGCCTCATCTACACCACCCTCTATAGCATGACTAGACCCAGCCTCATCTACACCACCCTCTATAGCATGACTAGGCCCAGCCTCATCTACACCACCCTCTACAGCATGACTAGGCCCAGCCTCATCCACACCACCCTCTATAGCATGACTAGGCCCAGCCTCATCTACACCACCCTCTACAGCATGACTAGGCCCAGCCTCATCTACACCACCCTCTATAGCATGACTAGGCCCAGCCTCATCCACACCACCCTCTGCTGCCTGCGTCTCATGGCCCCTTGCATGTTGACCTCGATTTCCCCCACTGGCAATTGTATCCTCACCTTGTCTATGGCCTTTATGTGGCACGCAAAGCTCTTATGCCCCAAATCCCCACACTCAAAACACCCTTCCAACTCCCTTACAAATATTCCACTAGCAATCAGCATACCCACCTAATTCACTCGTTTCATAAACACAACCACAGCTTTGTTCATTCTAGATGTGGAATGTATGAATTCAGCTCCTACCTGTTCGCCGACTGCGAGCAGAACCTCCTCCACCTTAACTCCATTCTCAGGAACACACCTGAATCCATGCCGTAACAACAGCGTCTAGGCTGCCATCGCACACACCACACCTTCCAAGCCCCGGGAAACTAAACTCTGTCCTCTTCCTACCTAACTTTAAAAAACAATATGTACTGTTAAAATAAAAGTGTATTAACCCTCCAGCATCTAACTTTAAAGATTTAGTTTTTTACCAAGGATAGAATCAAGACAATAAGTTAGGACAGAGCCATTCACCCAGCCTCTCAACTACAAAACACTCCCAGCATGCACTGAGAAAGAGAAAGAGAGAAACTGAGAGAGAGAAAGAGAGAGAACGAGAGAGAGAGAGAGAAACTGAGAGAGAGAAGAGAGAGAACGAGATGGAGAGAGAGAGAAAGAGAGAAAAAGAGATGGAGAGAGAGAAAGAGGAAGAGATGGAGAGAGAGAGAGAAAGAGAGAAAAAGAGATGGAGAGAGAGAAAGAGAGAAAAAGAGATGGAGAGAGAGAGAAGAGGAAGAGAGAGCAGGTGAGAGAAGACATCAAGATATATTGACTCTGTTCGGGCCCTTGGTTCTCTCCCCCTCTGTTTCCTCCCTGTCTGGCCTGCTGCTGTTTCTGTGATGTCTGGAATGCCGTATCCGTCTCTCCTCTGGCACCCACTGCTTCCCTAGCCTAGCCGCTAAACAGCTAATTATAGCCCCGCGACAGGACGGAGGTGTGACCTGGTTACCTATTTAAAGATCAGAGAGAAAGTCCCTGAATAGAGGAGAGAGGGGAGCCGCTAGGCCGCAGGAATGTGTTTCATTCCATTCCATCCAGTACCCAGACACACACATGGACACACACATGGACACACACATGGACACACACATGGACACACACATCTATTGACACACTGTCACTGTGTGCAACCTATCTCTCGTGTACACATTGTCCCCCCCCCCAACATGCGAATGCGCACGCACGCACGCGCACACACACACACACACACACACACACACACACACACACACACACACACACACACACACACACACACACACACACTCCTGACTACTGTCTATTGACACAGTGTTCCAGTACCACATGTATCACTTAACCTCCATGTCAAAACACAGGTGTAATCTAAGCCTGAGGAACCCCATAAAGGAGTAGTGTGTGTTGGGATGAGCAGCCAGCGTGTCAGTGGAGCCTTTCTGTGAGCTGCCAGAGTACAAAGCCTGTGTCTCTATAGGGAGGGGACAGAGGAGAATGAGGGAAGATAACCTGGTGTAAGCTCTATAGGGAGGAGAATGAGGGAAGATAACCTGGTGTAAACTCTATAGGGAGAGGACAGAGGAGAATGAGGGAAGATAACCTGGTGTAAACTCTATAGGGAGGGGACAGAGGAGAATGAGGGAAGATAACCTGGTGTAAACTCTATAGGGAGGGGACAAAGGAGAATGAGGGAAGATAACCTGGTGTAAACTCTATAGGGAGGGGACAGAGGAGAATGAGGGAAGATAACCTGGTGTAAACTCTATAGGGAGGGGACAGATGAGAATGAGGGAAGATAACCTGGTGTAAACTCTATAGGGAGGGGACAGAGTAGAATGAGGGAAGATAACCTGGTGTAAACTCTATAGGGAGGGGACAGAGGAGAATGAGGGAAGATAACCTGGTGTAAACTCTATAGGGAGGGGACAGAGGAGAATGAGGGAAGATAACCTGGTGTAAACTCTATAGGGAGGAGAATGAGGGGAGATAACCTAGTGTAAACTCTATAAGGAGGGGACAGAGGAGAATGAGGGAAGATAACCTGGTGTAAACTCTGGAGGAGTTGTAGTGGTGGAACAGTGTGTTAAAACACGGGACCAAGACAAGTCATATAAAGTCTGTTGGAGGCTTACCGTTTACAACTAGACAATTACAGAAATAAATATAGATATGTAACCTTTATTTAACTAGGCAAGTCAGTTAAGGACAAATTCTTATTGACAATGACGGCCTACACCGGCCAAACCCGGGCGGCACTGGACCAATTGTGTTCCGCCCTATGGGACTCCCAAACCGGGACAAAGCTGGACCAATTGTGTTCCGCCCTATGGGACTCCCAAACCCGGACAACGCTGGACCAATTGTGTTCCGCCCTATGGGACTCCCAAACCGGGACGGCGCTGGACCAATTGTGTGCCGCCCTATGGGACTCCCAAACCGGGACAACGCTGGACCAATGCACACACACACACACACACGCGCGCACGCACACACACGCACGCACACACACACGCACGCACGCACACACACACACGCACGCACGCACACACACGCACGCACACGCACGCGCACACGCACGCGCGCGCACACACACACACACACACACACACACACACACACACACACACACACACACACACACACACGTTCAGGTGGTGGGGATTGTGTGCAAACTCCCATTCCTCCTTACCATGGCGTCCCATATATCCGGAAGCCTTTGACGGTGACGTCAGAGTCCTGGAGGTACACACAGTTAGTGAGGAGGTCCTGGACGTCATCAAAGTCCTCGGGCTTCAGTTTGGACACGGAGGGAAAACGGTAGTAATCCTGCTTGACCAGCTCAGCCATAAAGTCCTTATCGAAGGTCAGCTCATGGTTCCCTGCTATCACCACCTTAAACTCATAGGGTAGACCACCTGGAGGGGAGAAAACATACACACGGGTTAGAGCGAGAGAGGGGAAGAGACAGAGAGAGGGGGGAGAGAGAGAACGGGAGAGAGAGAGGGGGAGAGACAGAGAGAGAGGGGGAGAGAGAGGGGGAGAGGGGAAGAGAGAGGGGGAGAGAGCGAGGGGAAGAGAGAGAGGGGGAGAGGGGGAGAGAGCGAGGGGAAGAGAGAGAGGGGAAGAGACAGTGAGAGAGGGAGAGAGAGAGGGGAAAAGACAGAGAGAGAGGGGAAGAGAGAGTGAGAGAGGGAGAGAGAGAGGGGAAGAGAGAGAGGGGAAGAGACAGAGAGAGAGGGGAAGAGAGACGGAGAGAGAGAGTGGAAGAGACAGAGAGAGAAGGGGAGAGAGAGAGGGGAAGAGACAGAGAGAGAGAGGGGAAGAGAGAGAGGGGAAGAGACAGAGAGAGAGGGGGAGAGAGAGAGGGGACGAGACTGTGAGAGAGGGGGAGAGAGAGAGGGGAAGAGACAGAGAGAGAGGGGGAGAGAGAGAGGGGAAGAGACAGAGAAAGAGGGGGAGAGAGAGGGGGAGAGAGAGAGGGGAAGAGACAGAGAGAGGGGGGAGAGAGAGAGGGGGCGAGAGGGGGGGGCAGAATGTGCATTGTTATCTTCAAAGTAACGACCTGACCACATCAATGATTTCTCCTTTTACAGTCTTCTAGAAAATAACATCCAATTGAAGAAAAATACAGGCATTGAAAGCCCCATTCAGCCAATCAGAGGGGTTACATGTACAATACACAGGTGAAGGCTGTGCTTGACCGTCACAGGTCAATCAGTGTCTCTCTGTGAGGCCTTCAGAGCCGTAAACCCTGAACCTTACCTCTACTAGTGTCTCCACCATCTCATCTTTCAATTTCTACTTTGCCCTCTCTGCTCTCCTCTGGTGACGTGCGTTGTCCCGTTGCCCTCTCCCATCGTCCAGGTAACGCACTCCTTTATTCCCGCAGATTGAGTACTCAACCCTGGCTTTTGACTCCCCTCGCTCCCGCACTGCGTCCCTCTCTCTCTCACTCTCTCTCTCTCTGCTCCCTCACTCTCTCTGCTCCCTCACTCTCCCTCT
>NC_092172.1:36438316-36458316 GCF_045791955.1 Oncorhynchus clarkii lewisi | reverse complement strand
TTATTTTCAATGACGGTCTAGGAACGGTGGGTTAACTGCCTTGTTCAGGGGCAGAATGACAGATTTTTACCTTGTCAGCTCGGGGATTCAATCTTGCAACCTTACAGTTAACTAGTCCAAAGCTCTAACCACCTGATTACATTGCACTCCACGAGGAGCCTGCCTGTTACGGGAATGCAGTAGAAGCCAAGGTAAGTTGCTAGCTAGCATTAAACTTATCTTACAAAAAACAATCAATCAATCAATCATAATCACTAGTTAACTACACATGGTTGATGATATTACTAGTTTATCTAGCATGTCCTGCGTTGCATATAATCGATGCGGTGCGTATCGTTGATCCAATGTGTACCTAACCTTAAACATCAATGCCTTTCTTAAAATCAATACAATAAGTATATATTTTTAAACCTGCATACTTAGCTAAAAGAAATCCAGGTTAGCAGGCAATATTAACCAGGTGAAATTGGGTCACTTCTCTTGCGTTCATTGCACGCAGAGTCAGTGTATATGCAACAGTTTGGCCCACCTCATTTGCCAGAATGTTACGTAATTATGACATAACATTGAAGGTTGTGCAATGTAACAGGAATATTTAGACTTATGGATGCCACCCGTTAGATAAAATACTGAACGGTTCCGTATTTCACTGAAATAATAAACGTCTTGTTTTGGAGATGATAGTTTCCGAATTCGACGATATTAATGACCTAAGGCTCGTATTTCTGTGTGTTATCATGTTATAATTAAGTCTATGATTTGAAAGAGCAGTCTGACTGAGCGATGGTAGGTAGCAGCAGGCTCGTAAGCATTCATTCAAACAGCACTTTCATGAACAGAGGGAAACACAGTCCTCTCCAGAGAGAAGGGAAGAACAGAGGGAAAACACAGTCCTCTCCAGAGAGAAGGGAAGAACAGAGGGAAAACACAGTCCTCTCCAGAGAGAAGGGAAGAACAGAGGGAAACACAGTCCTCTCCAGAGAGAAGGGAAGAACAGAGGGAAAACACAGTCCTCTCCAGAGAGAAGGGAAGAACATAGGGAAACACAGTCCTCTCCAGAGGGAAGGGAAGAACAGAGGGAAACACAGTCCTCTCCAGAGAGAAGGGAAGAACAGAGGGAAACGCAGTCCTCTCCAGAGAGAAGGGAAGAACAGAGAGAAGGGAAGAACAGAGGGAAAACACAGTCCTCTCCAGAGAGAAGGGAAGAACAGAGGGAAACACAGTCCTCTCCAGAGAGAAGGGAAGAACAGAGAGAAGGGAAGAACAGAGGGAAAACACAGTCCTCTCCAGAGAGAAGGGAAGAACAGAGGGAAACACAGTCCTCTCCAGAGAGAAGGGAAGAACAGAGGGAAACACAGTCCTCTCCAGAGAGAAGGGAAGAACAGAGGGAAAACACAGTCCTCTCCAGAGAGAAGGGAAGAACAGAGGGAAACACAGTCCTCTCCAGAGGGAAGGGAAGAACAGAGGGAAACACAGTCCTCTCCAGAGAGAAGGGAAGAACAGAGGGAAACACAGTCCTCTCCAGAGAGAAGGGAAGAACAGAGGGAAAACACAGTCCTCTCCAGAGGGAAGGGAAGAACAGAGAGAAGGGAAGAACAGAGGGAAAACACAGTCCTCTCCAGAGAGAAGGGAAGAACAGAGGGAAACACAGTCCTCTCCAGAGAGAAGGGAAGAACAGAGGGAAACGCAGTCCTCTCCAGAGAGAAGGGAAGAACAGAGGGAAAACACAGTCCTCTCCAGAGAGAAGGGAAGAACAGAGGGAAACACAGTCCTCTCCAGAGGGAAAACACAGTCCTCTCCAGAGAGAAGGGAAGAACAGAGGGAAAACACAGTCCTCTCCAGAGAGAAGGGAAGAACAGAGGGAAAACACAGTCCTCTCCAGAGAGAAGGGAAGAACAGAGGGAAACACAGTCCTCTCCAGAGAGAAGGGAAGAACAGAGAGAAGGGAAGAACAGAGGTAAAACACAGTCCTCTCCAGAGAGAAGGGAAGAACAGAGGGAAACACAGTCCTCTCCAGAGAGAAGGGAAGAACAGAGGGAAACACAGTCCTCTCCAGAGAGAAGGGAAGAACAGAGAGAAGGGAAGAACAGAGGGAAAACACAGTCCTCTCCAGAGAGAAGGGAAGAACAGAGGGAAACACAGTCCTCTCCAGAGAGAAGGGAAGAACAGAGGGAAACACAGTCCTCTCCAGAGAGAAGGGAAGAACAGAGAGAAGGGAAGAACAGAGGTAAAACACAGTCCTCTCCAGAGAGAAGGGAAGAACAGAGGGAAACACAGTCCTCTCCAGAGAGAAGGGAAGAACAGAGAGAAGGGAAGAACAGAGGGAAAACACAGTCCTCTCCAGAGAGAAGGGAAGAACAGAGGGAAACACAGTCCTCTCCAGAGAGAAGGGAAGAACAGAGGGAAACACAGTCCTCTCCAGAGAGAAGGGAAGAACAGAGGGAAACACAGTCCTCTCCAGAGAGAAGGGAAGAACAGAGGGAAACACAGTCCTCTCCAGAGAGAAGGGAAGAACAGAGGGAAAACACAGTCCTCTCCAGAGAGAAGGGAAGAACAGAGGGAAACACAGTCCTCTCCAGAGAGAAGGGAAGAACAGAGGGAAAACACAGTTCTTTCCAGAGGGAAGGGAAGAACAGAGAGAAGGGAAGAACAGAGGGAAAACACAGTCCTCTCCAGAGAGAAGGGAAGAACAGAGAGAAGGGAAGAACAGAGGTAAAACACAGTCCTCTCCAGAGAGAAGGGAAGAACAGAGGGAAACACAGTCCTCTCCAGAGAGAAGGGAAGAACAGAGAGAAGGGAAGAACAGAGGGAAAACACAGTCCTCTCCAGAGAGAAGGGAAGAACAGAGGGAAACACAGTCCTCTCCAGAGAGAAGGGAAGAACAGAGGGAAACACAGTCCTCTCCAGAGAGAAGGGAAGAACAGAGGGAAACACAGTCCTCTCCAGAGAGAAGGGAAGAACAGAGGGAAACACAGTCCTCTCCAGAGAGAAGGGAAGAACAGAGGGAAAACACAGTCCTCTCCAGAGAGAAGGGAAGAACAGAGGGAAACACAGTCCTCTCCAGAGAGAAGGGAAGAACAGAGGGAAAACACAGTTCTTTCCAGAGGGAAGGGAAGAACAGAGAGAAGGGAAGAACAGAGGGAAAACACAGTCCTCTCCAGAGAGAAGGGAAGAACAGAGGGAAACACAGTCCTCTCCAGAGAGAAGGGAAGAACAAGGGGAAACACAGTCCTCTCCAGAGAGAAGGGAAGAACAGAGGGAAACACAGTCCTCTCCAGAGAGAAGGGAAGAACAGAGGGAAACACAGTCCTCTCCAGAGAGAAGGGAAGAACAAGGGGAAACACAGTCCTCTCCAGAGAGAAGGGAAGAACAAGGGGAAACACAGTCCTCTCCAGAGAGAAGGGAAGAACAGAGAGAAGGGAAGAACAGAGGGAAAACACAGTCCTCTCCAGAGAGAAGGGAAGAACAAGGGGAAACACAGTCCTCTCCAGAGAGAAGGGAAGAACAGAGGGAAACACAGTCCTCTCCAGAGAGAAGGGAAGAACAGAGGGAAACACAGTCCTCTCCAGAGAGAAGGGAAGAACAGAGGGGAAACACAGTCCTCTCCAGAGAGAAGGGAAGAACAGAGGGAAACACAGTCCTCTCCAGAGAGAAGGGAAGAACAGAGGGAAAACACAGTCCTCTCCAGAGAGAAGGGAAGAACAGAGGGAAACACAGTCCTCTCCAGAGAGAAGGGAAGAACAGAGGGAAAACACAGTCCTCTCCAGAGAGAAGGGAAGAACAGAGGGAAAACACAGTCCTCTCCAGAGAGAAGGGAAGAACAGAGGGGAAACACAGTCCTCTCCAGAGAGAAGGGAAGAACAGAGGGAAACACAGTCCTCTCCAGAGAGAAGGGAAGAACAGAGGGAAAACACAGTCCTCTCCAGAGAGAAGGGAAGAACAGAGGGAAACACAGTCCTCTCCAGAGAGAAGGGAAGAACAGAGGGAAAACACAGTCCTCTCCAGAGAGAAGGGAAGAACAGAGGGAAACACAGTCCTCTCCAGAGAGAAGGGAAGAACAGAGGGAAACACAGTCCTCTCCAGAGAGAAGGGAAGAACAGAGGGAAACACAGTCCTCTCCAGAGAGAAGGGAAGAACAGAGGGAAACACAGTCCTCTCCAGAGAGAAGGGAAGAACAGAGGGAAACACAGTCCTCTCCAGAGAGAAGGGAAGAACAGAGGGAAACACAGTCCTCTCCAGAGAGAAGGGAAGAACAGAGGGAAACACAGTCCTCTCCAGAGAGAAGGGAAGAACAGAGGGAAACACAGTCCTCTCCAGAGAGAAGGGAAGAACAGAGGGAAACACAGTCCTCTCCAGAGAGAAGGGAAGAACAGAGGGAAACACAGTCCTCTCCAGAGAGAAGGGAAGAACAGAGGGAAACACAGTCCTCTCCAGAGGGAAGGGAAGAACAGAGAGAAGGGAAGAACAGAGGGAAACACAGTCCTCTAGTAGAAAAAGGATAGAACAAAAAGAAAAGAAACAGGGTGAGATGAGGGAATGAGAGGAGCACTGAGGAACACTGAAGAGGGAAAGATTGAAGCAGGGGAAGTGCTGTTTAGTGGAGTTCTAAAATATGCTTGTCCCTACTTACCTCTGTGTTTTTCATCCTCTTTGCCCCCTCTCCACCCCTTCTCTCTGTGTTTTTCCTCCCCTCTGCCCCCTCTCCACCCCTTCTCTCTGTGTTTTTCCTCCCCTCTGCCCCCTCTCCACCCCTTCTCTCTGTGTTTTTCCTCCCCTCTGCCCCCTCTCCACCCCTTCTCTCTGTGTTTTTCATCCCCTCTGCCCCCTCTCCACCCCTTCTCTCTGTGTTTTTCCTCCCCTCTGCCCCCTCTCCACCCCTTCTCTCTGTGTTTTTCCTCCCCTCTGCCCCCTCTCCACCCCTCTCTGTGTTTTTCCTCCCCTCTGCCCCCTCTCCACCCCTTCTCTCTGTGTTTTTCCTCCCCTCTGCCCCCTCTCCACCCCTTCTCTCTGTGTTTTTCCTCCCCTCTGCCGCCTCTCCACCCCTTCTCTCTGTGTTTTTCCTCCCCTCTGCCCCCTCTCCACCCCTTCTCTCTGTGTTTTTCCTCCCCTCTGCCCCCTCTCCACCCCTTCTCTCTGTGTTTTTCCTCCCCTCTGCCCCCTCTCCACCCCTTCTCTCTGTGTTTTTCCTCCCCTCTGCCCCCTCTCCACCCCTTCTCTCTGTGTTTTTCCTCCCCTCTGCCCCCTCTCCACCCCTTCTCTCTGTGTTTTTCCTCCCCTCTGCCGCCTCTCCACCCCTTCTCTCTGTGTTTTTCCTCCCCTCTGCCGCCTCTCCACCCCTTCTCTCTGTGTTTTTCCTCCTCTCTGCCCCCTCTCCACCCCTTCTCTCTGTGTTTTTCCTCCTCTCTGCCCCCTCTCCACCCCTTCTCTCTGTGTTTTTCCTCCCCTCTGCCCCCTCTCCACCCCGTCTCTCTGTGTTTTTCCTCCCCTCTGCCCCCTCTCCACCCCTTCTCTCTGTGTTTTTCCTCCCCTCTGCCCCCTCTCCACCCCTTCTCTCTGTGTTTTTCCTCCTCTCTGCCCCCTCTCCACCCCTTCTCTCTGTGTTTTTCCTCCCCTCTGCCGCCTCTCCACCCCTTCTCTCTGTGTTTTTCCTCCCCTTTGCCCCCTCTCCACCCCTTCTCTCTGTGTTTTTCCTCCCCTCTGCCCCCTCTCCACCCCTTCTCTCTGTGTTTTTCCTCCCCTCTGCCGCCTCTCCACCCCTTCTCTCTGTGTTTTTCCTCCCCTCTGCCCCCTCTCCACCCCTTCTCTCTGTGTTTTTCCTCCCCTCTGCCCCCTCTCCACCCCTTCTCTCTGTGTTTTTCCTCCCCTCTGCCCCCTCTCCACCCCTTCTCTCTGTGTTTTTCCTCCCCTCTGCCCCCTCTCCACCCCTTCTCTCTGTGTTTTTCCTCCCCTCTGCCCCCTCTCCACCCCTTCTCTCTGTGTTTTTCCTCCCCTCTGCCGCCTCTCCACCCCTTCTCTCTGTGTTTTTCCTCCCCTCTGCCCCCTCTCCACCCCTTCTCTCTGTGTTTTTCCTCCCCTCTGCCCCCTCTCCACCCCTTCTCTCTGTGTTTTTCCTCCCCTCTGCCCCCTCTCCACCCCTTCTCTCTGTGTTTTTCCTCCCCTCTGCCGCCTCTCCACCCCTTCTCTCTGTGTTTTTCCTCCCCTCTGCCCCCTCTCCACCCCTTCTCTTCCACAGTGAGACAGAGAGAATACATCTGGCCTTGGAGAGGTATTCAAGTCTTTATGTCACAAACATTGTCTGCATTAGGAGATATTGAAAACATTCCCAAACATTCATGTCCACAAACTCTGAGTGCTACAGTATATAAACTAGAACACAAAGACCCCTTTCCTCTCTCTCATCTCTTGTCATTTAACATAAAAATCCTCTCCGCCTCTCTCTCCCCTCTCGTCTCTCTAAAGAATGTAACCTACAGAAAAGGGTTTTGATAGAATCAAAGCTGAGAGCATTACTGTCCTAGGTTCAATATTACACTACAATACAACTGACAGAGTATTCCAGAACTACATGAGTATAACTATGTTCGGAACACTGTGACTAAAGCTATTGTCATCCGTTTACAACAGCAACAACATACTAGGAGAGAGAGATCCACTGTCCTGATTCATCCCTTTACAACAGCAACAACATACTAGTAGAGAGATCCACTGTTCTGATTCATCCCTTTACAACAGCAACAACATACTAGTAGAGAGAGATCCACTGTCCTGATTCATCCCTTTACAACAGCAACAACATACTAGTAGAGAGATCCACTGTCCTGATTCATCCCTTTACAACAGCAACAACATACTAGTAGAGAGATCCACTGTCCTGATTCATCCCTTTACAACAGCCACACAGAGGCAACATACTAGTAGAGAGAGATCCACTGTCCTGATTCATCCCTTTACAACAGCCACACAGGGTTACAAAATCCCTTTACAACAGCCACACAGGGTTACAAAAGCCTTGATGTTCATCAGTCCATGGTAAAACACATTGTCTATAAATGGAGAAAGTTCAGCACTGTTGCTACTGTCCCTAGGACTGGCCGTCCTGCAAAGATGACTGCAAGAGCACAGCGCAGAATGATCAATGAGGTTTAGAAGAATCCTAGAGTGTCAGCTAAAGACTTACAGAAACCTCTGGAACATGCTAACATCTCTGTTGACGAGTCTACGATATGTAAAACACAAAACAAGAATGGTGTTTATTGGAGGACACCACGGAAGAAGCCACTGTTGTCCAAAAAAAACATTGCTGCACATCTGAAGTTCACAAAAGAGCATCTGGATGTTCCACAGCACTACTGGCAAAATATTCTGTGGACAGATAAAACTACAGTTGAGTTGTTTGGAAGGAACACACAACACTATGTGTGGAGAAAAAAAGGCACAGCACACCAACATCAAAACCTCATCCCAACTGTAAATTCTGGTGGAGGGAGCGTCATGGTCTGCGACTGCTTTGCTGCCTCAGGACCTGGACAGCTTGCTATCATCGACAGACAAATTAATTCCCAAGTTTATCAAGACATTTTGCAGGAGAATGTAAGGCTCTCTGCCAATTGAAGCTCAACAGATGTTGGGTGATGCAACAAGACAACGACCCAAAACACAGAAGTAAATCAACAACAACTGGGTCAACCAGTTATTAAATCCAAGTGTTCGCATACTTTTCCCACCCTGCACTTTTACACAGTGTGTTCAATAAAAACATGAAAACAAATCATTGTTTGTGTTATTGGTTTAAGCAGACTGTGTTTGTCTATTGTTGTGATTTAAATGAAGATCAGATAACATGTTATGACCAATTTATATAAAAGTCCAGGTAATTCCAGTGTTCACATACTTTTTCTTGCCACTGTACTGGTAAAGAGAGATCCACTGTCCTGATTCATCCCTTTACAACAGCCACACAGAGGAAACATACTAGTAGAGAGATCCACTGTCCTGATTCATCCCTTTACAACAGCCACACAGAGGAAACATACTAGTAGAGAGAGATCCACTGTCCTGATTCATCCCTTTACAACAGCCACACAGAGGCAACATGCTAGTAGAGAGAGATCCACTGTCCTGATTCATCCCTTTACAACAGCCACACAGAGGCAACATGCTAGTAGAGAGATCCACTGTCCTGATTCATCCCTTTACAACAGCCACACAGAGGAAACATACTAGTAGAGAGAGATCCACTGTCCTGATTCATCCCTTTACAACAGCCACACAGAGGAAACATGCTAGTAAAAAGAGATCCACTGTCCTGATTCATCCCTTTACAACAGCCACACAGAGGAAACATACTAGTAGAGAGAGATACACTGTCCTGATTCATCCCTTTACAACAGCAACAACATACTAGTAGAGAGATCCACTGTCCTGATTCATCCCTTTACAACAGCCACACAGAGGAAACATACTAGTAAAGAGATATCCACTGTCCTGATTCATCCCTTTACAACAGCAACAACATACTAGTAGAGAGATCCACTGTCCTGATTCATCCCTTTACAACAGCCACACAGAGGAAACATACTAGTAGAGAGAGATACACTGTCCTGATTCATCCCTTTACAACAGCCACACAGAGGAAACATACTAGTAGAGAGAGATCCACTGTCCTGATTCATCCCTTTACAACAGCAACAACATACTAGTAGAGAGATCCACTGTCCTGATTCATCCCTTTACAACAGCCACACAGAGGAAACATACTAGTAAAGAGATATCCACTGTCCTGATTCATCCCTTTACAACAGCAACAACATACTAGTAGAGAGATCCACTGTCCTGATTCATCCCTTTACAACAGCCACACAGAGGCAACATACTAGTAGAGAGAGATCAACTGTCCTGATTCATCCCTTTACAACAGCCACACAGAGGAAACATACTAGTAGAGAGATCCACTGTCCTGATTCATCCCTTTACAACAGCCACACAGAGGAAACATACTAGTAGAGAGAGATACACTGTCCTGATTCATCCCTTTACAACAGCCACACAGAGGAAACATACTAGTAGAGAGATCCACTGTCCTGATTCATCCCTTTACAGCAGCCACACAGAAGCAACATACTAGTAAAGAGAGATCCACTGTCCTGATTCATCCCTTTACAACAGCCACACAGAGGAAACATACTAGTAGAGAGATCCACTGTCCTGATTCATCCCTTTACAACAGCCACACAGAGGATACATACTAGTAGAGAGAGATACACTGTCCTGATTCATCCCTTTACAACAGCCACACAGAGGAAACATACTAGTAAAGAGAGATCCACTGTCCTGATTCATCCCTTTAAAACAGCAACAACATACTAGTAGAGAGATCCACTGTCCTGATTCATCCCTTTACAACAGCCACACAGAGGAAACATACTAGTAGAGAGATCCACTGTCCTGATTCATCCCTTTACAGCAGCCACACAGAAGCAACATACTAGTAAAGAGAGATCCACTGTCCTGATTCATCCCTTTACAACAGCCACACAGAGGAAACATACTAGTAGAGAGATCCACTGTCCTGATTCATCCCTTTACAACAGCCACACAGAGGATACATACTAGTAGAGAGAGATACACTGTCCTGATTCATCCCTTTACAACAGCCACACAGAGGAAACATACTAGTAAAGAGAGATCCACTGTCCTGATTCATCCCTTTACAACAGCAACAACATACTAGTAGAGAGATCCACTGTCCTGATTCATCCCTTTACAACAGCAACACAGAGGAAACATACTAGTAGAGAGATCCACTGTCCTGATTCATCCCTTTACAACAGCCACACAGAGGCAACATACTAGTAGAGAGATCCACTGTCCTGATTCATCCCTTTACAACAGCCACACAGAGGAAACATACTAGTAAAGAGAGATCCACTGTCCTGATTCATCCCTTTACAACAGCCACACAGAGGAAACATGCTAGTAAAGAGATATCCACTGTCCTGATTCATCCCTTTACAACAGCCACACAGAGGCAACATACTAGTAAAGAGATATCCACTGTCCTGATTCATCCCTTTACAACAGCCACACAGAGGAAACATACTAGTAGAGAGATCCACTGTCCTGATTCATCCCTTTACAACAGCCACACAGAGGAAACATACTAGTAGAGAGAGATACACTGTCCTGATTCATCCCTTTACAACAGCCACACAGAGGAAACATACTAGTAGAGAGATCCACTGTCCTGATTCATCCCTTTACAACAGCCACACAGAGGAAACATACTAGTAGAGAGAGATACACTGTCCTGATTCATCCCTTTACAACAGCCACACAGAGGAAACATACTAGTAGAGAGATCCACTGTCCTGATTCATCCCTTTACAACAGCCACACAGAGGAAACATACTAGTAGAGAGAGATCCACTGTCCTGATTCATCCCTTTACAACAGCCACACAGAGGAAACATACTAGTAGAGAGAGATACACTGTCCTGATTCATCCCTTTACAACAGCCACACAGAGGAAACATACTAGTAGAGAGATCCACTGTCCTGATTCATCCCTTTACAACAGCCACACAGAGGAAACATACTAGTAGAGAGATCCACTGTCCTGATTCATCCCTTTACAACAGCCACACAGAGGAAACATACTAGTAAAGAGATATCCACTGTCCTGATTCATCCCTTTACAGCAGCCACACAGAGGCAACATACTAGTAGAGAGATCAACTGTCCTGATTCATCCCTTTACAACAGCCACACAGAGGCAACATACTAGTAGAGAGATCAACTGTCCTGATTCATCCCTTTACAACAGCCACACAGAGGAAACATACTAGTAGAGAGATCCACTGTCCTGATTCATCCCTTTACAACAGCCACACAGAGGAAACATACTAGTAGAGAGAGATCCACTGTCCTGATTCCTTCAGACACAAAGACAGTCAGTCACCCAGTCAGCCAGCCAGTCAGTCAACCTGCCACTCAGTCACCCAGCCAGTCAGTCACCCAGCCAATCAGTCAGAGAGTCGACCAGCCAGCCAGTCAACTAGCCAGCCAGCCAGTCAGTCAGCCAGCCAGTCAGTCAGACAGTCAACCAGCCAGCCAGTCAGTCAGACAGTCAACTACCCAGCCAGCCAGTCACCCAGCCAGTCAGTCAGCCAGCCAGTCAGTCAGCCAGCCAGTGCTCAGTTTAAACCGGATAATGACAGACGTTGCGCTCCAAATAACACCAAGCCATTTTCCACTTTGGTCATCGATTCACTATTATGACCACCGTCCTCTAATATACACACACACTTGATGTCTGTCTGTGTTGACAGATGGAGGGGCTATACAGAACTCTGTCTCCTCACAAGGCTGTACACACACACACACACACACACACACACACACACACACACACACACACACACACACACACACACACACACACACACACACGTACACATGTACACACGTACACACGTGACAGTACCCAGCATGAGATCTGATGGCTCGCGAAGTCTGTCAGTGTATGTGATAGTGTTTGTGTGTGTCCATTAGGACCCTTGCACCTGGCAGCACAATAGAGGGACAGATTGGCACAGCAGACAGGCTCTGTTGCGCCACTCGCTCTCTGGCCCTCATTGTCACCCCAGTGTTTCGGAGTGCATCTCAGGGAGGTGTGGCTCGGAGTGTGTCTCAGGGAGGTGTGGCTCGGAGTGTGTCTCAGGGAGGTGTGGCTCGGAGTGTGTCTCAGGGAGGTGTGGCTCAGAGTGTGTCTCAGGGAGGTGTGGCTCGGAGTGCAACTCAGGGAGGTGTGGCTCAGAGTGTCTCAGGCTGGTGTGGCTCGGAGTGTGTCTCAGGGAGGTGTGGCTCGGAGTGCATCTCAGGGAGGTGTGGCTCAGTGTGTCTCAGGGAGGTGTGGCTCGGAGTGTGTCTCAGGGAGGTGTGGCTCAGAGTGCATCTCAGGGAGATGTGGCTCGGAGTGTGTCTCAGGGAGGTGTGGCTCAGTGTGTCTCAGGGAGGTGTGGCTCAGTGTGTCTCAGGGAGGTGTGGCTCAGTGTGTCTCAGGGAGGTGTGGCTCAGAGTGTGTCCCAGGGAGATGTGGCTCACAGTGTGTCTCAGGGAGGTGTGGCTCGTAGTGTGTCTCAGGGAGCTGTCTGCAGATCATGCGTGTGTGAATGTTAATTTATCTTTTATATCAGAATTGTATGCTAAAATGTACATTACCGGTCAAGTTTTAGAACACCTACTCATTCAAGGGGTTTTCTTTATTTTTACTATTTTCTATATTATAGAATAATAGTGAAAACATCAAAACTAAGAAATAACACATATGGAATCACGTAGTAACCAAAAAAGTGTTAAACCTATCAAAATACATTTAATATTTGAGATCCTTCAAATTGCCATCCTTTACCTGGATGACAGCTTTGCACACTCTTGGCATTCTCTCAACCAGTCACCTGGAATGCATTTCAATTAACAGGTGTGCCTTCTTAAAAGTTAATTTGTCAAATGTATTTCCTTCTTAATGTGTTTGAGCCAATCAGTTATGTTGTGACAAGGTAAGGGGGGTATACAGAAGATAGCCCTATTTGGTAAAAGACCAAGTCTATACTTTGGCAAGAACAGCTCAAATAAGCAGAGAAACGACAGTTCATCATTACTTTAAGACATGAAGGTCAGTCAATACGGAACATTTCCAGAACTTTGAAAGTTTCTTCAACTGCAGTCGCAAAAACCATCAAGTGCTGTGATGAAACTGGCTCTCATGAAACTGGCTCTGATGAAACTGGCTCTGATGAAACTGGCTCTCGTGAAACTGGCTCTGATGAAACTGGCTCTCATGAAACTGGCTTTGATGAAACTGGCTCTCATGAAACTGGCTCTGTTGAAACTGGCTCTGGTGAAACTGGCTCTGATGAAACTGGCTCTGATGAAACTGGCTCTGATGAAACTGGCTCTCATGAAACCTGCTCTCATGAAACTGGCTCTCATGAAACTGGCTCTCATGAGGACAGCCACAGGAAAGCAAGACCCAGAGTTACCTCTGCTGCAGATGATAAGTTCATTAAAGTTACCAGCCACAGAAATTGCAGCCCAAATAAATGCTTCACAGTGTTCAAGTAACAGACACATCTCAACATCAACTGTTCAGACGAGACTGTGTGAATCAGGCCTTCATGGTCGAGTTGCTGCAAAGAAACTACTACTAAAGGACACCAATAAGAAGAAGAGACTTGCTTGGGCCAAGAAACATGAGCAACGGACATTAGACCGCTGGAAATATGTCCTTTGGTCTGGAGTCCAAATTGGAGATTTTTGGTTCCAACCGCCGTGTCTTTGTGAGACGCGGTGTGGGTGAACAGATGATCTCCGCATGTGTATTTCCCACCGTGAAGCATGGAGGAGGAGGTGTTATGGTGTGGAGGTGCTTTGCTGGTGACACTGTCTGGGATTTACAGTGGTTGCACAAAGAATTGGAGGAAGGGGTGCCAACAATTGTGGCAAACATATATTTGAGAAAAATATTTGTTTTATATTTAGAATTGATTTTTTCTTTCAATTATTTTACTTTGATTAAAAGCCTGTTCTGCTCATATTTACCACGGGTGCCGATATTAGTGGAGGGCACTGTACAGTATTTAGATTTCAAGGCACATGTAACCAGCATGGCTACCACAGCATTCTGCAGCGATACACCATCCCATCTGGTTTGGGCTTAGTGGGACTATCATTTGTTTATCAACACGACAATGACCCAACACACCTCCAGGCTGTGGAAGGGCTATTTGACCAAGAAGGAGAGTGATGGAGTGTTGCATCTGATGACCTGTCCTCCACAATCACTCAACCTCAACCCAATTGAGATGGTTTGGGATTGTCACGACTCCTACCGAAGGTGGCCCCCCTTCCCGTTCGGGTGGCGCTCGGCGGTCGTCGTCGCCGGCCTACTAGCTGCCACTGATTCTTTCCTCCCCCTCCTTGTCTGTTTATTGGTTACACCTGTTGTTTATTAGGTGATTAGTTGGGCTTTATTAGCCAGCCGGCCCGCCTGCTCTTTGTGCGGGATTGTTTGTGTGACTAGTGTGCACGTTAGAGGTTAACGTGTTTTCCTGTTCGTGGGCTTTTTGCTGGACTGTTTTAGTCCCCGTGTTTGGGGCATTTGTTTTCATGGGGTGGCTTATGTTCGCCATTTGTGCATTAAATAGCACTACCCTGAACTCTCTGCTTCCTGCGCCTGACTTCGCACCCACTACACCCAGTTCGTTACAGGGATGAGTTGGACCGCAGAGTGAAGGAAAAGCAGCCAACCAGTGCTTTGCATATGTGGGAACACCTTCAAGACTATTGGAAAAGCCTTCCAGGTGAAGCTGGTTGAGAGAATGCCAAGAGTGTGTAAAGCTGTCATCAAGGCAAAGGTTGGCTATTTGAAGAATCTGAAATATAAAATATATTTTGATTTGTTTAACACAATTTTGGGTGACTACGTTATTCCATTACTGTTATCTCATAGTTTTGATTTCTTCACTGATATTCTACAATGTAGAAAATAGTAAAAAACAAAGAAAACCATTGAATGAGTAGGTGTTCTAACCCCTGACCCAACCAGGGTTAACTGCGCAATGTGTTAGGTCACAGGGGTTAAACTGGGTACTTAGGCCACCAGTCAGGGTAGCTGACACCATTGTGTGTGTCAGCTGTTCGTCCTTCCGCGTGTTTGAGTGTGTGTGTACAAACAAGTGTGTGCGTATGTGTGTATAAATATGAGAGTGAAAATGTGGAACCATACATGTCCCCTTAGTAATGTGGGGACTGTATGCCTGCCTGCCTGCGCCTCTCTCTCTCTCTCTCTCTCTCTCTCTCTCTCTCTCTCTCTCTCTCTCTCTCTCTCTCTCTCTCTCTCTCTCTCTCTCTCTCTCTCTCTCTCTCTCTCTCTCTCTCTCTCTCTCTCTCTCTCTCTCTCTCTCTCTCTCTCTCTCTCTCTCTCTCTCTCTCTCTCTCTCTCTCTCTCTCTCTCTCTCTCTCTCTCTCTCTCTCTCTCTCTCTCTCTCTCTCTCTCTCTCTCTCTCTCTCCGTGTGTGTGTGTGTGTGTACGGTACCTAGCCAGTCGTTGAACTTCTTGACCTCAGAGGGCAGGCCCAGCTCAGTGAAGTCTCCCGTGTGGAGCAGCACGTCACCATAGGGCATCTGAATCCCATCTGTACGGGAGTGGGTGTCCGAAACACACACAAACCTCGTGTGTCCTGCTGGCTTAGGAGTGTCATACGGGGTAGGGTCCACCCTGAGAGAGAGAGAGAGAGAGAGAGAGAGAGAGAGAGAGAGAGGGGGAAAGGAGAGAGAGAGAGGAAAGAGGAGAGGGAAAGAAAGAAAATATAGATAATAAAGCTGTAGTGAGACTCATCCTGTCCTACAGTAGCTGTAGTGAGAGACTCATCCTGTTCTACAGTAGCTGTATTCAGAGACACATCCTGTCCTACAGTAGCTGTATTCAGAGACACATCCTGTCCTACAGTAGTTGTATTCAAAGACACATCCTGTCCTACAGTAGCTGTATTCAGAGACACATCCTGTCCTACAGTAGCTGTATTCAGAGACTCATCCTGTTCTACAGTAGCTGTATTCAGAGACTCATCCTGTTCTACAGTAGCTGTATTCAGAGACACATCCTGTCCTACAGTAGCTGTATTCAGAGACTCATCCTGTTCTACAGTAGCTGTAGTGAGAGACTCATCCTGTTCTACAGTAGCTGTAATGAGAGACTCAACCTGTTCTACAGTAGCTGTAATGAGAGACTCATCCTGTTCTACAGTAGCTGTATTCAGAGACTCATCCTGTTCTACAGTAGCTGTAGTGAGAGACTCATCCTGTTCTACAGTAGCTGTAATGAGAGACTCATCCTGTTCTACAGTAGCTGTATTCAGAGACACATTAGGTCCTACAGTAGCTGTAGTCAGAGACTCATCCTGTCCTACAGTAGCTGTAGTCAGAAACTCATCCTGTCCTACAGTAGCTGTCGTCAGAGACAGATCCTGTTCTACAGTAGCTGTAGTCAGAGACTCATCCTGTCCTACAGTAGCTGTAGTCAGAGACTCATCCTTTCCTACAGTAGCTGTCGTCAGAGACACATCCTGTTCTACAGTAGCTGTAGTCAGAGACTCATCCTGTCCTACAGTAGCTGTCGTCAGAGACACATCCTGTTCTACAGTAGCTGTATTCAGAGACACATCCTGTCCTACAGAAGCTGTAGTCAGAGACACATCCTGTCCTAAAGTAGCTGTAGTCAGAGACTCATCCTGTCCTACAGTAGCTGTCATCAGAGACACATCCTGTCCTACAGTAGCTGTAGTCAGAGACTCATCCTGTCCTACAGTAGTTGTATTCAGAGACACATCCTGTCCTACAGTAGCTGTATTCAGAGACACATCCTGTCCTACAGTAGTTGTATTCAGAGACACATCCTGTCCTACAGTAGCTGTATTCAGAGACACATCCTGTCCTACAGTAGTTGTATTCAGAGACACATCCTGTCCTACAGTAGTTGTATTCAGAGACACATCCTGTCCTACAGTAGCTGTATTCAGAGACACATCCTGTCCTACAGTAGCTGTATTCAGAGACTCATCCTGTCCTACAGTAGCTGTAGTCAGAAACTAATCCTGTCCTACAGTAGCTGTCGTCAGAGACAGATCCTGTTCTACAGTAGCTGTAGTCAGAGACTCATCCTGTCCTACAGTAGCTGTAGTCAGAGACTCGTCCTGTCCTACAGTAGCTGTTATCAGAGACACACCCTGTCCTACAGTAGCTGTATTCAGAGACACATCCTGTCCTACAGTAGCTGTATTCAGAGACACATCCTGTCCTACAGTAGCTGTATTCAGAGACACATCCTGTCCTACAGTAGTTGTATTCAGAGACACATCCTGTCCTACAGTAGCTGTATTCAGAGACACATCCTGTCCTACAGTAGCTGTATTCAGAGACACATCCTGTCCTACAGTAGCTGTAGTCAGAGACTCGTCCTGTCCTACAGTAGCTGTTATCAGAGACACACCCTGTCCTACAGTAGCTGTTATCAGAGACACACCCTGTCCTACAGTAGCTGTAGTCAGAGACTCATCCTGTCCTACAGTAGCTGTATTCAGAGACACATCCTGTCATACAGTAGCTGACACCAGGTCAGTATAAATGGTGTAATGAGGGAGCTAGCTGCAGAACCCTGTAAATTAGAGCATTAGGCTGGAGATCAAAAACTGCTTTCATTCAGGTCCAACTTTAAACACTGTTATCCTCCCAAGTCCACTGCAGGTCAAGGGCTAGGGTTAGGGTTCTACTGCAAGAGACCAGACACATACTGAAAGCAGGACTAACATGGCCAGCCCCTCTGTTCTTTTAACATGAGAAAATTAGAGACTTGTGAAAAAAATGTAAGAAAATAAATTATTCTGTGTCTAAATTTTCACAAACTCCCCGACAGAGTAGCTTTTAGCTTTTAGTGGCTTACCTTTGTGTGAGGCATAAAATAAAATTGTCATAGATGTCATCTGTAGTTAAAGATGACATCAATTGGAGCTGCTAAATCACGTTATTTCAACATAATTTATGTGATGGGAAAATGATTCACATTTATTTCAGAAAAAGGTAAAAGGATTTTATTTTCTTTGACAATAGTCAGAAAAAAGTCTGATTCTTTTTGGTGGCAAATTGGGGGAAGGGTGTTAAATTAAAAACTGTATTTTTCTGTCCATTTGTGAAAAGAAAAATCACTTAGACCCTGGTCTCGACTGGGCATCCTTTTATTTATGTCAGCTAAAAAAGGAAGAAAAAGGATGGAGAGTGTTTGAAAGGAGGGAGAGAAAATCTTGTCAGTAATTGAAGTCAGCAATGTGCAATCCCCCACACTCTGCCAATAGGCCATTATTTCATTAGGAGATGAGATGTCACTCTACAGACAACATCAGCCCCATAATCAACACATATGTCTCCCTCCAACCTGACACATGAACACACACACACGCACTCACGCACACACACTTGCATGCATGTACGCACACACACACAAAATAAAATGTGCACGCACAGAATATATAATGCAAGTCCGCACAGTCGACACCCATTCACACACACACACACGCGCACACGCGCACACGCACGCACACGCACACACACGCACACACACACACACACACACATCATTAACAGAGATGGGAGAGAAAGACACAAAGAAAAACCTCTTCAAAATTCAGTCTGAAAAGGACCGTTATTAAATTGCTTAACTAATAAGTCTCCCAAATACTCTGCAGTTCAGATCACCAGATATGGGTTCATCTTATAAGGTAAAGATGATGTTCTCCCTCCTTTTCAGCAGAACCTTTCATCCATGCAGTGATTTGGGTCGAGGGCCTGTTTGCCTACAGCATGTGAGGCCAGGCAGGCAGGCCTCTAACATGTCTTATGCAGGAAGGTCCCCATTCTAGCTCTGTTATTCACTGCCTAGAAAAGCATCTGGCCTTTATAAACATGTTGGTGCAGCCTAACATGCTGCCTCTGTAGTCTTTATAAACATGTTGGTGCAGCCTAACATGCTGTCTCAGTAGCCTTTATAAACATGTTGGTGCAGCCTAACATGCTGTCTCAGTAGCCTTTATAAACATGTTGGTGTAGCCTAACATGCTGTCTCAGTAGTCTTTATAAACATGTTGGTGCAGCCTAACATGCTGTCTCAGTAGCCTTTATAAACATGTTGGTGCAGCCTAACATGCTGCCTCAGTAGTCTTTATAAACATGTTGGTGCAGCCTAACATGCTGTCTCAGTAGTCTTTATAAACATGTTGGTGCAGCCTAACATGCTGCCTCAGTAGCCTTTATAAACATGTTGGTGCAGCCTAACATGCTGTCTCAGTAGCCTTTATAAACATGTTGGTGCAGCCTAACATGCTGTCTCAGTAGCCTTTATAAACATGTTGATGCAGCCTAACATGCTGTCTCAGTAGCCTTTATAAACATGTTGGTGCAGCCTAACATGCTGTCTCAGTAGTCTTTATAAACATGTTGGTGCAGCCTAACATGCTGTCTCAGTAGCCTTTATAAACATGTTGGTGCAGCCTAACATGCTGCCTCAGTAGCCATTATTAACATGTTGGTGCAGCCTAACATGCTGTCTCAGTAGCCTTTATAAACATGTTGGTGCAGCCTAACATGCTGCCTCAGTAGCCTTTATAAACATGTTGGTGTAGCCTAACATGCTGTCTCAGTAGCCTTTATAAACATGTTGGTGCAGCCTAACATGCTGTCTCAGTAGTCTTTATAAACATGTTGGTGCAGCCTAACATGCTGTCTCAGTAGCCTTTATAAACATGTTGGTGCAGCCTAACATGCTGCCTCAGTAGCCTTTATAAACATGTTGGTGCAGCCTAACATGCTGTCTCAGTTGCCTTTATAAACATGTTGGTGCAGCCTAACATGCTGCCTCAGTAGCCTTTATAAACATGTTGGTGCAGCCTAACATGTTGTCTCAGTAGTCTTTATAAACATGTTGGTGCAGCCTAACATGCTGCCTCAGTAGCCTTTATAAACATGTTGGTGCAGCCTAACATGCTGTCTCAGTAGCCTTTATAAACATGTTGGTGCAGCCTAACATGCTGTCTCAGTAGCCTTTATAAACATGTTGATGCAGCCTAACATGCTGTCTCAGTAGCCTTTATAAACATGTTGGTGCAGCCTAACATGCTGTCTCAGTAGTCTTTATAAACATGTTGGTGCAGCCTAACATGTTGTCTCAGTAGTCTTTATGAACATGTTGGTGCAGCCTAACATGCTGCCTCAGTAGCCTTTATAAACATGTTGGTGCAGCCTAACATGCTGTCTCAGTAGCCTTTATAAACATGTTGGTGCAGCCTAACATGCTGTCTCAGTAGCCTTTATAAACATGTTGATGCAGCCTAACATGCTGTCTCAGTAGCCTTTATAAACATGTTGGTGCAGCCTAACATGCTGCCTCAGTAGTC
>NC_092172.1:36375816-36433316 GCF_045791955.1 Oncorhynchus clarkii lewisi | reverse complement strand
GTGTCATGCACAAAGTAGATGTCCTAACCAACTTACAAACCAACTACAGTTTGTAGAGTGGTTGAAAACCGAGTTTTACCTAAGTGTATGTAAACTTCCGACTTCAACTGTACATAGAGTCATTAAACACTTGAATAATGTTTACATTCTGTTTTACCCACTTTATATGCGTGTACTTTATTCTAGTCATGGCTCATCCTACACATTTATTGTGTTCATATACTGGCCATGCTGTCTATACACACCATTATGTATATATTCTTTTATATTCCGGACTCTGACATTGCTTGTTCTGATATTTCTTAATTTCTTTCTTTGTACTTTTTGGATTATGTGTGTATTGTTTTGTATTGCAAGGTATTATTGCACTGTTGGAGCTAGAAGCACAAGCATTTCGCTGCCCCTGCGATAACATCTGCAAATCTGTGTACGCGACCAATAAACGTTGATTTCATTTTGTGTTCGATTTGTATCACTGTAGCGGTAATACTCAGTACTGTAGAAGTGACTTAATTACACACAGAGACATAAAAATACTGTGTGTGTGTGTGTGTGTGTGTGTGTGTGTGTGTGTGTGTGTGTTTTAAAAAAGATCTTACACCATTAAAACTGAAACTAGATATCTGTCTAACCCAAACTAGAACACCTCTTATTAAAAGGCCTCTATAACACACTAACATATTGGCTTATTGGTTCAAATGGAACTGATAGCATTTTAGCTACATGAAACCTTATTAAAATCTTCATATACACCCCCAGGAAGAATATGACATTTTCTGACAAGCAAGCACTTAGATATGTTCATTTTCACGTTTTCATAAATTACGTATACTAAGGCATTTGTGAAAATTCTATACCCATATTGAGCGGGAAAGCAGCCGTGTGTTTGGACAATTAATAGACACTGCAGTAAATAAAACCTAGGACCATGTACCATGCAGGCCAGTGTGCCTTAGCCAATCAGAGGTACAGCAGCATCATTCACTTTGAACTGGACTGTGTGTTTACAGGCAGTAGGGCCTGCCATCATTCACTTTGAACTGGACTGTGTGTTTACAGTAGAGGTCGATTAATTAGTGCTGATTTCAAGTTTTCATAACAATCGGTAATCTGCATTTTTGGACACCGATCATGGCCGATTACATTGCACTCCACGAGGAGACTGCGTGACAGCGAGTGCAGCAAGGAGCAAGGAGCCACGGTAAGGTGCTAGATAGCATTAAACGTATCTTATAAAAAAACAATCAATCTTAACATAATCACTAGTTAACAACACATGGTTGATGATATAAATAGTTTATCTAGCTTGTCCTGCGTTGCATACAATCGATGCAGTGCCTGTTCATTTATCATTGAATCATAGCCTACTTCGCCAAACCGGGGATGATTTAACAAAAGCACATTTGCGAAAAAAGCACAATCGTTGCACGAATGTGTCACGGTTGTTTGTATAGACGGACCAAGACGCAGCACATGTTGAGTCCCACATTATATTTAATAGTGAAACTTCAGCAGAACAAACAATAAACAAACAAACAAAACAACAAACCGTGATAACAGAGGTGCTACATACACTACTCAAAACAATATCCCATAACCCACTGGTGGAACAAATGCAACTTAAGTATGATCCCCAATTAGAGACAATGATAACCAGCTGCCTCTAATTGGAAATCATACAAATCACTAACATAGAAAATCAAACCTAGAACCCCACATAGAAAGTATAAACTAGAACAAAACCCCTAGTCACGCCCTGACCTACTCTACCATAGAAAATACAGGTTTTCTATAGTCAGGACGTGACAGAATGTACCTAACCATAAACATCAATGCCGGAACGGAATGGTTCCGTATTTCACTGAAAGAATAAACGTCTTGTTTTTGAAATGATAGTATCCGGATTTGACCATATTAATGACCTAAGGCTCGTATTTCTGTGTGTTATTATGTTATAATTAAGTCTATGATTTGATATTTGATAGAGCAGTCTGACTGAGCGGTGGTAAGCAGAAGCAGGCTCGTAAGCATTCCTTCAAACAGCACTTTCATGCGTTTTCCAGCAGCTCATCGCTGTGCTTCAAGCATTGAATTGTTTATGACTTCAAGCCTATCAACTCCTGAGCTAGTTAGCGGGGTGCACGCTAATAGCGTTTCAATTGGTGACGTCACTCGCTCTGAGACCTTGAAGTAGTTGTTCCCCTTGCTCTGCAAGGTCTGCGGCTTTTGTGGAGCGATGGGTAACGATGCTTCAAGGGTGGCTGTTGTCGATGTGTTCCTGGTTCGAGCCCAGGTAGGGGAGAGGAGAGGGACGGAAGCTATACTGTTACACTGGAAATACTAAAGTGCCTATAAGAACATCCAATAGTCAAAGGTATATGAAATACAAATGGTTTAGAGAGAAATAGTCCTATAAATACTATATTAACTACAACCTAAAACGTCTTGCCTTGGAATATTGAAGACTCATGTTAAAAGGAACCACCAGCACATATTGCACTTTTACTTTCTTCTCCATTGCATTATTTAAACAAATTGAACATGTTTGATTATTTATTTGAGGCTAAATTTATTTTATTGATTTATTATATTAAGTTAAATTAAAAGTGTTCATTCAGTATTGTTGTAATTGTCATTGTTACAAATATACATTTTAAAAACCGTCCGATTAATCGGTATCGGCTTTTTGTGGTCCTCCAATAATCGTTATTGGTATCGGCGTTGAAAAATCATAATCGGTCGACCTCTAGTTTACAGGCAGATGCAACAGTGCGACTTTAGATCATTAGAATGCATTTGTCAAAAGCCACAAAATACACTTGGATGGATTTCTGTAAATACCACGGGAGTCCTCTTACATCTGGGAACTGTACAGTCCTATTGATCCAACAACCACAAAAAGATAGGCTATCTTCCCCAGAATGCACATCAACAACAAGCTCAACTACTAATGCTAGCCAGAGCAAGATGCTCTACAATTGAAGGAAGGAACATTAGATAAACCCTCTCAAACTTTTTCAGCGAGTTGGCCGTCAAAATTGCACTGATAAAAAATGGGGAATAGCCTGCTCGTCCTTCTGTAGCTTGCCTGCCAATGCATGCGTTGTCCCAACTAAGCACCCAAGCTAGCTTGCTAGCTAGCTTCTCCAGACACAAATGAGAGAACATCTCACGCTGACCATTTTACTCGCCGTAGCAGAGCTGGCTAGGCTGTTTACATGTTATCTAGAGCATTTGTGATGAACTATTACCTTTCTTGACTACGTTTACTGACACTGGTCATATTCAGCGGGTGTTTCACGTTTCTAAATTCATCAGTGATTCTGGTCTCTGGTACACTCAGATAAGAGTTCTCTTAAATCGGAGACATACTAACTGTATAACATTGGGTCAGCATAACTAGCTAGCTAACCAATCTCTAGTTGTGTAGCCACTGAAAAACGATACTAGGGGAAAACATCAGTGACTCACCCACTCCTCCAATGACATGACGTCCTCCTAGAAGCTAGCTAGCTATTAGGCTCTGTGTTTTTAGCTACATAGATAGATAGCATATTAGCCACGTTATGACTGACTTATGATCATTACTCGTTTGATTTTATTGACATTCAAAGCCTTAGTTACAAACTGAAACAATGTATCCCGAATGGAGGCAGCAAACAATGTACCAGGCTGTGATTTACAACCTGATAGCAATATGTTTGGACAACCAAGAAATGTATTGGTGAATTAAATGAATCCTGTATTGAACTGCTTCCATCTATTCTGCCCACAATGTCTTAGTGTACATCATGGAATGTTATAAAGCTGGTTTTGAAGCATAAACTGATATTAAGATTGTCTGTTTGTTTCATATCTGTAATGTAGTTAAAACGTTGTCAGTTCCACTTTAAGCCAAAGCACACAGAGAATGAAACACTGAATCCCCCTTGCTACTAAAAACAGTGGAAAAGCTTTGGATAGAAAGCAGAGCCCATTATTTGAGAGAGAGAGAGAGAGAGAGAGAGAGAGAGAGAGAGAGAGAGAGAGAGAGAGAGAGAGAGAGAGAGAGAGAGAGAGAGAGAGAGAGAGAGAGAGAGAGAGAGAGAGAGAGAGAGAGAGAGAGAGAGAGAGAGAGAGAGAGAGAGAGACAGAGAGAGAGAGAGATAGAGAGAGAGAGAGAGAGGGGGATAAGGCATGAAAGGGAGAGAGGAAAGGAAAGGAAAGGAAAGGAAAGGGAAGGGAAGGGAAGAGAAGAGAAGAGAGGGGGAAAGAGATCTCTGATGTTTGTAGGAGGATATTTCGTTTGACAGAGCACACTTGGCTCAGTGGCCAAAAACACACAAGTAAAGTGGGTCAAAGTTCACTGCTCGCTCTTCCGGGCCTGACACCTAACTCAGAGCAGATAAGAAGGTCAGGGACTTTGCCGTTTTGGAGATGCCACAGTTCCCTCTGATTGATTATAATATACACACTTTCTTGATAAATGTCCAAGAAGTAATACATTGTAGGTATAAAGCGTGTATTTATCAGTCTATGCTTAGTGTAATGTATGCCTAGCCGTTAAGAGTGTTGAGCCAGTAACTGAAAGTTTGCTGGTTTGAATCCCAGAGCTACATAAATCATTACATAACAAATGAAGTATTTTGTTTTAGCTTATACATACACCCTCATCTCTTCTCCCAGCACTTCCTCAGAGCCGTAGGAAGCTGTAATACATAAAAAGAGAAAAGTCTATCCTCCACAGGTTCCTCCAACCAGTCTGGGTAATTGGATAATCTGTGACAATTATGTCTGCCGGGAGAGTTAGGAGTGTCTACCCTGCAACACAGTGGAGTGAGGGAGAGGGGGATGAAAGGATAGAGGAATGGACAGATTGTGTTCTTTTCAGAGGGGCGTAGCGGCAGTCTCCTTGTCTAGCCGTTGGTCGGCCCCCACTGTCCAGTTGGGGTCAATGAGGTCAACTACCCCTGGACTCCCTACTTTTCTGGGCTACAAGTAGGAGCTGTCAATCAGGGGGGGGGGGGCATCCACTATTATTTCTACCTAGTCAGTTGTACAACTGAATGTATTCAGCTGAAATGTGTCTTCCGCATCCTCTGAATCAGAGAGGTGCGGGGGGCTGCTATAATCGACATCCACATCTTCAGGTGCCCGGGGAAGGCACCTGCTGCCTATTAGAGTTACATATAATCACCTATTATATTACAGAGTTACATATAATCACCTATAGTACTCCTTCCCTCTTTCATTCCCAATCAACGCCCACCACAGTTGTCATGTCTTAATGATTTTCCAGTCAATAGCCCTCTAATGGCTAGGCCCCAACCTAGAGCCTTTGGAGGTCAAAGGGCAAATGTCGAATCGCTAATCAACTGGAGTTGACAACGTCCTACCTAATGTTAATAAATATGCGAGTAGCTGTCTCCATTTGTGTCCCTGCTGTAGTAAAACAGCCAGAGGGCAGAGCTTAAATTCAAAATATTTAATTCATTGCCAAAAGATGATTGTGGTAATAAGGTCAAGACAGGTGGTATTTGTCTAAGAACATTTGAAGAATTTCTATGTTTTTCTCTCTCTCATCTTTCTCTCGTTTCAGTAGCAAGGTCTGCTAATGAAATCCCATTAGTTTACAGTCTGTGTATTGGAGATGTGCATGACCTTCTAAATCCCATTAGTTTACAGTCTGTGTATTGGAGGTGTGCATGACCTTCTAAATCCCATTAGTTTACAGTCTGTGTATTGGAGGTGTGCATGACTTTCTAAATCACATTAGTTTACAGTCTGTGTATTAGAGATGTGCATGACCTTCTAAATCACATTAGTTTACAGTCTGTGTATTAGAGGTGTGCATGACCTTCGAAATCCCATTAGTTTACAGTATGTGTATTAGAGATGTGCATGACCTTCGAAATCCCATTAGTTTACAGTCTGTGTATTAGAGGTGTGCATGACCTTCTAAATCCCATTAGTTTATAGTCTGTGTATTAGAAGTGTGCATGACCTTCTAAATCCCATTAGTTTATAGTCTGTGTATTAGAGGTGTGCATGACCTTCTAAATCCCATTAGTTTATAGTCTGTGTATTAGAGGTGTGCATGACCTTCTAAATCACATTAGTTTATAGTCTGGGTATTGGAGGTGTGCAATAGTGGAGAATGTTGGCTGCTCTGAGAGGTAGAGAGAGAGCGAGAGAGAAAGAGAGAGAAATAGAGAGAAAGAGCGAGAGAGAGAGAGTTAGTGAGAAAGAGCGCAAGAGAGAGAGAGAGGTAGAGAGAAAGAAAGAGAGAGAGGTAGAGAGAGAAAGAAAGAGAGATAGAGAGAAAGAGTGAGAGAGAGGTAGTGAGAAAGAGCGTGAGAGAGAAAGACGTAGAAAGTTAGTGAGATAAAGATGTAGAGAGAGAGAGGTAGAGTGAGAGAGCAAGAGAAAGGTAGAGAGTGGGAGAAGTAGAGAGAGAGAGAGGTAGAGAGAGAAAGAGAGCAGTAGAGAGAGAGTGAGAGAGTTAGAGAGAGAAGTAGACAGAGAGAGAGAGAGAAAGAGAGAGAGAGAGAGAGAGAGAGAGAGAGAGAGAGAGAGAGAGAGAGAGAGAGAGAGAGAGAGAGAGAGAGAGAGAGAAAGAGAGTGGTAGAGAGAGAGTGAGAGAGTTAGAGAGAGAGAAGTAGAGAGAGAGAGGTAGAGAGAGAAAGAGAGTAGTAGAGAGAGAGTGAGAGAGGTAGAGAGAGAAAGAGAGTAGTAGAGAGAGAGTGAGAGAGGTAGAGAGAGAAAGAGAGTAGTAGAGAGAGAGTGAGAGAGGTAGAGAGAGTGAGAGAGAAGTAGAGAGAGGTAGAGAGAGAGTGAGAGAGGTAGAGAGAGAGTGAGAGAGGTAGAGAGAGAGTGAGAGAGTTAGAGAGAGAGAAAGAGACTCCTCAGTGGATCTGTTCCTTTGATGGGGATAGCATCACCACAGCACAGATCAACCACCACAAACAGACTGTTCCTCCTTATCACCCCTCTCAGAACCACTGTATGCCACTGGGAGTGTGTGTGAGAGAGAGCAAGATCAAGGGGAAAAGCTGGTGTGTGTGTGTGTGTGTGTGTGTGTGTGTGTGTGTGTGTGTGTGTGTGTGTGTGTGTGTGTGTGTGTGTGTGTGTGTGTGTGTGTGTGTGTGTGTGTGTGTGTGCATCCTACAACCGTATCACCAGCTCTAAACGCTATGGGGGCAAATTACAAAGATAATGATCACTGGCTGGCTGACCTGCTAACAAATATTTACCTCTGTCCCTTCCTCTCTACCTGCTCTTCCTTTATTGCTCATCCAGGTCAAACATCAAAACATATTGGTCCGCATTCAACCCACAAACACGCACGCGCGCACCACACACAGTCACACACACAACCCCCCCCCACGCTCACTCATCCACAGAGCAATACCATTTCTAGGAGAGGAGCAGAGAGTGCCTCTCTTATCTTCCGCGTTTCAGCTGTCCTCTAATTCAATAAACTACAGAGGAACAAAATGAACACAGAAATAACAGAGAGGAGAGAGAGAGCAGAGAGAGAACGAGCAAGGTGAAGACAGAAACGAATGGACAGAGAGGCAGAATGAGGAAACAGGGAAATCTAAAACACAGGCACACAATCCAAATGTAAAATAATACTAGTAAATAAACATGTTATGGTCTTTCCTTCGATCTCCCTGCACCCCTCTGTATCTAGTAGAGGAGCAACCTGCTGGCCCCTCCCTTAGTCCTGCTGGCCCCTCCCTGTTAGTCCTGCTGGCCCCTCCCTGTTAGTCCTGCTGGCCCCTCCCTGTTAGTCCCGCTGGCCCCTCCCTGTTAGTCCCGCTGGCCCCTCCCTGTTAGTCCCTCTGGCCCCTCCCTGTTAGTCCCGCTGGCCCCTCCCTGTTAGTCCTGCTGGCCCCTCCCTGTTAGTCCCTCTGGCCCCTCCCTGTTAGTCATGCTGGCCCCTCCCTGTTAGTCCCGCTGGCCCCTCCCTGTTAGTCCTGCTGGCCCCTCCCTGTTAGTCCTGCTGGCCCCTCCCTGTTAGTCCCGCTGGCACCTCCCTATTAGTCCCGCTGGCCCCTCCCTGTTAGTCCCGCTGGCCCCTCCCAGTTAGTCCCGCTGGCCCCTCCCTGTTAGTCCCGCTGGCCCCTCCCAGTTAGTCCCGCTGGCCCCTCCCTGTTAGTCCCGCTGGCACCTCCCTGTTAGTCCTGCTGGCCCCTCCCTGTTAGTCCCGCTGACCCCTCCCTGTTAGTCCTGCTGGCCCCTCCCTTAGTCCCGCTGGCCCCTCCATGTTAGTCCCGCTGGCCCCTCCATGTTAGTCCCGCTGGCCCCTCCATGTTAGTCCCAATGTCCCCTCCCTGTTCGCCCCGATGGCCCCTCCCTGTTAGCCCCGCTGGCCCCTCCCTGTTAGTCCTGCTGGCCCCTCCCTGTTAGTCCCGATGGCCCCTCCCTGTTAGTCCCGATGGCCCCTCCCTGTTAGTCCTGCTGGCCCCTCCCTGATAGTCCTGGGGCGGCCTAGAGTGTTGGGCCAGTAACTGAAAGGTTGCTGGATCGAATCCCTGAGCTGACAAGGTAAAAATCTGTTGTTCTCCTGAACAAGGCAGTTCTCTGTAGGCCATAATTGTAGATAAGAATTTGTTCTTAACTGACTTACCTTGTTAAATAAAGGTTAAATAAAATATAAAAATAAATAGTCCTGCTGGCCCCTCCCTGTTAGTCCTGCCATAATGGGAAAGTATGGAACACAAAGCCTGTGTTTAATATCACCACGGACGGAACCTTCCGGCGTTTCATTGAGGAATAAATTGCTTCTGCTAATGTTCCTTTCATTACGCCACAGCCCTTAATTGTGCTGCTGACAGGCCTCTGGCTACAGGGGGGATGGGCAGAGACGTCGCGCGTTACAGCGGTGTGTGTGTGTTTGTTTCTGCAGCCTCACACATACACAAGCACAATACCAGGGATTTCAGGATTTAGAGCCGACACAGAGGAATGAACTGTTATTAGTCTGAATATACCTCGTCAGTCTGATACCTGTGCAGAACGGTGTCAAAACAAACTACAGGATGTGGTAGCAACATATCCACACTCATAAAGAGCTTTAAGCACAAACAAACTACCCCCACACAGACCCACACAGACCCACACAGACCCACACAGACCCACACTGACCCACACAGACCCACACAGACCCACACAGACCCACACAGACCCACACTGACCCACACAGACCCACACAGACCCACACAGACCCACACCCACCCACACAGACCCACACAGACCCACACAGACCCACACTGACCCACATCCACCACATACATCTACCAAATATTTGTCAAGCTTTTACCAAGCTGCAATATGGAAAGTACGTTGCTTTTTTACACATTATAATGTCTACGCCAGAGGGATGTCAGGCTACATTTTCAATTGTAAACGCAAACTGCTTCAACAAAAGCTCAGTAAATATTAAATCAAACGAGGGCACAAGGCAGTGGTCTAGAACTTGCAACATGAAAGGAGTCTATTCCCAACGACACAGGAAGCGGCATCATGGAGACATCCCCTCCGCCACGGCGTCCTGGGGTGGGAAGGCCAGTATCTGAAGGAGCTCAAAATGGCTTCCATCTCAAAACAACAGACCTGCCAAATGTCAACTGTCACTTAACCCCCGTCCACCTTGCTGTAGCGCCAGGGCCAAGGGTAGGAGAGGAACTCAATCAAGGGTTCTCCTGTTTCAAAAGCACTCCATTCTGGCTGCGGTGAAGCAGCGGGCCCCGCAAACAAAGAGATACCGTCTGTGGAGTTTCCACCGAGGGGGAAAACTTCTCCTGAAACTGTCTGAGTAGGGAAGGAGAGAGGGGTGAAGAGGGGAGGAAAGTGAGGGGAGGGGAGGGGGGAGGAACGGATGAGAGTAAAGAGAGTAAAGAGGCCAGCAGAGGTAAAGGGGCAGGTTCGGCTGGACTGATTTAATTTGCAGGTTTCATTATGTGTGACTTGAGAAGAGAGAGGTTTTTGATGTGATTTGTATCCTATTTTGTCACAGAACATTCTAAGCATGTGAATCAAACGCAGCGACTTAACATTCACATACAATGGAGATGGGAGTACCCTTCTTCATTTTTTAACTTTAACCTTTATTTAACTAACAAGTCAACTAAGACCAAATTCTTTACAATGACGGCCTACCCCGGTCAAACCCTAACCCGAACGGCGCTGGGCCAATTGTGCGCTGCCCCATGGGGCTCCCAATCATGGCCGGTTGTGATACAGCCTGGAATCGAACCAGGGTCTGTAGGCACTGATTTGCAGTGCCTTAGACCGCTGTGCCATTCGGGAGCCCAATTAGGCTACTATCCCAGAAGCCCCCGCTTGTTTGCGGATTTCTGTCATGTGACACACTACCCGTCAGTAGTCCCCTCTCCCCCAAACACCCCTCCACATTCACAAAGAGGACCCTCTCACAGCAAATCCTATCACAGTCCAAAACCAAACAGCACATATCTAGACATGTGCTGGGCTAATTGTCAGAAGAAAATCAACCGAGTGTGTTCATTTGGATGAACACAACTGTATGGCTTTGATTCTGTTCTTTAGCATTTATACAGAACACACAGACACACAGTTGGGTTGGTGTTGTTAAATGATTCACACTTTTATGAGCTTCTCAATTATTCAGAGATTGAAAGTAATTAACGAGGCATCTGGAGAAGAACAACGGAATCAAATATGGAATTAAAGACCAAGGAAAAAGATGATGCAACTCAGTCCTATTTTGGGGATTCAATTTCCATTTCCACATGATCAAATGAACGTGGAATTCTAACACCACATTCAACAATAACAACGCAATTCCACATTTTACCAAACCATCTAGAAAGGAATTCTGCTGCATCGTAATTTAGTGTTTTAAAAGCAGCGAGGAGCGCTCCCGTGTAGAGCTGTCTCAGTGTGTGTGTGTGTGTGTGTGTGTGTGTGTGTGTGTGTGTGTGTGTGTGTATGTGTGTGTGTGTGTGTGTGTGTGTGTGTATATGTGTGTGTGTGTGTGTGTATGTGTGTGTGTGTGTGTATGTGTGTGTGTGTGTGTGTGTGTGTGTGTGTGTGTGTGTGTGTGTGTGTGTGTGTGTGTGTGTGTGTGTGTGTGTGTGTGTGAGAGTGCTTGTGTCAGCGTGTGTTTGCATGGTTGACTGCATGTATGTGCGTGTGTTAAAAAGTGATCTTGGACGCATGCCAACCTTTAAGCACCTACACCCCCACCTCCCTAAAGAGACCAGTGTCCCCTTAGTCCCAGTCTAAACTCTGTGTCCCCTTAGTACCAGTCTCAGTGTCCCCTTAGTCCCAGTCTCAGTGTCCCCTTAGTCCCAGTCTCAGTGTCCCCTTAGTCCCAGTCCAAAATCTGTGTCCCCTTAGTACCAGTCTAAAGTCTGTGTCCCCTTAGTCCCAGTCTAAACTCTGTGTCCCCTTAGTACCAGTCAAACTCTGTGTCCCCTTAGTCCCAGTCTAAACTCTGTGTCCCCTTAGTACCAGTCAAACTCTGTGTCCCCTTAGTCCCAGTCTCAGTGTCCCCTTAGTCCCAGTCTCAGTGTCCCCGTAGTCCCAGTCCAAACTCTGTGTCCCCTTAGTACCAGTCAAACTCTGTGTCCCCTTAGTCCCAGTCTAAACTCTGTGTCCCCTTAGTCCCAGTCTAAACTTTGTGTCCCATTAGTCCCAGTCTCTGTGTCCCCATAGTCCCAGTGTCTCATTAGTCCCAGTGTCTCCTTAGTCCAAGTCTCTGTGTCCCCATAGTCCCAGTGTCCCCTTAGTCCCAGTCTCAGTGTCCCCTTAGTCCCAGTCTCAGTGTCCCCGTAGTCCCAGTCCAAACTCTGTCTCCCCTTAGTCCCAGTGTCTCCTTAGTCCCAGTCTCTGTGTCCCCATAGTCCCAGTGTCCCCATAGTCCCAGTGTCCCTTTAGTCCCAGTCTCAGCGTCCCCTTAGTCCCAGTGTCCCCTTTGTCCAAGTCTCAGCGTCCCCTTAGTCCCAGTGTCCCCTTAGTCCTAGTCTCAGTGTCCCCTTAGTCCCAGTCTCAGTGTCCCCTTAGTCCCAGTCCAAACTCTGTGTCCCCTTAGTCCCAGTCTAAACTCTGTGTCCCCTTAGTCCCAGTCTAAAATCTGTGTCCCCTTAGTTCCAGTGTCCCCATAGTCCCAGTGTCCCCTTAGTCCTAGTCTCAGTGTCCCCTTAGTCCCAGTCTCAGTGTCCCCTTAGTCCCAGTCCAAAATCTGTGTCCCCTTAGTACCAGTCTAAAGTCTGTGTCCCCTTAGTCCCAGTCTAAACTCTGTGTCCCCTTAGTCCCAGTCTAAAATCTGTGTCCCCTTAGTACCAATCCAAACTCTGTGTCCCCTTAGTACCAGTCTAAAATCTGTGTCCCCTTAGTCCCAGTCCAAACTCTGTGTCCCCTTAGTACCAGTCCAAACTCTGTGTCCCCTTAGTCCCAGTCTGTGTCCCCTTAGTCACAGTCTAAACTCTGTGTCCCCTTAGTACCAGTCAAACTCTGTGTCCCCTTAGTCCCAGTCTAAACTCTGTGTCCCCTTAGTACCAGTCAAACTCTGTGTCCCCTTAGTCCCAGTCTCAGTGTCCCCTTAGTCCCAGTCTGTGTCCCCTTAGTCCCAGTCTAAACTCTGTGTCCCCTTAGTACCAGTCAAACTCTGTGTCCCCTTAGTCCCAGTCTAAACTCTGTGTCCCCTTAGTCCCAGTCTAAACTTTGTGTCCCATTAGTCCCAGTCTCTGTGTCCCCATAGTCCCAGTGTCTCATTAGTCCCAGTGTCTCCTTAGTCCAAGTCTCTGTGTCCCCATAGTCCCAGTGTCCCCTTAGTCCCAGTCTCAGTGTCCCCTTAGTCCCAGTCTCAGTGTCCCCGTAGTCCCAGTCCAAACTCTGTCTCCCCTTAGTCCCAGTGTCTCCTTAGTCCCAGTCTCTGTGTCCCCATAGTCCCAGTGTCCCCATAGTCCCAGTGTCCCCATAGTCCCAGTGTCCCTTTAGTCCCAGTCTCAGCGTCCCCTTAGTCCCAGTGTCCCCTTTGTCCAAGTCTCAGCGTCCCCTTAGTCCCAGTGTCCCCTTAGTCCTAGTCTCAGTGTCCCCTTAGTCCCAGTCTCAGTGTCCCCTTAGTCCCAGTCCAAACTCTGTGTCCCCTTAGTCCCAGTCTAAACTCTGTATCCCCTTAGTCCCAGTCTAAACTCTGTGTCCCCTTAGTTCCAGTGTCCCCATAGTCCCAGTCTCAGTGTCCCCTTAGTCCCAGTCTCAGTCTCCCCTTAGTCCCAGTCTCTGTTTCCCTTTAGTCCCAGTGTTCCCTTAATCCCAGTCAAAACTCCCCGTGTCCCCTTGGTCCCATTCTAACTCCCTGTGTCCCCTTAGTCCCAGTCTAAACTCAGTGTCCCCTTAGTCCCAGTCTAAACTCAGTGTCCCCTTAGTCCCAGTCTAAACTCAGTGTCCCCTTAGTCCCAGTCTAAACTCAGTGTCCCCTTAGTCCCAGTCTAATCTCTGTGTCCCCTTAGTCCCAGTCTAAACTCCCCGTGTCTCCTTAGTCCCAGTCTAAACTCCCAGTGTCCTCTTAGTCTCAGTCTAAACTCCCTGTGTCCTTTTAGTCCCAGACTAATCTCTCAGTGTTCCCTTAGTCCCAGTCTAAACTCAGTGTCCCCTTAGTCCCAGTCTAAACTCAGTGTCCCCTTAGTCCCAGTCTAAACTCCCCGTGTCTCCTTAGTCCCAGTCTAACTCCCCGTGTCCCCTAAGATCCAGTCTAAACTCCCTGCTTCTCTGTCTGGCCTCCTCTGCATTTTACCCTCACATCCCGCTCAAATTGGACGCAATGCGATTACCGGCCCAACTCAAAGCACATGTTCCAAGTTGCTGAGCATTTCACTTCATGGGACGACAAAAAGGAGAGGAAAGGGAAAACAGACAGTCAGGAAAATAAAGCAACACAAACACGGCTGGGCTGTTTGTCTGACACAGAGAGGCTCCCATGCTCTCAAGAATGTTCACTTTGACTCCTGGGTCACGTTACCAAGCATTAGCAAGAAATTGCAGCTGATGGGGTCTGAATGTGTGGGACACTGTGTGTGTGTGAGTGTGTGTGTGTGTGTGTGTGTGTGTGTGTGTGTGTGTGTGTGTGTGTGTGTGCATACACCCTGAGTGTGTGCAGTGGTCTAGTGCTAGCTGTGCCACCAGAGATTCTGGGTTCGAGCCCAGGCTCTGTCGCAGCCGGCCGCGACCGGGAGGTCCATGGGGAGACGCACAATTGGCCTAGTGTCGTCCGGGTTAGGGAGGGTTTGACCGGTAGGAATATCCTTGTCTCATCGCGCACTAGCGACTCCTGTGGCGGGCCGGGCGCAGTGCGCGCTAACCAGGTTGCCAGGTGCACGGTGTTTCCTTCGACACATTGGTGCGGCTGGCTTCCGGGTTGGATGCGCGCTGTGTTAAGAAGCAGTGCGGCTTGGTTGGGTTGTGTTTCGGAGGACGCATGGTTTTCAACCTTCGTTTCTCAAGACAAGATAGTAGCTACTAACACAATTGGATACCACGAAATTGGGGAGAAAAAGGGGTAAAAAAAGAAAAGAAAAATGATATTAAAAAATGTAAATAAGTGTTCATTCAGTATTGTTGTAATTGTCATTATTACAAACACATTTTTAAAAATCGGCGGATTAATCGGTATCGGATTTTTTTGGTCCTCCAATAATCGGTATCGTTATCAGCGTTGAATATTCCTAATCGGTCGACCTCTAGTTTACGACCTCTACAAGAGATACTGCTGTGCTGCGAGTCACAGACATCTAAATAGTGTCTCCTGGACTGCCCGCCCGGCGCAAAAACATTAGCAAGGATAAAGTTTCATAAGGCAACCGCCCATCTCTCCTCTTTTTTCTCTTTGGTTCAGGAGGAGCAGCAAGGTCTTTATTTCTGTCTAAATAGAGTGGCTGCAGCGGCAGGGCTAGGCTAACCCCGGGCCAATCTGATCATTATCTACCCCATCTAAACAAACCTTACTTTCCCAGAACAGAGCACGCATTCTATAAGCACTCTTACATGGTGGGGGAGGGGTTTATGTGTGTGTGTGTGTTTGTGTTTGTTTGTCTGTGTGGGGTGTGTGTGTGTACAAGGAACGCCTGTGAATGTGTGAATGTGTGTGTGTGTGTGTGTGTGTGTGTGTGTGTGTGTGTGTGTGTGTGTGTGTGTGTGTGTGTGTGTGTGTAAATATACAGCAGCAGTCTCAGTCTCATACACAGGTTAAAGAATGAATGCCTCAGATACTGGCAGCCCTGTAGAAGAGTACAGGAAACACATGCATGTATTTATCATGGTGCTTAGCTTATTCTATCCCAAAGAATCAAAATGGTAGTTCAGGTAATTCAAGTATTATCTAATTACAGTATAATGTCATTACCGTTTACCAGGTATTTCCTATGTCAAAACAAGAACCTTACCTCCTTACCTCATTTGCACACACTGTATATAGACTTTTTCTATTGTATTATTGACTGTATGTTTGTTTATTCCATGTGTAACTCTGTGTTGTTGTTTGTGTCGCACTGCTTTGCTTTATCTTGGCCAGGTCGCAGTTGTAAATGAGAACTTGTTCTCAACTAGCCTACCTTGTTAAATAAAGGTGATCTGGCCCACCTGGTTAAATAAAGGTGATCTGGCCTACCTGGTTAAATAAAGGTGATCTGGCCTACCTGGTTAAATAAAAGTGATCTGGCCTACCTGGTTAAATAAAGGTGATCTGGCCCACCTGGTTAAATAAAGGTGATCTGGCCTACCTGGTTAAATAAAAGTGATCTGGTCTACCTGGTTAAATAAAGGTGATCTGGTCTACCTGGTTAAATAAAGGTGAAGCAAAATACATAAATCAAAAAACAAAAGGTGAAAAATACCAGATGTGATTATGTGTAACAACAATGATTTGCATGACATGGTATATAAAGATTTAGCTTCAATGGTTCATTTAAACAACTATGTGAGGATCCAATGGTATTTGATGGTTGAAAAAAGGAGCAGGAGGACAGATGTATAGTGGTCAGAACATCGTGTCCATACACCTTAAGATGAGAGTCAGAGAGAGACCACAGGCCAGGCATTCAGACAACCACAGAGTCGACCGCAACGTCAAGCCTCGCACCAGCCTGCAAAAGAGCCCGCTTAAATCATAAATATTACCATGTCTTTTACATAAATCTGCCACATCGTCCCTGCCCACAGCGGTCTGTTGACCACATGCGGTGGAGATTCGCCGGTCAGAGCACTTTGGCCTGCTGATGAAAAGCAGGGCATTGTGGGTAGCAGACCAGACAACGGTCACGTTAAAGAAGTGGCTGGATAAATAAAGGAAGAGGACAGCCTGATAGACAGAGGGGACATAGTGAACATGCTGTAGGAACGTCATGCCATGCTTCAGAAGACTGCTGTTATCAGCTAGTCATAGACTACAACACAGGTAGAACCTACAACACAGGTAGAACCTACAACACAGATAGAACCTACAACAGCGGTAGAACCTACAACACAGATAGAACCTACAACACAGGTAGAACCTACAACACAGATAGAACCTACAACACAGATAGAACCTACAACACAGGTAGAACCTACAACAGCGGTAGAACCTACAATACAGCTAGAACCTACACCACAGCTAGAACCTACAACACAGATAGAACCTACAACACAGATAGAACCTACAACACAGATAGAACCTACAACACAGATAGAACCTACAACAGCGGTAGAACCTACAACACAACTAGAACCTACAACACAGCTAGAACCTACAACACAGATAGAACCTACAACAGCGGTAGAACCTACAATACAGCTAGAACCTACACCACAGCTAGAACCTACAACAGCGGTAGAACCTAGAACACAGTTAGAACCTAGAACACAGCTAGAACCTGCAGGTAGTGTGTGTGTAAGTTTGGTGTGTGTGTGTGTGTGTGTGTGTGTGTGTATGTGTATGTGTGTGTGTGTGTGTGTGTGTGTGTGTGTGTGTGTGTGTGTGTGTGTGTGTACTCACATGTGGACATGTGGAGGTTGAAAGCGGCTCTGGTTGATGTTGTAGTGAGTGAAGGCCTGTGTGGGGTTGGAGCTGTACTCGTCCACTGTGATGGTCACTTTGCCCTGAGAGGCGATTCCATGAGCCATGCTTCCGCCGTTCGGACATCAGACACAGTTCACCAGGATCCAAGGCTGAACCGTTCAGCGGTCATCCTTCAGAACCGCTGCTCAGAACTATAACCGCCTCGTGTACAAAACCGGATCAACCACACTGGACCACAACCACACAGCAATCTGAAGAGAAACAAAGAGAAGAGAAACAGAAACACGGTTGAACCAGAGTTTAAATCACAAACATACCCTTTTGTAAATGTAGATGAGACTGTGATGTAAATAGTAAGAATAGGCCATTCTGATTGGTAAATAGGTACACACATCAAGCTTCCTCTAAACCAAAACACAATAATTTTCCTGAACAGCGGTTGCCGTGATGACAGACATCGACAGTAAACTGTGAACCTGGCAAATGTTTGTAAAAATGGTAAATTGTAGTAAATACTGAAGATACAGTCTGTAGATGGGAAGTGATACTGTAAGCAGGTGCTCCTAATATTGAATAGGGAAATACTGCGTCTTCATTTGCTAAATAAGGAACAGTTGAAAGAGTCAGTAACAACCCTCCTTATTGAGGACGTGATTTGTCAAACAGATTAAACCATACAATTATAATTTTGCAATAGTATTATAAAAAAATATTATAAAAATCTGGACAGAAAAAATACACATGCAGTAATTTAAATAACCATAGTCTAAATATCTGAAACTACTCTAAGGCCATCTAAGAACATCAGAAAATAATAACTAGAAACCATTGATTCTGCAGTAATTTCCCTGAACATTTCATTATTATTTAGGATGAAGACAAGCTCATCCTGTATGACAAAATAACTAACCTGTCCAACCATTGGTCATTAAACAGATGCAATAAGGAGCCCATGCAGGTTGATCAAACACATGTGAAATGACCATATTAATGGATTACAACACATGTAGAAATCATTTTGACATTGAAAACATATATTACAAGTATAAAAGTTTAACAAATCAATTTGAGCATAAAATGTTACTAATTAAATAGTTGCATGCAGAAGCATAGATTGTCTGATGCTATCCTAATTTTACAATGTGGTTATAGCTCGTCATATTCAATTAAAAATGAATCATAGTTAATTGCAAAATTCAGTTTACTTTCAAATTGTAAATGTATATCCATAAATATTTAGAAAAATACGTTTTGATAGTAATGCAGTTAGTAACATTTTAATTTAAGGCACAAACTCACCTATCAGAGAAATAGATCAATAATGGTAAATCCTAAATAGCCTTCATAAATCACAATAGTGTGCGATTGTTTATGAACTAAGAGTAACTAACATAAACTGACGTTACTGACCCAAGAAAACGACCCAAGTTACCGGTGTCGTGTGATTTCGCATACCGCTTTGGAAGCTTGCTCAACGGTGCTTCAGTTCTGCTGTGCTCCCTCAACCCTTGTGTCGCTCCCTCCTGTCTCAACCCCTGATTGATTATAGTCAGTAGTAAGTAGCCACTGTGGGCTTGACATCGCACCTGCAAGCTTTTTATACGAGACCTCCACTTGCACTGTCTCTCCGACGCAAGGACCGGTAGCCTACTGTGCCCCTCAATTTAAAAGTCCATCACTAATTGAAAAATCTAAACAACGGTCGCCGAGTTCAGGAGAGGATTCATTTCAGTGTTAACAAGTGCTTGATAGCCACGAAGACACTACTTTATATTTGTAAATACAGTCATACTTGACATAGCACATTCATAATATATACTGTATATTGTGTACATATCCGTTCATTACTTTGTATAAGCTAATTACCTCAACTCATTTTTATTTTTAATCAGACGTTTTTAAATGATTGATTTAGATTTGTGCACTGCATTGTTGTGGGAGCTAACACAAGAATTTCCTGGCACCTTTTATAGCCTCTATGCTGTACTCTGTGTTCGTGACGAAAAACATTTTATTTGTTTTTTATTTTGATACAATGTATCGACGCAACAAAACACAAGGATACATTTTACTATTAGCAACATAAGATGGTACAATGTATATATATATATATATATGTACATTATATACATTATATATATATGATATACATTGTAACAACTCCAAAGCAACATTGCGACCATGGCTATGTACCAATTAGGCGAAATGCCTCCCTCTGTGTTTAGCTATCACCATTTAGGCCTAGAAGATAACAATACATGCAATCAAATATCTCCAAGTTGCCTGTGGACTTGAAATTGTACGGTTTACAATAGGCCTACACTAGCCTAGGCTACTGTAAACAGACACCCGTGAACTTTGCCCAATGCTTGCAGCACTCCATTGAAAAACGTGAAACTGCAGACAGTGAGCATGCATGGTATTGGTAGTTAGATATTCCATACGTGTGTATTTTGCAATAGCCTATGATGGCTTACCTTGGTAGCCTACATAGCTAGCTGCAACTAGCTACTTCAAGTAGCTAAATCTGTCCATGCATTTTAAATGCACGCTTTAGCTTCCCATATTAAATGCTTTCGCGCCAATACACTGTAGTTACTATTTCTTCCAATGCAAACATACACGTTCCTAACTTTAAAAATGCACATTCAAATGATAAATCCACTATTTACTACCGCATTACTAAAGTCGGGGAGAGGGAAACACACTGACCCTATGGTACCACACATTACTAGCTCAGTGCACCGCTTGCCATAACATTGCTGTTTTCAATAATGAACTAAAAGGATCTGTGAACTGTGCGTTCTGGCATCTCGTATAAAGAAACAGCAAAGGTGGTCAGTGTCAGCGAACCATCTGCACTAACCTCTTGCTCTCCCTCGTAAATGACAAGGCACCTCTAACCTGCGGCTTTGTGTCATGTTTTCTTATTCTCTCCATGCCTGCGATTTTCAAAGCCAGAGGTGAATATAGCTACCTTCGTTCTGGCGGATACGTGTCCCGGGGTCGCCCTCTACGCTGTCAAAAGACGCAGATCCATGCGGGAGAATGCCGATTTTGGAGGCCGGCGGGGGTTGCAGTCTGGGCGGGCAGGGCAGAACCTTCGACCCTGGGGGACCTCGGCTGGCTCTTGTGGAAACGAGACAGACAGAAGCGGAGAGGGGGAGCAAGAGAGAGAGAGAGAGAGAGCAGCCTCGATCTGACAGAGGAGAAGCCGGAGAGCGGTGTAGTGAGATGGGACTGCCACTGGGGTCAGAGAGAGCAGAAAGAGCACAGCCTCGCACGCGGGCTCGAGCACGGGCACAGACAGACAGACATGTGCGCGCGTGCGCACTCCCGTTTGTCTCAAACACCCGTTTTTTGCTTCTGCAAGCTGGCTCAATCTATTCCATTTAGAAAGACAGATAACCACCATGAGCCTGTCAGCACCATTTCCGCGTGGAAATATACTTTATTTCTCTCGCCATTCGTGGCTTGTCTTTTGGCATGGATACGATAGGCTTGCCTAAGGTATACGAGTATTTAGAGTTTACTGCAATTCACACTTGCAGGGCACCACAGACGTGACGGAGTTGACTGGGAGAGTGGAAAAAATATGCGGCTATCGATTTCCTTCAGTAAAACCATAATACAGAACTCAATACTGTGGCTGCAAGTCCACGAACTCTCCAAATGACACATCGTTTGTCCACCATGCAGCCAAATATGCAGCAGTCCACCAGCAGCAGTAGCCTACAGCAGTCATGACTGCAGTGATTTCTGTAATAGATTTAACACAATTATATGTTATCATTTAAAGTAAAGGTCCAGTGAAAATCTCACTTTTAAAAGTTAATATTCTGTTAACTCCTACCCAAATAATGTTGTTGACTCATCCTATACCTATAGTTGTGGCCACAGGGGGGGACAATTTAAAAACCCACCTCAAACTTGCATGTCAGACTGTTTAAAATATGAATATTTTTTATGACAGGTATATGCCCACACCCTTCTGTTGTTAAGCCCACACCATTTCAGCACAGAAAAACTGCCTTTTAACAAACTTAATTACAATTTTTGGAAGGAAAACTATTTCACTCATATTGTAATTAATAAAAGGTCATATTTCATAGAAATCTGGAAACACTGGACAGTTACTTTAATGTTTTGTAGCTGAAATCACAGGTGCCTGCCTATACCACAGCCTATACCTGAAGCACTTCCTTATCTCTGTTCCAGTATTTAACTCTAATTCTGCTGGGTCCTAATGTCCCATAATTAACATCAATACAGTAGAAATACACTAATTCAGTTTAGGCTACTAAATCAAATCCCACTTAAGGAAATATTTGCCCAAATCAGCCTACCATTTATAGATAGATAGATATATAGATAGATAGATAGATAGATAGATAGATAGATATACAATCATTTATAGATAGATAGATAGATAGATAGATAGATAGATAGATAGATAGATAGATAGATAGATAGATAGATAGATAGATAGATAGATAGATAGATAGATAGATAGATAGATAGATAGATAGATAGATAGATAGATAGATAGATACTGTAGATTGATGATGCTCTCATTACATTGCTTATTATATCATCCCAGAGTAGATTACTTGGCTATATATCTTGTAAACATGTAACCTATGTCCATGTATACCAGTACTATAACCCCCTACCCCTACTATTATCATTCTTCATACCAGTAAATACTGGTGGTTATGTTTTGTGGGAACACCCCATGAAGCTGTTACAGCAGCAAACTAGCACTATTTTCCCTGGTCTGCTGATGACTGTTCAGCCACATTTTACTGAATTAATTATTTGTACCTCATTTCTTATGTTCTTCCTCTTAAGAGTTGAACCCTAATTGGTGTCAGTGACCCTGATCAGCAGCTTGGTTTATTAATTCTCTGAAACAGATTAAGTCGGCTGCTTTTGTGGGAGAAGAATCAATGATGATTTTAACACACGTCTTCAGGCCATCGGGATGCAAACTAGCTATTTATCCTCACCGGATTACCACAGAGTACAATTGAAATCACAGGTCAGACACATTGAAAGGCTAATTGGATAAAAGCTTCAGAATAGGATCCGAGGAAAACATTAAACTAACATTTTCAGAGTGGTGGTAAGGAATTTGTTAGCATCAAATAGGTTTTCTGTTGTATGGAAGGGGAGGGCAGAACAAGGATAAGATTTGTAAGAACTAAAGACTGATCAAGTTGGGTTTTCTGGCACATTGCTTTTATCCTTTCAGAGCGGAAGATAGTTTGGAGGACATTGTCCACCTCAACACATGTCCCAAAACAGGGAAGGAAAGAAGGAGAGAAGGAGAGGAAGACGGTTTGGAGGTCATTGTCCACCTCAACACATGTCCCAAAACAGGGAAGGAAAGAAGGAGAGGAAGACAGTTTGGAGGACATTGTCCACCTCAACACATGTCCCAAAACAGGGAAGGAAAGAAGGAGAGGAAGACGGTTTGGAGGTCATTGTCCACCTCAACACATCTCAAAACAGGGAAGAAAAGAAGGAGAGAAGGAGAGGAAGACCGTTTGGAGGTCATTGTCCACCTCAACACATCTCAAAACAGGGAAGGAAAGAAGGAGAGAAGGAGAGGAAGACCGTTTGGAGGACATTGTCCACCTCAACACATGTCTCAAAAAAGTGTCACACCCTCAGGACCACTCCTTCATGCCCTCCTGGATCGGACTGGACCTGACCACTCCTGCATGCCCTCGTAGTCCTGACCACTCATGCATGCCCTCGTAGTCCTGACCACTCCTGCATGCCCTCGTAGTCCTGACCACTCCTGCATGCCCTCGTAGTCCTGACCACTCCTGCATGCCCTCGTGGACCTGACCACTCCTGACCACTCCAGCATGCCCTCGTGGACCTGAGTGGACCTGACCACTCCTGACCACTCCTGCATGCCCTTGTGGACCTGACCACTCCTGACCACTCCTGCATGCCCTCCAAGCCTTGACCACTCCTGACCACTCCTGCATGCCCTCATAGTCCTGACCACTCCTGCATGCCCTCGTAGTCCTGACCACTCTTGCATGCCCTCATGGACCTGAGTGGACCTGACCACTCCTGACCACTCCTTCATGCCCTCCTGGATCTGACTGGACCTGACCACTCCTGCATGCCCTCGTAGTCCTGACCACTCCTGCATGCCCTCATGGACCTGACTGGACCTGACCACTTCTACGTGCCCATGGTCCTGAGGTAAATGGAGGACTGTATTTGTATTCATATTTATTAAGGATACTCAGTAGTTCCTGCCAAGGCAGCAGCTACTCTTCCTGGGGTCCAGCAACATTAAGGCAGCTATATACAATTTAAAACATGACATTACATTTCATAACACTTTTCACAACACATTAAGTGTGTTCCCTCAGTCCACTACTCTACTATCACATATCAACAATACAAACTCCATGTGTACATGTGTGTAGAGTGCGTGTCTTATCATGTGTATGTGTGTCTGTGCCTGTGTGTGTGTCTCTTCACAGTCTCCGCTGTTCAATAAGGTGTATTTTAATATTTTTTTTTTAATCTGATTCTACTGCTGGCATCAGTTACCTGATGTGGAATAGAGTTCCATGTGGCCATGGCTCTATGTAGAACTGTGCGCCTCCCATAGTCTATTCTGGACTTGGGAATTGTGAAGAGACCTCTGGTGGCATGTCTTGTGGGGTATGCATGGGTGTCCAAGCTGTGTGCTAGAAGTTTAAACAGACACCTCTGGGAATTCAGCTTGTTAACACCTCTTACAAAAACAAGTAGTGATGAAGTCAATCTCTCCTCAACTTTGAGCCATGACAGATTTAGAGGCACATTATTAATGTTAGCTCTGCATGTACATCAAATCAAATCAAATCAAATGTATTTATATAGCCCTTCTTACATCAGCTGATATCTCAAAGTGCTGTAAAGAAACCCAGCCTAAAACCCCAAACAGCAAGCAATGCAGGTGTAGAAGGTCCGGCCGTGCTGCTTTGTACTGAGCCAATTGTAATTTTCCCAAGTCCCTCTTTGTGGCACCAGATCACACGACTGGACAGTAGTCTAGGTGTGACAACACTTGGGCCTCTACGACCTGCCTTGTTGATAGTGTTGTTCATAAGGCAGAGCAGCGCTTTATTATGGACTGACTTCTCCCCATCTTAGCTATTGTTGTATCAACATGTTTTGACCATGACAGTTTACAATCCAGGGATACTCCAAGCAGTTTAGTCACCTCAATTTCTACATGAACATTACAAGATTTAGTTGAGGTTTATGATTTAGTGAAGGATTTGTCCCAAATACAATGCTTTTAGTTTTTAAAATATTTAGGACAAATGTATTCCTTGCCACCCATTCTGAAACTAACTACAGCTCTTTGTTAAGTGTTGCAGTGATTTCAGTCGCTGTAGTAGCTGACTTGTGTAGTGTTGAGTTACTCAAGGCCAGTGTCATATCATTAGTAAAGATTTAAAAAAGTTATGGGCCTAGACAGCTGCCCTGGGGAATTCCTGATTCTACCTGGATTATGTTGGAGAGGCTTCCATTAAAGAACACACTCTGTGTTCTGTTAGACAGGTAACGCTGTATCCACAATAAGGCAGGGGGTGTAAAGCCACAACACATATGTTTTTCCATCAGCAGATGATGATCGATAATGTCAAAAGCCACACTGAAGTCTAACAAAACAGCTCCTACAATATTTTTATCATACATTTCTCCCAGCCAATCATCAGTCATTTGAGTAAGTTCTGTGCTTGTTGAATGTCCTTCCCTATGATGAAAGTCTGTTGTCAATTTGATTACAGTAAAATAGCATTGTATCTGGTCAAACACCATTTCCAAAAGTTTACTAAGTGTTGGTAACAGGCTGATTGGTTGGCTATTTGAGCCAGTAAATGGGGCTTTACTATTCTTGGGTAGTCAAATTACTTTTGCTTCCCTCCAGGACTGAGGGCACACACTTTCTAGTAGGCTTAGATTGAAGATATGGCAAATAGGAGTGGCAATATCGTTCACTACTATCCTCAGTAATTTTCCATCCAAATTGTCAGACCCCGGTGGCTTGTCATTGTTGAAAGACAACAATACTTCTCCCACTTCTTCCACACTCACTTTCCGGAATTCAAAATTACAACGCTTGTCTTTCATAACGTGTCATGCATAAGTTTACTAATCTTGCCAATGAAAAAATCATTAAAGTAAATGGCAATATCAGTGGGTTTTGTGATGAATGATGGAGCTGAATTTTCCTTTTTGCCCAAAATGTCATTGAAGGTGCTCCAAAGCTTTTTACTGTCATTCTTTACATCATGCATCTTTGTTTTACAGTATAGTTTCTTCTGCTTTTTATTTATTTTTACATTTGCCAATCGGTTGTGCAGCCAGACTTATTTGCCATTCCTTTTGGCTCATCCCTCTCAACCATACAATTGTTAAATTCCTCATCAATCCACGGGGATTTAACAGTTTTTACTGTCATTTTCTTAATGGGTGCATGCTTATTAGTAACTGGAATAAGCAATTTCATAAATGTATCAAGTGCAGCATCTAGTTGCTGTCACGACTCCCGCCGAAGTTGGCTCCCCCGCCTGTTGGGGCGGCGCTCGGCGGTCGTCGTCACCGGCCTACTAGAAGTTGGCTCCCCCGCCTGTTGGGGCGGCGCTCGGCGGTCGTCGTCACCGGCCTACTAGAAGTTGGCTCCCCCGCCTGTTGGGGCGGCGCTCGGCGGTCGTCGTCACCGGCCTACTAGAAGTTGGCTCCCCCGCCTGTTGGGGCGGCGCTCGGCGGTCGTCGTCACCGGCCTACTAGAAGTTGGCTCCCCCGCCTGTTGGGGCGGCGCTCGGCGGTCGTCGTCACCGGCCTACTAGAAGTTGGCTCCCCCGCCTGTTGGGGCGGCGCTCGGCGGTCGTCGTCACCGGCCTACTAGCCACCACCGATCCCTTTTCCATTTTCTATTAGTTTTGTCTTATGAGTTGCACCTGTTTCTGATTTGTGTTTCTTGATTTGTTTCCCTATTTAAGATTGTGGAACCCGCCCTTTGTTGTGGCGGATTATTTCTGTGTTTACGCTTGTGTCATAGGTGTTGTTGTGCTCCGGACCATGTTAACCCTGTGTTTGGGTTGGTCAGTGTTAACCCTGTGTTTGGGTTGGTCAGCGTTAACCCTGTGTTTGGGTTGGTCAGTGTTAACCCTGTGTTTGGGTTGGTCAGTGTTAACCCTGTGTTTGGGTTGGTCAGTGTTAACACTGTGTTTGGGTTGGTCAGTGTTAACCCTGTGTTTGGGTTGGTCAGTGTTAACCCTGTGTTTGGGTTGGTCAGTGTTAACCCTGTGTTTGGGTTGGTCAGCGTTTACCCTGTGTTTGGGTTGGTCAGTGTTAACCCTGTGTTTGGGTTGGTCAGTGTTAACCCTGTGTTTGGGTTGGTCAGCGTTAAGTTTCAGAAAAAAAATTCTCACTTGGATATTGTGGGTTACTGTGTGTAAATAAAGCCGGAAAAAGTCTGATTTCATGGCGTTTCATTTCAGACTCTAAGGCAAGGGGGTGGTAACTTTCTATACCCACTGTATATGACCCTATTTCAAACCAAGACTTCCACTCTATCCGTAGGTCCTTGTTGATTCCCTCTCGCAAGTCTGAAAGGATGTATCAATATGCCAGAAAGCAACAAGGAACCAAGCAACAAGGTGATAAGGCTAGTGGTGAGGCATTGGTTTGGAGCAGAGGCACTAAAATGGTCTCTCTCACTTCTGTATGAAGCGGTCCAGTCCAACACCTGTCCCATATCATTCATATTGAATCCTTAACCCTGACCAACACATAAGAAGCGGAGCAATTGTATTATTCATATTCCAATTAAATGCCTATTTAAATCACACGGGACAATAAATCGAGCCCTTTGCATCCTTAATGCCACTGTACAATTCTGATTGTGATGGAGATGTATGAAGGAGACAGAGAGAGAGAGTCACAGTAGAGTACAGTATTGCCTCTCGTTCCAGTTACCGGGCCACATTTCCATTTCCGCCGGCTGCGTGGAGGCAGGCAGAGGTGGCATTTTCTAATTTTATTGACATGCTTCAATTTCCTGGGGCCCATCACCGCCCTCCCTCCTGCCACAACAGCCTTGCCAGTCATTTCCATTTTACGTGTCTCTTATCTCCGCAAAAAAAGGCATTTCCATCTACTAGCCGGCGGGTGTTAATGTGAAAGCGGGGTTTACATTTTATACGGAGAGGCCACATTTAAACATTTGACCAGCGTTCGTTCCCCTGCGCTGCATATAAAAAACTGATGATAGATAGGGGACCAAATGTCACAGCAGAAAGGGCTTTTGCCATGAATGTTTTATTCAGTCTCTGCCTCGCGCAGATCACATTTATACAATAGAAAATGTAAATGTTATGCAGAACGTTAAAAAAAGACACTATATATTTTATGACCTTCAATAAAAGAGGGTAAAATGTCTTTCCATCCAAATAGGGCAGGAATGAAACACATATTTAATGTGAGTGGGAAATGGGACTGGGAGCTGCGAGGCGAGGGAAGAAGCTCTTTCAGAAGGCATTGGGTGATATTCACTTAACCTGGTGGCAAAGGCAGCTCGGCTCTCTGTCTGTCTCCAACCAGCTCACAGATTTATGTCTGTCTGTAGCTCTGCTTGCCTGTCGTCCCAGCAGTGTGGATAAATAAAAGGGAAGGCTGCCTGTCTCTCTGAGCGGCCCATCCACAGCGAGAGAGAGAGAGAGAGAGAGATTGGAGCTGGGTTCTAATGTTAATGTCATCCAGGTTTATGAACAGATTGATAGCAGGGTGTTGTGGGCATTATGGTATGGTGGAGCAGCTGTTTATGTCATTGAAACGCTCAATGGACGGATGTATTTTGGTCACTACACATCTCATCTAATAAATTAGATATTGATCAAAAGTTCCAATGGAAAGTTGTGTAATGTTGAGACATGTGGCTGAATCTACCTTGTTGTTGAAGGAAAAGAACACAGAGTAAATCCAATAAAGCCCAGAGGCAAAATACGGTGCCGTTTTCTTCTGCCAGGTAACTCACCTGGTGGAGAGAAAAAGAAGAAGAATTCTAGAAGAATGGAGATACATAGAAATTCTGAGGTTAAAAGAAAGAGGAAGGAGGGTAAAGTAGAGATACTGTAGTATTATAATAGAGAGAGATACTGTAGTATTATAATAGAGATACTGTAGTATTATAATAAAGATACTGCAGTATTATAATAGAGATACTGTAGTAGTATAATAGAGAGAGATACTGTAGTATTATAATAGAGAGAGATACTGCAGTATTATAATAGAGAGAGATACTGCAATATTATAATAGAGAGAGATACTGTAGTATTATAATAGAGATACTGTAGTATTATAATAGAGATACTGCAGTATTATAATAGAGATACTGTAGTATTATAATAGAGAAAGATACTGTAGTATTATAATAGAGATACTGCAGTATTATAATAGAGATGCTGCAGTATTATAATAGAGATACTGTAGTATTATAATAGAGAAAGATACTGTAGTATTATAATAGAGATACTGCAGTATTATAATAGAGATACTGTAGTAGTATTATAGAGATACTGTAGTATTATAATAGAGAGAGATACTGTAGTAGTATAATAGACAGAGATACAGTAGTATTATAATAGAGATACTGTAGTATTATAATAGAGAGAGATACTGTAGTAGTATAATAGAGATATATCCTGTAGTATTATAATAGAGAGAGATACTGTATATTATAATAGAGAGAGATACTGTAGTATTATAATAGAGATACTGTAGTATTATAATAGACATACTGCAGTATTATAATAGAGATATGGTAGTAGTATAATAGAGAGAGATACTGTAGTAGTATAATAGAGATATATACTGTAGTATTATAATAGAGAGAGATACTGTATATTATAATAGAGAGAGATACTGTATATTATAATAGAGAGAGAGATACTGTAGTATTATAATAGAGAGAGATACTGTAGTATTATAATAGAGATGCTGCAGTATTATAATAGAGATGCTGTAGTATTATAATAGAGATGCTGCAGTATTATAATAGAGATACTGCAGTATTATAATAGAGATACTGTAGTAGTATAATAGAGAGAGATACTGTAGTATTATAATAGAGAGAGATACTGTAGTATTATAATAGAGATGCTGCAGTATTATAATAGAGATACTGCAGTATTATAATAGAGGGAGATACTGTAGTATTATAATAGAGGGAGATACTGTAGTATTATAATAGAGATACTGTAGTATTATAATAGAGATACTGTAGTATTATAATAGAGATACTGCAGTATTATAATAGAGATACTGTAGTATTATAATAGAGATACTGTAGTATTATAATAGAGATACTGTAGTATTATAATAGAGATACTGTAGTATTATAATAGAGATACTGCAGTATTATAATAGAGATACTGTAGTATTATAATAGAGAGAGATACTGTAGTATTATAATAGAGAGAGATACTGTAGTATTATAATAGAGAGAGATACTGTAGTATTATAATAGAGATACTGCAGTATTATAATAGAGATATGGTAGTAGTATAATAGAGAGAGATACTGTAGTATTATAATAGAGAGAGATACTGCAGTATTATAATAGAGAGAGATACTGCATTATTATAATACAGAGAGATACTGTAGTATTATAATAGAGATACTGTAGTATTATAATAGAGATACTGCAGTATTATAATAGAGATACTGTAGTATATAATAGAGATATATACTGTAGTATTATAATAGAGAGAGATACTGTATATTATAATAGAGAGAGATACTGTAGTATTATAATAGAGATACTGTAGTATTATAATAGACATACTGCAGTATTATAATAGAGATATATACTGTAGTATTATAATAGAGATGCTGCAGTATTATAATAGAGATATGGTAGTAGTATAATAGAGAGAGATACTGTAGTAGTATAATAGAGATATATACTGTAGTATTATAATAGAGAGAGATACTGTATATTATAATAGAGATGCTGCAGTATTATAATAGAGATGCTGCAGTATTATAATAGAGATACTGTAGTATTATAATAGAGATACTGCAGTATTATAATAGAGGGAGATACTGTAGTATTATAATAGAGATACTGTAGTATTATAATAGAGATACTGTAGTATTATAATAGAGATACTGTAGTAGTATAATAGAGATACTGTAGTATTATAATAGAGATACTGCAGTATTATAATAGAGATACTGTAGTATTATAATAGAGAGAGATACTGTAGTATTATAATAGAGGGGGATACTGTAGTATTATAATAGAGATACTGTAGTATTATAATAGAGATACTGTAGTATTATAATAGAGATACTGTAGTAGTATAATAGAGATACTGTAGTATTATAATAGAGATACTGTAGTATTATAATAGAGAGAGATACTGTAGTATTATAATAGAGATACTGCAGTATTATAATAGAGATGCTGCAGTATTATAATAGAGATGCTGTAGTATTATAATAGAGAGAGATACTGTATATTATAATAGAGAGAGATACTGTAGTATTATAATAGACATACTGCAGTATTATAATAGAGATGCTGCAGTATTATAATAGAGATGCTGTAGTATTATAATAGAGATACTGTAGTAGTATAATAGAGATACTGTAGTATTATAATAGAGATACTGCAGTATTATAATAGAGGGAGATACTGTAGTATTATAATAGAGATACTGTAGTATTATAATAGAGATACTGTAGTATTATAATAGAGATACTGTAGTAGTATAATAGAGATACTGTAGTATTATAATAGAGATACTGCAGTATTATAATAGAGATACTGTAGTATTATAATAGAGATACTGCAGTATTATAATAGAGATGCTGCAGTATTATAATAGAGATGCTGCAGTATTATAATAGAGATACTGTAGTATTATAATAGAGAGAGATACTGTAGTATTATAATAGAGATACTGCAGTATTATAATAGAGATGCTGCAGTATTATAATAGAGATGCTGCAGTATTATAATAGAGATACTGTAGTATTATAATAGAGATACTGTAGTATTATAATAGAGATGCTGCAGTATTATAATAGAGATACTGTAGTATTATAATAGAGATGCTGCAGTATTATAATAGAGATGCTGCAGTATTATAATAGAGATGCTGCAGTATTATAATAGAGATGCTGCAGTATTATAATAGAGATGCTGCAGTATTATAATAGAGATGCTGCAGTATTATAATAGAGATGCTGTAGTATTATAATAGAGAGAGATACTGTATATTATAATAGAGAGAGATACTGTAGTATTATAATAGAGATGCTGCAGTATTATAATAGAGATGCTGCAGTATTATAATAGAGATGCTGCAGTATTATAATAGAGATGCTGCAGTATTATAATAGAGATGCTGCAGTATTATAATAGAGATGCTGCAGTATTATAATAGAGATGCTGCAGTATTATAATAGAGATGCTGCAGTATTATAATAGAGATGCTGTAGTATTATAATAGAGAGAGATACTGTATATTATAATAGAGAGAGATACTGTAGTATTATAATAGACATACTGCAGTATTATAATAGAGATGCTGCAGTATTATAATAGAGATACTGTAGTATTATAATAGAGAGAGATACTGTATATTATAATAGAGAGAGATACTGTATATTATAATAGAGAGAGATACTGTATATTATAATAGAGAGAGATACTGTAGTATTATAATAGACATACTGCAGTATTATAATAGAGATGCTGCAGTATTATAATAGAGATGCTGTAGTATTATAATAGAGATGCTGTAGTATTATAATAGAGAGAGATACTGTATATTATAATAGAGAGAGATACTGTAGTATTATAATAGAGATGCTGCAGTATTATAATAGAGATACTGCAGTATTATAATAGAGATACTGCAGTATTATAATAGAGATGCTGCAGTATTATAATAGAGATACTGTAGTAGTATAATAGAGAGAGATACTGTAGTAGTATAATAGAGAGAGATACTGTAGTATTATAATAGAGATACTGTAGTATTATAATAGAGATGCTGCAGTATTATAATAGAGATGCTGTAGTATTATAATAGAGAGAGATACTGTAGTAGTATAATAGAGAGAGATACTGTAGTATTATAATAGAGATACTGTAGTATTATAATAGAGATACTGTAGTATTATAATAGAGGGAGATACTGTGTCACGCCCTGATCTGTTTCACCTGTCCTTGTGCTTGTCTCCACCCCCCTCCAGGTGTCGCCCATCTTCCCCACTTATCCCCTTGGTATTTATACCTGTGTTTTCTGTCTGTCTGTGCCAGTTCGTCTTGTTTGTTCAAGCCTACCAGATTTTTGTGTCTCAGCTCCTGCTTTTTACAGTCTCTCTTTTCTCGCCCTCCTGGTTTTGACCCCCACCTGTCCTGACTCTGAGCTCGTCTGCCTGACCATTCTGCCTGACCTGACCATGGGCCAACCTACCGTCCTGTACCTTTGCCCCTTCTCTGGATTACTGACCTCTGCCTGACCTGACCCTGGGCCAACCTGCCGTCCTGTACCTTGGCCCAACTACTCAGGATGATCGACCCCTGCCTGCCTTGACCTGCCTTTTGCCTGCCCCTGTTGTTACAATAAACACTGTTACTTCACACAGTCTGCACTTGGGTCTTACCTGAAACCTGACATACTGCAGTATTATAATACAGAGAGATACTGTAATATTACAATAGAAAGAGATACTACATTATTATAACAGAGAGAGATACTACAGTATTGTAATAGAGAGAGATACTGCAGTATTATAATAGAGAGAGATACTACAGTATTATAATAGAGAAAGATACTGTAGTATTATAATAGAGAGAGAGATACTGTATATTATAATAGAGAAAGATACTGTAGTATTATAATAGAGATACTGTAGTGTTATAATCGAGAGAGACTTTAGTATTATAATAGAGAGAGATACTGTAGTATTATAATAGAGATACTGTAGCATTATAACAGAGAGAGATACTGTAGTATTATAATAGAGATACTGTACATTATAATAGATAGAGATACTGTAGAATTATAATAGAGATAAATACTGTAGTATTATAATAGAGATACTGTAGTATTATAATAGAGATAGTGTAGTATTATAATAGAGATAAATAGTGTAGTATTATAATAGAGATACAGCAGTATTATAATAGAGATACTGTAGTATTATAATAGAGAGAGATAGTGTAGTATTATAATAGAGAGAGATACTGTAGTATTATAATAGAGATACTGTAGTATTATAATAGAGATACTGTAGTATTATAATAGATAGATATACTGTAGAATTATAATAGAGAGAGATACTGTAGTATTATAATAGAGATACTGTAGTATTATAATAGAGATACTGTACATTATAATAGAGAAACATCAGTATTATAATAGAGATACTGTAGTAGTATTATAGAGAGAGATACTGTAGTATTATAATAGAGATACTGTAGTATTATAATAGATAGATATACTGTAGAATTATAATAGAGAGAGATACTGTAGTATTATAATAGAGATACTGTAGTATTATAATAGAGATACTGTACATTATAATAGAGAAACAGCAGTATTATAATAGAGATACTGTAGTATTATAATAGATAGAGATACTGTAGTATTATAACAGAAAATCAGCAATATTATAATAGAGATACTGTATATTATAATAGAGAGAGCCATGTGAATTAATTATCTTCCCACTCTCCTGCTGTGTTCTGATAGCCTGTGTAATATGCAGGCTCACTCTCTCTGCCATAGGCTACAGAAAGGTTCAGAGGAGGATGGTCTCAGGAGGCTCCCTCCATCGATCTATCTTTCTGTCTCTTTCTATTTCTCTTTCTCTCTATTTCCCCCACCTCTTGTGTGTGTCTGTCTGTCTGTCTGTCTGTCTGTCTGTCTGTCTGTCTGTCTGTCTGTCTGTCTGTCTGTCTCTCTCTCTCTCTCTCTCTCTCTCTCTCTCTCTCTCTCTCTCTCTCTCTCTCTCTCTCTCTCTCTCTCTCTCTCTCTCTCTCTCTCTCTCTCTCTCTCTCTCTCCTTCTTTCTCTCTCAATTCAATTCAAATAGCTTTATTGGCATGACGTGCCAATGTACATATTTTGCCAAAGCATACTTGAGCAATTAAGTGATGAATTTACAATATTAACATAATTAAAATAATAATAATAACAAGATTGTCAAGGGGATTATTCTCTCTCTCTTTCTCAGGATCATCCCCCCTGACATCATGGGAAAATCAGAAGAAATCAGCCAAGACCTCAGAAAAAAAAGTGTAGACCTCCACAAGTCTGGTTCATCCTTGGGAGCAATTTCCAAACGCTTGAAGGTACCACGCTCATCTGTACAAACAATAGTACGCAAGTATAAACACCATGGGACCACGCAGCCGTCATACCGCTCAGGAAGGAGACGTGTTCTGTCTCCTAGAGATGAACGTACTTTGGTGTGAAAAGTGCAAATCAATTCTATTTTATTATTATTTTTTTTTTATTTTACCTTTATTTTACTAGGCAAGTCAGTTAAGAACAAATTCTTATTTTCAATGACGGCCTAGGAACAGTGGGTTAACTGCCTGTTCAGGGGCAGAACGACAGATTTGTACCTTGTCAGCTCGGGGGTTTGAACTTGCAACCTTCCGGTTACTAGTCCAACGCTCTAACCACTAGGCTACCCTGCCGCCCCTAGAACAACAGCAAAGGACCTTGTGAAGATGCTGGAGGAAACAGGTACAAAAGTATCTATATCCACAGTAAAACAAGTCTTATATCAACATAACCTGAAAGGCCACTCAGCAAGGAAGAAGCCACTGCTCCAAAACCGCCGTAAAAAAGCCAGACTACGGTTTGCAGCTGCACATGGGGACAAAGATCATACTTTTTGGAGAAATGTCCTCTGGTCTGATGAAACAAAAATAGAACTGTTTGGCCATGTTATGTTTGGAGGAAAAAGGGGGATGCTTGCAAGCCGAAGAACACCATCCCAACCGTGAATCACTGGGATGACAGTATCATGTTGTGGGGGTGCTTTGCTGCAGGAGGGACTGGTGCACTTCACAAAATGGATGGCTCATGAGGAAGGAAAATTCTGTGGATATATTGAAGCAACATCACAAGACATCAGTCTTAAGCAAAGTGGCTTAAGGACAACAAAGTCAAGGTATTGGAGTGGCCATCACAAAGCCCTTACCTCAATCCCATAGAAATTTTGAGGGCAGAACGAATAAGCGTGTGCGAGCAAGGAGGCCTACAAACCTGACTCAGTTACACAAGCTCTGTCAGGAGGAATGGGACAAAATTCACCCAACTTATTGGGTGAAGCTTGTGGAAGGCTACCCGAAACGTTTGACCCAAGTTAAACAATTTAAAGGCAATGCTACCAAATACTAGTTGAGTGTATGTCAACTTCTGACCCACTGGGAGATGGATGAAGGAAATGAAAGCTGAAATAAATCATTCTCTGTCATGCCCTGACCGTAGAGAGCCTTTTTATGTCTCTATTTGGTTTGGTCATGGTGTGGGGTGGGCATTCTATGTTCTGTTTTCTATGATTTTGTATTTCTATGTTTTGGCCGGGTATGGTTCTTAATCAGGGACAGCTGTCTATCGTTGTCTCTGATTGGGAATCAGCCTTTTCCCCTTTTATAATTTGTGGGAAGTTGTCTTTGTTAGGGATACCATAGCCCTTGTTAGGGGTACCATAGCCCTTGTTAGGGGTACCACAGCCCTTGTTAGGGGGACCAAAGCCCTTGTTAGGGGTACCATAGCCCTTGTTAGGGGTACCACAGCCCTTGTTAGGGGGACCAAAGCCCTTGTTAGGGGTACCATAGCCCTTGTTAGGGGTACCACAGCCCTTGTTAGGGGTACCACAGCCCTTGTTAGGGGGACCAAAGCCCTTGTTAGGGGTACCATAGCCCTTGTTAGGGGTACCATATCCCTTGAAAGCTTCACGGTTGTTTAGTTGTTTCCTGTTTTTGTTGGCGACATTCTAAATAAAAGTTAAAAGTTATATGTACGCTCACAACGCTGCACCTTGGTCTTCCTTGAACGACGGCCGTGACATTCTCTCTACTATTATTCTGACATTTCACATTCTTAAAATAAAGTGGTGATCCTAACTGACCGAAGACAGGAAATTTTTAATTTTTTAGGATTAAATGTCAGGAATTGTGAAAAACTGAGTTTAAATGTATTTAAATAATAATAATCAAAGTAGTTGTCGAGGGTGCAGCAAGTCAGCGCCTCAGGAGTAAATGTCAGTTGGCTTTTCATTGTCGATCATTAAGAGTATCTCTTCCACTCCTGCTGTCTCTAGAGAGTTGAAAACAGCAGGTCTGGGACAGGTAGTATGTCCGGTGAACAGATCAGGGTTCCATAGCCACAGGCAGAATAGTTGAAACTGGAGCAGCAGCACGGCCAGGTGGACTGGAGACAGCAAGGAGTCATCATGCCAGGTAGTGTTATAAGGCATGGTCCTAGGGCTCAGGTCCTCCGAGAGAAAGAGAGAAAGAGATAATTAGAGAGAGCATACTTAAATTCCCACCGGATAAGACAGGAGAAGTACTCCAGATATAACAAACTGACCCCCGACACATAAACTACTGCAGCATAAATACTGGAGGCTGAGACAGGAGGGGTCAGGAGACACTGTGGCCCCATCCGATGATACCCCGGACAGGGCCAAACAGGCAGGATATAACCCCACCCACTTTGCCAAAGCACAGCCCCCACGCCACTAGGGGGATATCTTCAACCACCAATTTACCATCCTGAGACAAGGCCGAGTATAGCCCACAAAGATCTCCGCCACGGCACAACCCAAGGGGGGGGGGGGGCGCCAACCCAGACAGGAAGATCACGTCAGTGACTCAACCCACTCAAGTGACGCACCCCTCCTAGGGACGGCATGAAAGAGCACCAGTAAGCCAGTGACTCCCTGTAATAGGGTTAGAGGCAGAGAATCCCAGTGGAGAGAGGGGAACCGGCCAGGCAGAGACAGCAAGGGCGGTTCCTGGGCCAGACTACACTCAATCACAGGACCCACTGAAGAGATGAGTCTTCAGTAAAGACTTAAAGGTTGAGAGCGAGTCTGCGTCTCTCACATGGGTAGGCAGACCATTCCATAAAAATGGAGCTCTGTTGGAGAAAGCCCTGCCTCCAGCTGTTTGCTTAGAAATGTTAGGGACAATTAGGAGGCCTGCGTCTTGTGACCGTAGCGTATGTGTAGGTATGTACGGCAGGACCAAATCAGAAAGATAGGTAGGAGCAAGCCAGTAGTCTAACCTAGAAGTAACAAAAGCATGGATTAATTTTTCTGCATCGTTTTTGGACAGAAAGTTTCTGATTTTTGCAATGTTACGTAGATGGAAACAGTGAAATAGTCTTGATATTTTCGTCAAAAGAGAGATCAGGGTCCAGAGTAACGCCGAGGTCCTTCACAGTTTTATTTGAGACGACTGTACAACCATCAAGATTAATTGTCAGATTCAACAGAAGATGTCTTTGTTTCTTGGGACCTAGAACAAGCATCTCTGTTTTGTCCGAGTTTAAAAGTAGAACGTTTGCAGCCATCCACTTCCTTATGTCTGAAACACAGGCTTCTAGCGGGGGCAATTTTAGGGCTTCACCATGTAGAGTGGAGTAGAGTGGAGTTGATTAAAGTACAGTTCAGTAGAGTGGAGTAGAGTGGAGTAGCGTACAGTCTGGAGTAGAGTTGAGTGGAGTACAGTAGCGTTGAGTAGAGTAGAGTGGAGTGGAGTGGATTAGAGTGGAGTAGAGTACAGTCTGGAGTAGAGTGGAGTGGAGTGCAGTAGAGTGAAGTATAGTACAGTCTGGAGTTGAGTAGAGTAGACTGGAGTACAGTAGAGTGGAGTGGAATACAGTAGAGTGGAGTAGAGTAGAGTAGATAGGAGAACAGTGGAGTGTAGTGGAGTAGAGTGGAGTGGAGTAAAGTGGAGTAGAGTGGAGTGGAGTGGAGTGGAGTAGAGTAGAGTAGAGTGGAGTACATTACAGTAGGGTACAGTAGGGTACAGTAGAGTACAGTACAGTAGAGTTCAGTACAGTAGAGTACAGTTCAGTACAGTACTGTTGAGTACAGTAGAGTACAGTACAGTAGAGTTAAGTACAGTAGTGTACAGTAAAGTTCAGTTCAGTACTGTAGAGTGCAGTAGAATACAGTACAGTATAATACAGTACAGTACCATATAGTACAGTACAGAAGAGTTCAGTACAGTACAGCACAGTATAGTACAGTACAGTAGAGTTCAGTATAGTACAGTAGCGCACAGTACAGTAGAGTACAGTACAATGCATTTGAGTGCAGTAAAGTAGATTTAAGTACAGTACAGTACAGTAGAGTACAGTAGAGTATAGTACAATACTATAGAGTACAGTACAGTATAGTTCAGTACAGTACAGTTGAGTACATTACAGTGGAGAACAGTACAGTAGAGTACAGTACAGTAGAGACAATACAGTAGAGTACAATACAGTAGAGTTCAGTACAGTACAGTACAGTGGAGTACAGTACAGTACAGTGGAGTACAGTACAGTAAAGGACAGTACAGTACAGTAGAGTAGAGTACAGTGGAGTACTGTACAGTAGAGTACAGTAGAGTACAGTACAGTAGAGCACAATAGTGTAGAGTACAGTACAGTAGAGTACAGTAGAGTTCAGTACAGTACAGTACAGTACAGTAAAGTTCAGTACAGTACAGTACAGTAGAGTAGAGTTCAGTACAGTAGAGTTCAGTACATTACAATAGAGTACAGTACAGTACAGTAGAGTTCAGTACAGTACAGTAGAGTTCAGTACAGTACAGTAGAGTACAGTAGAGTTCAGTACAGTAGAGTACAATACAGTACAGTAGCATACAGTACAATACAGTAGAGTACAATACAGTAGAGTTCAGTACAGTACAGTACAATAAAGTACAGTACAGTAGAATTAAGTACAGTAGAGTTCAGTACAGTACAGTAGAGTACAGTAGAGTTCAGTACAGTAGAGTACAATACAGTACAGTAGCATACAGTACAATAGAGTAGAGTACAATACAGTAGAGTTCAGTACAGTACAGTACAATAGAGTACAGTACAGTAGAATTAAGTACAGTAGAGTACAGTACAGTACATCAGAATTCAGTACAGTATAGTAGAGTACAGTACAGCAGAGTTCAGTACAGTAGAGTACAGTACAGTAGAGTACAGTACAATACAGTAGACTACAGTACAGTAGACTACAGTTCAGTACAGTACAGTACAGTACAGTACAGTAGAGTACAGTACAGTACAGTACAGTACAGTACAGTACAGTACAGTAGAGGGAGTCTGCCTCCTGCCTGGAGGGTAGGAGTACAGTAGAATACAGTACAGTAGAGTACAGTACAATACAGTAGAGTACAGTACAGTACAGTAGACTACAGTAAGAAAGAAAGAAAGAAAGAAAGAAAGACGGAGAGAGAGAAAGAAATAGAGAGAGAGCGAGAGCAAGAGGGACAGAGAGAGAGAGAAAGAAAGAAAGAAAGAGAGAGAGAGAACAGAGCCACAGGACAGCAGCACAATTAGACCCAACCAAATCATGAGAAAACTAAAAGATAATTACTTGACACATTGGAAAGAATTAACAAAAAAACTGAGCAAACTAGAATGCTATTTGGCCCAAACAGAGAGTATACTGCGACAGAATACCTGACCACTGTGACTGACCCAAAATTAAGGAAAGCTTTGACTATGTACAGACTCAGTGAGCATAGCCTTGCTATTGAGAAAGGCCACCGTAGGCAGACATGGCTCTCAAGAGAAGACAGGCTATGTGCTCACTGCACACAAAATGAGGTGAAAACTGAGCTGCACTTCCTAACCTCCTGCCCAATGTATGACCATATTAGAGAGACATATTTCCCTCAGATTACACAGATCCACAAAGAATTCAAAAACAAATCCAATTTTGATAAACTCCCATATCTACTGGGTGAAATTTCACAGTGTGCCATCACAGCAGCAAGATTTGTGACCTGTTGCCACGAGAAAGGGCAACCAGTGAAGAACAAACACCATTGTAAATACAACCCATATTTATGCTTATTTATTTTATCTTGTGTCCTTTAACCATTTGTACATTGTTAAAACACTCATATATATATATGTATAATATGACATTTGTAATGTCTTTATTGTTTTGAAACTTCTGTATGTGTAATGTTTACTGTTAATTTTTATTGTTTATTTCACTTTGGTATGTTGTCTACCTCACTTGCTTTGGCAATGTTAACACATGTTTCCCATGCCAATAAAGCCCTTGAATTGAATTGAATTGAATTGAGAGAGAGAGAGAGAGAGAGAGAGAGAGAGAGAGAGAGAGAGAGAGAGGGGGGGACAGAGAGAGAGAGAGAGAGAAAGAAAGAAAGAAAGAAAGAAAGAAAGAAAGAAAGAAAGAAAGAGAGAGAGAAGTATTGTGTTTGTGTGTGTGTGAGAGAGAGGGAGGGTAGAACGAGAGAGAGACAGACAGCAAGAGAGAGAGAGAGAGAGAGAGAGAGAGGGAAAGACAGAGAGAGAGAGCAGAGGGTCAGATGAGCTCCTGCATTTTTCAGCTTGTTCTTTAAAAAAAGATAGATTTAGAGTTAGTTAAATTTGGATTTTTTTCGCCAGGAACATATACAGGATGCTACCCTCTACAACATAACCTTCACTCCAAATCAAAACTCAAAACCTACAACCTGATTTTGGACGGAATTACGGAATCACCTGGAAGGCTTACAACTACCAAAGATTATTATTCCTACGCTATACAGCAAATGTTCTGGAAAACAACAGAAACCTGAAAACACCATCCAACCTGGAACTGAGTGAGTAATGTTTTGTCTGAAGCTATATTTTACTTCCAAAAGCCAAGAAGAAAAATACATTACATGAATTTATAAGGACTGAATGCTAAGTTAAGACTGCCAAGCTTGATACAACTTCAAGTAGCACTAACGTGTCAAGTGAGAGGTGTCAAAGCCCTTTAGCCCAACAATGGCAGGAGAGTCGACCAGTCTACTCCGAACAAATGGAGAGGCCTTAGAAGCTGCCTCCCGCTGTTCAGAGGTAATTCAAATACAGTACCCTGTGTATGTAAAGAATGATAAGGAAAGAAAAGATCACAAAATGAAGCTCCTTATGGAAAGTCAAGAGACACTTTTTGCTGACTATTGTAAAAAGGGGAACATCAGCAACCTCATCTTCCACACAGACCATCCCCTGGCATGGCACAGGGCTATATTAGCACACTACCCCTCTGTTAAGAGGAGGGGTGTTAACGAGGGGTGGAAACTCAGGATACTAGACAACGACGACTCTGAGTCAGCTAATATACATCTCTATAAGTCTGGAACTGTATTGGTACAGGGCAACCCCAAACAGTTTCAGCTGGACTTTCACCTAATCAAAGAATTAGCTCAGCAGGAGAAGCTCTTCCTTGAGAAAGATACTCCCACCACGAGCGGGTCAGACCAGACCTCTTCATTATATAACCCCAAAGACGAGCAACCCCCAGTGGAAAGTCAACCTCCCAGCACAGAGTACTACCCCCTCATTGAAATGAAGGATAAAATGACCCAGCTGGAGGTAAGGCAGGTGGAGCTGCAACAGCAGGTGATTACACTCCAGTCAGCACAGACCCAGACAACAGTCCAGCACAACAACACTCCCTTAACCAGACCCGAAGTGCTGGAGGTGAAGAGAGACATATCTGCACTCCGGACTGCGGTGAGACAACTTCAACAATATAAAAAGCAAGAGCAGGAGAAGAACAGAGTGCTAGAGGAGAGGATCAGACTGCTGGAGGAGAGGATCAGACTGCTGGAGGAGGGGGTGAGGAGGATGGCGTGTGACAAAGAACAACCCACTAGAGAGGAGGCCACAGAACAGCCCTCCTCAGCTCCAGACAAAAGTCTCGACACCACAGCAGAACAGTCCACCCCAGACCCTGACCATAGCATCGACATCACAGCAGAACAGACAAATGAAGAACGTCAAGCCCAGGAGATCTCACCCCCTCTGAGCACCCCCCCTGTCAGCCACCCTGATAGCCCTCCTGACAACCCCCCCACACCCACTGAGGACATACACAAGACACAGATTGTACTCCTTATGGACTCAAATGGGAAATATATACAAGAATTGAAATTGAGAGAAAAAGAGAGACAGAGAATGAGAGAGAGAGAGAGACAGAGATACAGAGACTAGCGACATGTGAGACAGCACTTCTCTTCGTCACATTGAGATCCCACAGCACCAGTCTCTGTCGGCTTCCTGTAACACCATGCCTGTGTCTCTGCAGCTCCAAAACCCACTAATCTATCACACATCAGCTGCAATCAACTCCTATTCTTTATCCCATCCTGATTATGTTCAGATCAATACGTCTGATGAAACCTTGTACTCACTACCCATGATCCAGCTGACGTTCGTACAGAATACAATAAAAGCAATCACTGAGGTGAAATCTGTGTGTAATTCCTAACCTAATCTCTCTCTCTCTCTCTCTCTCTCTCTCTCTCTCTCTCTCTCTCTCTCTCTCTCTCTCTCTCTCTCTCTCTCTCTCTCTCTCTCTCTCTCTCTCTCTCTCTCTCTCACACACACACACCTTTAATAATGGACATGCCTCTGACGCTAGGGAGAGATAGTGGTGCATTGATTTTGTTGATGAAACTCCATCCAGGACCTCAGTCCTCTCCTGTTAGTCTTGTGTCTATGTTTGTTAAGGTGAAACTCCATCCAGGACCCCAGTCCTCTCCTGTTAGTCTTGTGTCTATGTTTGTTAAGGTGAAACTCCATCCAGGACCTCAGTCCTCTCCTGTTAGTCTTGTGTCTATGTTTGTTAAGGTGAAACTCCATCCAGGACCCCAGTCCTCTCCTGTTAGTCTTGTGTCTATGTTTGTTAAGGTGAAACTCCATCCAGGACCTCAGTCCTCTCCTGTTAGTCTTGTGTCTATGTTTGTTAAGGTGAAACTCCATCCAGGACCCCAGTCCTCTCCTGTTAGTCTTGTGTCTATGTTTGTTAAGGTGAAACTCCATCCAGGACCTCAGTCCTCTCCTGTTAGTCTTGTGTCTATGTTTGTTAAGGTGAAACTCCATCCAGGACCTCAGTCCTCTCCTGTTAGTCTTGTGTCTATGTTAATTAAGGTGAAACTCCATCCAGGACCCCAGTCCTCTCCTGTTAGTCTTGTGTCTATGTTTGTTAAGGTGAAACTCCATCCAGGACCCCAGTCCTCTCCTGTTAGTCTTGTGTCTATGTTTGTTAAGGTGAAACTCCATCCAGGACCTCAGTCCTCTCCTGTTAGTCTTGTGTCTATGTTTGTTAAGGTGAAACTCCATCCAGGACCCCAGTCCTCTCCTGTTAGTCTTGTGTCTATGTTTGTTAAGGTGAAACTCCATCCAGGACCTCAGTCCTCTCCTGTTAGTCTTGTGTCTATGTTTGTTAAGGTGAAACTCCATCCAGGACCCCAGTCCTCTCCTGTTAGTCTTGTGTCTATGTTTGTTAAGGTGAAACTCCATCCAGGACCTCAGTCCTCTCCTGTTAGTCTTGTGTCTATGTTTGTTAAGGTGAAACTCCATCCAGGACCCCAGTCCTCTCCTGTTAGTCTTGTGTCTATGTTTGTTAAGGTGAAACTCCATCCAGGACCTCAGTCCTCTCCTGTTAGTCTTGTGTCTATGTTTGTTAAGGTGAAACTCCATCCAGGACCTCAGTCCTCTCCTGTTAGTCTTGTGTCTATGTTAATTAAGGTGAAACTCCATCCAGGACCACAGTCCTCTCCTGTTAGTCTTGTGTCTATGTTTGTTAAGCTGAAACTCCATCCAGGACCCCAGTTCTCTCCTGTGTTTAGACATTGAGTGGTCTGATGAATCCACTGTGGAGAGTAAGAACAGACAGTGGGTTGGTTAGGCTGAGTGTGATATAGTACGTTAATGTGTGTGTATGAAAAGTGGCTCCAAAATGATTGAATAATGATGAGTGAGAAAGTTACAGAGGGTCAAAGATCATACCCCCAAGTTGTTCTAACCTTTCACCTTTACCAAATAACAGGGGAGGGTAGCATGTCTTGGGGGTTTGATCTATGACCCCCCGGTAACTTTCTCACTCATCATTATTCCTGATTCATTCAGGGTTATCTGTAATCATGGTAGGATCCCCATGAATGTAGAAGTGTTTAGAAACATATTCTATTCTTATTTACAATAGAAGTATCACAGTACATTATTGACCATGTATTTCTACTGGGCACAAAGTCATCTGAAACACAACCAAAACCAAAGGCAAATGAATTCAACACGTTTCTAGTCACAAGCTTGAACTAGTCCTTGCGTGCTAGGAATATGGGACCAATACTAAACTTTTTATTACTTTATTTATAAGAAGCTTTAGGGGTGTCAATCATTTTGACCCCTACCTATTTGAGAAGAAAAATAATCATATTACTTGTTAAACAAAATCTATTTTTCTGAGCAATTATATTATAATAAAATAATATAATTAAAAGCATACCATTTAGCTCAGTAATTAGAATTATTTTATACAGTCATTATTTCTCATCTTTATCAAGGGTGTTAATCATTTCAGACCCCACTGTATGTATTTCGTCATGAGTGTGTGTGTGTGTGTCTTCTGTGTATGAATTTGGTCATGTAAGTGTGTGTGTGTGTGTGTTTGTATTCTATTGTGTTCTTGCATATGAGAAATGTTTTATCTGGGAATAAATGTCAGAGATCTATTTGAGCGCCCCTCCTGGCAGTGTGTGTCCCCCCCCCCCCCCCCCCCCGGATGTGTGGCGGGTCTATACACTATTCATGGGGTGTAAAGAGGAATGGTGGGAGGAAAATGGACTCATTACTTTCAGCCAGTAACATTGGTTACCTGGCCCGTGTGTGTGTGTGTGTGTGTGTGTGTGTGTGTGTGTGTGTGTGTGTGTGTGTGTGTGTGTGTGTGTGTGTGTGTGTGTGTGTGTGTGTGTGTGTGTGTGTGTGCGTATGTGTGTGTGTGTGTGTGTGTGTGTGTGTGTGTGTGTGTGTGTGTGTGTGTAGTAATGTCTTTGTGAGGACACACACACAGAGTTGCTTTGTGAACATACAGTATTATGTAGAGAACAATATATATTGTGTGTGTAAAAAGACAATTGTACAATTTCAATTTACTAGAATGATGTTGCTCATGTCTTCAACCCACATAGTATCACAGGTATACCTGGAGCCCTGCTACTCATCACCTCCCCAAAAAACCTTGCAGCCCGATGGACTCCTCTTTTCAGTTCACTGCAGCTAGCGACTGGAACGAGCAGAAAAAACACTAAAACTGGACTGTTTTATCTCCATCACAACATTCAAGGACTCAATCATGGACACTCCTACTGACACTTGTGGCTGCTTCAGGTGATGTATTGTTGTCTCTACCTTCTTGCCCTTTGTGCTGTTGTCTGTCCCCAACAATGTTTGTACCATGTTTGTGCTGCTACCATGTTGTGCTATTACCATGTTGTCAAGTTGTGTTGCTGCCATGTTGTTGTCATGTTGTGGTGCTACCGTGTTGTCAAGTTGTGTTGCTGCCATGTTGTTGTCATGTTGTGCTGCTACCGTGTTGTCAAGTTGTGTTGCTACCGTGTTGTTGTCATGTTGTGTTGCTACCGTGTTGTTGTCATGTTGTGTTGCTACCGTGTTGTTGTCATGTTGTGTTGCTACCGTGTTGTTGTCATGTTGTGTTGCTACCGTGTTGTTGTCATGTTGTGCTGCTACGTGTTGTTGTCATGTTGGTGTTGCTACCGTGTTGTTGTCATGTTGTGTTGCTACCGTGTTGTTGTCATGTTGTGTTGCTACCGTGTTGTTGTCATGTTGTGTTGCTACCGTGTTGTTGTCATGTTGTGTTGCTACCGTGTTGTTGTCATGTTGTGTTGCTACGTGTTGTTGTCATGTTGGTGTTGCTACCGTGTTGTTGTCATGTTGTGTTGCTACCGTGTTGTTGTCATGTTGTGTTGCTACCGTGTTGTTGTCATGTTGTGTTGCTACCGTGTTGTTGTCATGTTGTGTTGCTACCGTGTTGTTGTCATGTTGTGTTGCTACCGTGTTGTTGTCATGTTGTGTTGCTACGTGTTGTTGTCATGTTGGTGTTGCTACCGTGTTGTTGTCATGTTGTGTTGCTACCATGCTGTGTTGTCATTAGTTGCTGTCATGCTGAGTTGTTGTCTTAGGTCTCTCTTTATGTAGTGTTGCGGTGTCTCTCTTGTAGTGTTGTGGTGTCTCTCTATATGTAGTGTTGTGGTGTCTCTCTATATGTAGTGTTGTGGTGTCTCTCTATATGTAGTGTTGTGGTGTCTCTCTTGTAGTGTTGTGGTGTCTCTCTTGTAGTGTTGTGGTGTCTCTCTTGTAGTGTTGTGGTGTCTCTCTTGTAGTGTTGTGGTGTCTCTCTATATGTAGTGTTGTGGTGTCTCTCTTGTAGTGTTGTGGTGTCTCTCTTGTAGTGTTGTGGTGTCTCTCTTGTAGTGTTGTGGTGTCTCTCTTGTAGTGTTGTGGTGTCTCTCTTGTAGTGTTGTGGTGTCTCTCTTCTAGTGTTGTGGTGTCTCTCTATATGTAGTGTTGTGGTGTCTCTCTATATGTAGTGTTGTGGTGTCTCTCTTGTAGTGTTGTGGTGTCTCTCTATATGTAGTGTTGTGGTGTCTCTCTTGTAGTGTTGTGGTGTCTCTCTATATGTAGTGTTGTGGTGTCTCTCTATATGTAGTGTTGTGGTGTCTCTCTTGTAGTGTTGTGGTGTCTCTCTATATGTAGTGTTGTGGTGTCTCTCTTGTAGAGTTGTGTGTTTTGTCCTATATTTTTATTTTCAATCCCAGCCCCCGGCCTCACAGGAGGCATTTTTCCTTTTGGTAGGCCGTCACTGTAAATAAGAATTTGTTCTTAATTGACTTGCCTAGTTAAATGAAGGTTAAATCAAATATATAAATACAACTGTGACCCCCCCCCCCCCCCCCAAACCTGACCACTCCCCACATCTGTCTGTCCTTACAGTCACCAGGTGCTGTCCCCTCCCTCTTCCTCCCTCTTCCTCCCTTCTCCCCTCCCCTCTGACCCTCTCCTTCAGACACAATTGTTCCACTAAACAATGGAGTCATTGTTACCTCAAGGTGGCTTATTATGAGGGGTGTTCAGTGGGCCCTGCAGAGGTGACCCTGCCAGTGTAAACACTCCCCCTCCACCCCCACCTCTCTCCTCCCACCTGGACAGTGAATACACTCCCCCTGCAGACCCCTCCACCCCCACCTCTCTTCTCCCACCCTGACAGTGAATACACTCCCCCTCCAGACCCCTCCACCCCACCTCTCTTCTCCCACCCTGACAGTGAATACACTCCCCCTCCACCCCACCTCTCTTCCCCACCCTGACAGTGAATACACTCCCCCTCCACCCCACCTCTCTTCTCCCACCCTGACAGTGAATACACTACCCCTCCACCCCCACCTCTCTTCTCCCACCCTGACAGTGAATACACTCCCCCTCCACCCCCACCTCTCTTCTCCCACCCTGACAGTGAATACACTCCCCCTCCCGACCCCTCCACCCCACCTCTCTTCCCCACCCTGACAGTGAATACACTCCCCCTCCACCCCCACCTCTCTTCTCCCACCCTGACAGTGAATACACTCCCCCTGCAGACCCCTCCACCCCACCTCTCTTCCCACCCTGAGGGTCAGATCATAGGGAATACAGGAGGTGGAGAACGGCCCCTGTGTTTCCCAGGCCCAGTTACACAGTAGCACAGCTGCACTGAATGGTGTGTGTGTGTGTGTGTGTGTGTGTGTGTGTGTGTGTGTGTGTGTGTGTGTGTGTGTGTGTGTGTGTGTGTGTGTGTGTGTGTGTGTGTGTGTGTGTGTGTGTGTGTGTGTGTGTGTGTGTGTGTGTGTGTGTGTGTGTCTAAGAGAGAGTGAGAGCGAGAGCGAGCGAGACAGAGAGAGAGAGAGAGAGAGAGAGAGAGAGAGAGAGAGAGAGAGAGAGAGAGAGAGACTAAAATCTACCAAATCCCATGCTGGGGACAGACTTCAAAACCAGGCCACCCACAGTTTCCCCTTTCTCCAAATCTCTCTCTCTCTCAATTCAATGATTTCAATTTTTCTCTCTCTCACTACCTCTCTCTACCTCCCTCTCTATGTGTCTCTCTTTTTCTCCCCAACTGACACTCAGACATACCTATAGCAAGCCATCTTAAGCCCCAGTGCAGGTGCAGGGCCTAGGAGGACTAAATGTATTACAATGGGAGCCCAGAATAAAACTGTTACAATAGAATGACTGTTGTGCATAATAGGTCAAGAGAAACTGTTAACAATGCAGGACACAGAATGGAGATTTGTCTGTTGGGCTCCGTTAGAGTGCAACTTCCAATGAACTTAAAGGGCGGCAGGTAGCCTAGCAGTTAGAGCGTTGGGTCAGTAACTGAAAGGTCGCTAGCTCGACTCCCCGAGTTGATGTGCCCTTGAGCAAGGCACTTACAGTTAATGTCGGAAGTTTACAAACACCTGAGGCAAATACATTTAAACTCAGTTTTTCACAATTCCTGACATTTAATCCTAGTAAAAATTCCCTGTCTTAGGTCGGTTAGGATCACCACTTTATTTTAAGAATGTGAAATGTCAGAATAATAGTAGAGAGAATTATTTATTTCAGTTTTTATTTATTTCATCACATTCCCAGTGGGTCAGAAGTTTACATACACTCAATTAGTATTTGGTACCATTGCCTTGAAATTGTTTAACTTGGGTCAAACGTTTCGGGTAGCCTTCCATAAGATTCCCCCAATATTAATTGGGTGAATTTTGGCCCATTCCTCCTGACAGAGCTGGTGTAACTGAGTCAGGGTTGTAGGCCTCCTTGCTCGCACACGCTTTTTCAATTGTGCCCACAAATTTTCTATAGGATTGAGGTCAGGGCTTTGGGATGGCCACTCCAATACCTTGACTATGTTGTCCTTAAGCCATTTTGCCACAACTTTGGAAGTATGCTTGGGGTCATTGTCCATTTGGAAGACCCATTTGCGACCAAGCTTTAACTTCCTGACTGATGTCTTGAGATGTTTCTTCAATATAGCCATATCATTTTCCTACCTCATGTTGCCATCTATTTTGTGAAGTGCAGCAAAGCACCCCCACAACATGATGCTGCCACCCCCGTGCTTCACGGTTGGGATGGTGTTCTTCGGCTTGCAAGCCTCTCCCTTTTTCCTCCAAACATAATGATGCTCATTATGGCCAAACAGTTCTATTTTTGTTTCATCAGACCAGAGGACATTTCTTCAAAATGTACGATCTTTGTCCCCATGTGCAGTTGCAAACCGTAGTCTGGCTTTTTTTATGGCGGTTTTGGAGCAGTGGCTTCTTCCTTGCTGAATGGCCTTTCAGGTTGTATCGATATAGGACTCGTTTTACTGTGGATATAGATACTTTTGTACCTGTTTCCTCCAGCATCTTCACAAGGTCCTTTGCTGTTGTTCTGGAATTGATTGCACTTTTCGCAACTAAGTACGTTCCTCTCTAGGAGACAGAATGCGTCTCCTTCCTGAGCGGTATGACGGCTGCGTGGTCCCATGGTGTTTATACTTGAGTACTATTGTTTGTACAGATGAACATGGTACCTTCAGGCGTTTTGAAATTGCTCCCAAGGATGAACCAGACTTGTGGAGGTCTACAATATTTTTTCTGGGGTCTTGGCTGATTTATTTTGATTTTCCCATGACGTCAAGCAAAGAAGCACTGAGTTTGAAGGTAGACCTTGAAATGCATCCACAGGTACACCTCCAATTGACTCAAATTATATCAATTAGCCTATCAGAAGCCTATACATGACATAATTTTCTGGAATTTTCCAAGCTGTTTAAAGGCACAGTCAACTTAGTGTATGTAAACTTCTGACCCACTGGTATTGTGATACAGATAATTATAAGTGAAATTGAAAAATGACTTGTGTCATGCACAAAGTAGATGTCCTAATTGACTTGCCCAAACTATAGTTTGTTAACAATAATTTTTAATGACTCCAACCTAAGTGTATGTAAACTTCCGACTTCAACTATAAATATAATAGCTCCAGGGTTGATAATGGCAGATACTGGTCATGACCCCACTCACCGAGGGTGGGGATATGCAAAAATAAACGTGTTTTAATTCATACACGCATATGAATACACATTTGAAGTAGGACAAATATAAGCACCCACCAAATGATTGACTTCTGTATATTCTACAGTGATCTTAACTCCTCCTAACCAGGGTTTCTGTGTTAACCTCTGCAGTGGTCTTAACTCCTCCTAACCAGGGTTTCTGTGTTAACCTCTGCAGTGATCTGAAACGTGAGGTGGAGTAGTTCTTACTATAATTCATATGCTTCTCATGGAATGTCTCAAAGCTACAGTTGTCTCTATCAACGTGTCCCTCTGTAACGTCTGTGTGTGGGGGTGTAGACGGAGGACCTGTCTGTCCATCGCCGCCAGTGCGTGCCAAGGTATCATCTTACAACACACTGCAGACAGTCTGTGTGTGTGCGTGTATGTGTGGAGTGTGTGTCTCTGTATGTGTGTGTGTGTGTGTGTGTGTGTGTGTGTGTGTGTGTGTGTGTGTGTGTGTGTGTGTGTGTGTGTGTGTGTGTGTGTGTGTGTGTGTGTGTGTGTGTGTGTGTGTGTGTGTGTGTGTGTGTGCGTGTGTGGAGTGTGTGTGTGACGGTGGTTGGTAGGGTAACAGAGTGACCATTGTAAAGCTGCATGAAGTTAAGAGAGGGGGGCTTTGACTTACTTCCTGGAAAGACATGTAGACTGTCTACACAGGCAGAGCCTATATACCTTAGAACAGTTGGTCTATCCCTACTCCTACTGCGCTCAGCAGCTCTTCTGTTACATTATGTCGTCCCCAGTCAGAATGAATCTGTCTTATTGTGATCGTCCCCAGTCAGAATGAATCTGTCTTATTGTGATCGTCCCCAGTCAGAATGAATCTGTCTTATTGTGATCGTCCCCAGTCAGAATGAATCTGTCTTATTGTGATCGTCCCCAGTCAGAATGAATCTGTCTTATTGTGATCGTCCCCAGTCAGAATGAATCTGTCTTATTGTGATCGTCCCCAGTCAGAATGAATCTGTCTTATTGTGATCGTCCCCAGTCAGAATGAATCTGTCTTATTGTGATCGTCCCCAGTCAGAATTAATCTGTCTTATTGTGATCGTCCCCAGTCAGAATGAATCTGTCTTATTGTGATCGTCCCCAGTCAGAATGAATCTGTCTTATTGTGATCGTCCCCAGTCAGAATGAATCTGTCTTATTGTGATCGTCCCCAGTCAGAATGAATCTGTCTTATTGTGATCGTCCCCAGTCAGAATTAATCTGTCTTATTGTGATCGTCCCCAGTCAGAATGAATCTGTCTTATTGTGATCGTCCCCAGTCAGAATTAATCTGTCTTATTGTGATCGTCCCCAGTCAGAATTAATCTGTCTTATTGTGATCGTCTCCAGTCAGAATGAATCTGTCTTATTGTGATCGTCCCCAGTCAGAATGAATCTGTCTTATTGTGATCGTCCCCAGTCAGAATGAATCTGTCTTATTGTGATCGTCTCCAGTCAGAATGAATCTGTCTTATTGTGATCGTCCCCAGTCAGAATTAATCTGTCTTATTGTGATCGAGTCAAAAGAGCTAAATAAAAAAGAAATAAAGCACATGGTATAATTACTGATGACTGAATCAAATGAATGTAATTATCTTACACTGTACGAGCAGGGCTTATAGCAGAGGAGCACGCTTACCTACTGGCATACACACCTTGATGCAGACACACACACACACACACACACACACACACACACACACACACACACACACACACACACACACACACACACACACACACACACACACATGCGCGTAAACACACACACGCACATACACACACACGTACACACACACACGTACACACACACACGCACACACACAAATCCTCAACCAATGTGAAACAAGGCCAAACTTCTCCCACAGCCCAGGTAATATTAAAGCTCTAAAACGAAACCTCAATTTCAACGCAATTTCCCTTCAAAATTACCCTTTGAAGTCTTTCTGCTATTTCCATTTTCTCTTTCTCTCCTTTCTCCTGCGCCAAAGAACAGTGGCCACGGCATACAAAATCACAAGGGGAAATGACCTGCCTTAATGCTGCCAACAGCCTGTAATTTGTGTGCTGAGCGCCTGGTCGAGGCGGAGGGGTTAAGTGGGTGAGGTGGCGGGCCATTTCAGGCGCTGCACAGCGGGCTGTTTGATGTTTCTGACTGCTCACCTTGATGGAGTGTCTGTTTCTCCTCAGGGTTCTCTCTCTGAGTACCGCTAACGTTAGAACGTGTCTTGTTCTTCTGTCTGTGTTCTGTTCCACCTAGAACCTGGCGTCTTGATCCACATGCCTCATAGCTGGGAGGAAGACAAAACAGAGGGCTGAAAGGCAGGATATTCATACAGTAGTTTGGTTCTGATGGCTCAGCTAGTTGGAACACAGAGCTTGCTATATGAGGGTTTGATTCCAGTATGGGCCACGTGTACTGAATGGAGTTTTAGATGATGGCTTGGTGAAGGATGATGTTACTGTCATTATTACAGTTGAAATGAATTACGGTGTTACACATCCAACAAGCTCTCACAGTCTCACTGTAGAATTAGACGTTCATCCACGTTGTCCAAACGTCACATTGAAAGGTTAAGTTGAGGCACTCATTCTGAATTAAGGTAACGGTTAAGTTTAGACACTCATTCTGAATTAAGTTAAGGGTTAAGTTTAGGCACTCATTCTGAATTAAGGTAAGGGTTAAGTTTAGGCAATCATTCTGAATTAAGGTATGGGTTAAGTTTAGACACTCATTCTGAATTAAGGTAAGGGTTAAGTTTAGACACTCATTCTGAATTAAGGTAAGGGTTAAGTTTAGACACTCATTCTGAATTAAGGTAAGGGTTAAGTTTAGACACTCACTCTGAATTAAGGTAAGGGTTAAGTTTAGGCACTCATTCTGAATTAAGGTAAGGGTTAAGTTTAGGCACTCATTCTGAATTAAGGTAAGGGTTAAGTTTAGACACTCATTCTGAATTAAGGTAAGGGTTAAGTTTAGACACTCATTCTGAATTAAGGTAAGGGTTAAGTTTAGACGCTCATTCTGAATTGAGGTAAGGGTTAAGTTGAGGCACTCATTCTGAATTAAGGTAAGGGTTCAGTTTAGACACTCATTCTGAATTAAGGTAAGGGTTAAGTTTAGGCACTCATTCTGAATTAAGGTAAGGGTTAAGTTTAGAGACTCATTCTGAATTAAGGTAAGGGTTAAGTTTAGACACTCATTCTGAATTAAGGTAAGGGTTAAGTTTAGGCACTCATTATGAATTAAGGTAAGGGTTAAGTTTAGACACTCATTCTGAATTTATCACGACTCAGGATCTGACCCAGATACAGAAACAGGAGACGGTACAATTCTCAATAATGTATTATAACATAATAACATGGGGCAAAGGGCAGGTTGAGGACAGGCAGAGGTTCGTAATCAGGTCAGAGTCAGGCAGGTACAGGATGGCAGGCAGACTCGGGTCAGGGCAGGTAGAATGGTCAGAACCGGGAAAACTAGGAAACAGAACAGACCTGAAAAGACAAGACGAACTGGCAACAGACAAACAGAGAACACAGGTATAAATGCTCAGGGGATAATGGGGTAAGGGTTAAGTTTAGGCACTCAATCTGAATTACGGTAAGGGTTAAGTTTAGGCACTCATTCTGAATTAAGGTAAGGGTTAAGTTTAGGCACTCAATCTGAAATAAGGTAAGGGTTAAGTTTAGGCACTCATTCTGAATTAAGGTAAGTGTTAAGGTTTGGTATAGGATTAAAACCAGTGTCTACGACTGGAATCAAACACACAACCTTCTGATCCAGAGTCATGTGATTACGCCCATCCACCACATCCTAGACAGACCCAAGCCTACTTGATGGTACTAGCGCTCACTGTTGATCCTAGTGGATGGTTTTGAAGGCATTTCCCGATGTTCTCAGGACATGGATAGATGTCTGATTTCGACATCAATCTTGAACAACCTGGCTGTGCACATCTTAGTTTCCTCTGTTGACATTAGACTCTATAGGCCAGCAGAGGACTCTGTTGACATTAGACTCTATAGGCCAGCAGAGGACTCTGTTTACATTAGACTTATAGGCCAGCAGAGGACTCTGTTGACATTAGACTCTATAGGCCAGCAGAGGACTCTGTTGACATTAGACTCTATAGGCCAGCAGAGGACATGTAAGAATAGGTGTAGGAAGGTGATGAATGATGATGTCATCAGGTGTGTGACCTCACCCCTGGGGTCACGGGGTCATGTGGGTGGGGACAGTGTCAGGGGCTAATTAAAAGACTGACTAGGTCAAAGGTCCCCCATGACATCATCACAGCAGTGGTGTAATGCCACTGGATTGTAAAGTATGTCAGTAAATCTGATGGGATCTCAAGGACCCAATCTACCAGGCATGATTGAATTGATACATCGCTGTGCTATTCTCCAAACTCAGAGCAACAATGTGGGAAGAGCCAAGTTACGGTATATCTTGTTGGCAAAGGGCCGTAAAATCGGGGAATCCAATGGAATCCAATGGAATCCAATGGATATTTTGACTGATGTCAGTTTCATTTAAATATCACTATTCACAGAAAGCGTAGTACATGTTGATAGAGCACCACTAGTTTACTGCCAACATACAGTACTTGTAATCATACAGTACATTCAGGTAAACATTCAGCAGCATACCACCCGGTATCCCACTGCTGGCTTGCCTCTGAAGCTAAGCAGGGTTGGTCCTGGATGGGAGACACGATGCTTCTGGAAGTGGTGTTGGAGGGCCTGTAGGAAGCACTCTTTCCTCTGGTCCAAAAAATGTCAAATACATAATTCCCCAGGGCAGAGATTGGGACATTGCCCTGTGTAGGGTGTAGTCTTTTGGATGGGATGTTAAACAGGTGTTCTGACTCTCTGTTGTCACTAAAGATCCTATGGCACTTATTGTAAGAGTAGTGGTGTCCTGGCTAAATTCCAAATCTGGCCTTCATACCATCATGGCCACCTATTCATCCCCAGCTTTCAATTGGCTCGTTCATCCTCATCTCCCCTGAAACTATTCCCCAGGTTGTTGCTGTAAATGAGAATGTGTTCTCAGTCAACTTACCTGAACAGAAATGTACATTCCAGCAGTAGTGGTGTGTGGGTAAAATCACTGAGGAAGACAGAAAAAGGACATATTACAACCTATGTGTTGTGATAATTACCTTGTTTGCTCTATAACCTGTTAGTTCATATGCCTTGCCACCGTGATATATAGGCCTAAGACCGAGACAATAAGAAGACACAGTGGCAGAATAAATTCAACCACACCTTTGTTTCATCACTAAACCGGAAAGAAACCTCTGTCCGATGAAGTCCACAAAGCATAGTGCATATAACAGACAGTGAGTGACATGACCTACAGCATGGTCAAGCAAGGTAATGTTTACAACATGTTCTGACTACTAAACAACTATTGATTTAGAACCACAGAGAGTTACCGCAAGTTGAAAAGAAAACAGGAGCTGCCTCCACTATTCCAGCACCATTTCAACTTCAACATTTCAACATCATCTAGTCACCTCTTCTTAGTCTAATACAGTGACAACTAAAAGATACCAAAAACGATTTAGTCCAATCAACGTAAGCTAAATGTGATGTGGCTGTCCATGGTTCTGATTTCTCTTTCTCTCTCTCTGTGTGTGTGTGTGTGTGTGTGTGTGTGTGTGTGTGTGTGTGTGTGTGTGTGTGTGTGTGTGTGTGTGTGTGTGTGTGTGTGTGTGTGTGTGTGTGTGTGTGTGTGTTTGTGTGTGTGTGTGTGCGTTCGTGTGTGTTTGTGTTTGTGCAAGTAGAAAAAACATGTTAACTCCCCCTGTAGAGAAACTCCAATGCCATCCTCCTCTCTTTCATGCTGACGTAACTGTCTATGACTGTCATACAGTCTTTTTTGTTGTCAGGCTACCTGGCTAAAATGCTTGCTCACTGGCCTAACTTCCTTTCATGGACAACATTCCCTAGTTAGCCCTTTACATCTATCTACATCAAATCACATGTATTTATATAGCCCTTCGTACATCAGCTGATATCTCAAAGTGCTGTACAGAAATGTTGAACATGTTGAACTTCCATCCTCTCAGGCCAGGGGCACAATGTATGGATTTATGGTTGGATCAGAATAGACATTATAATCATTGGCCAGTATGGAGAATTAAGTAAAACCAAGTCCAAATCTCTATCTCCATCTATGGCTAATTTGCCTACAATACAGTAAAAATACATCTTTGAGTCTTGATGTCCATTCTGTTTAATCCGTTTCTATGCCCCCCGTCCCGTTTGGTGTCGCGGCATGATGACATCAAAGCTGTACGAGTCACCCCATTCTAGAGCCTCTGACTTTCTTTACGAGGGAAGCCAGACCTCAGCTGGTTCACATGTTCCTAATCAGACTAAAAATAGGGCAGCACAATCCCCTACAACCCCCTTTTCCCCCTCTCCTCTTTTAAATATTTCAGTCCACTTCTAAATATTTCAGTGCTCCCTCTTTCTTCCCCTGTGATCTAGTGAACAGGGGGAGAAGCGGAGGGGTGAGATGGGTGTGGAATGGAGATCTTACAGAATGTAAAGCATGTTTAAGGACTGAGAATCCAATGCTGGCATACTGTAGGCTGACATGTTTAAGGACTGAGAATCCAATACTGGCATACTGTAGGCTGACATGTTTAAGGACTGAGAATCCAATACTGGCATACTGTAGGCTGTCATGTTTAAGGACTGAGAATCCAATGCTGGCATACTGTAGGCTGACATGTTTAAGGACTGAGAATCCAATACTGGCATACTGTAGGCTGACATGTTTAAGGACTGAGAATCCAATACTGGCATACTGTAGGCTGACATGTTTAAGGACTGAGAATCCAATACTGGCATACTGTAGGCTGTCATGTTTAAGGACTGAGAATCCAATGCTGGCATACTGTAGGCTGACATGTTTAAGGACTGAAAATCCAATGCTGGCATACTGTAGGCTGACATGTTTAAGGACTGAGAATCCAATGCTGGCATACTGTAGGCTGACATGTTTAAGGACTGAAAATCCAATGCTGGCATACTGTAGGCTGACATGTTTAAGGACTGAGAATCCAATGCTGGCATACTGTAGGCTGACATGTTTAAGGACTGAGAATCCAATGCTGGCATACTGTAGGCTGACATGTTTAAGGACTGAGAATCCAATACTGGCATACTGTAGGCTGTCATGTTTAAGGACTGAGAATCCAATGCTGGCATACTGTAGGCTGACATGT
>NC_092172.1:36028564-36063564 GCF_045791955.1 Oncorhynchus clarkii lewisi | reverse complement strand
GTTGTGTGGACACTATTCTGCCTGATGGACACAACAGAGAGAATCTGATCAAGCAGACCTGATTCTAATTTGGCACCGCACTCCTCTACCCCTCTACCGCTCTTGTCCTGACTAATAGGGTTAGATAACGACCCTGTCCCAGCTCATTTAAATAATCACCTGTTCATATCAACAGAAGACGAGGAGAGAGAGAGGAGGCTGGCTCGCTGTCACAATAATTATAGTTGGGTGGAACAAGATTGTTGCATTCATTCACTATTCTCTTTTCTCTTTCATTTCACGCGATCAGGCTGGTTCCACCAGACTAACAACGAAAAGGACAGGAAGCTGGATCTACCAGACTAACAACGTTAAGGACAGAAAGCTGGATCTACCAGGCTAACAACATTAAGGACAGGAAGCTAGATCTACCAGGCTAACAACGTTAAGGACAGGAAGCTGGATCTACCAGCCTAACAACGTTAAGGACAGGAAGCTGGATCTACCAGGCTAACAACGTTAAGGAAAGGAAGCTATATCTACCAGGCTAACAACGTTAAGGACAGGAAGCTGGATCTACCAGGCTAACAACGTTAAGGACAGGAAGCTGGATCTACCAGGCTAACAACGTTAAGGAAAGGAAGCTGGATCTACCAGGCTAACAACGTTAAGGAAAGGAAGCTGGATCTACCAGGCTAACAACGTTAAGGACAGGAAGCTGGATCTACCAGGCTAACAACGTTAAGGAAAGGAAGCTGGATCTACCAGGCTAACAACGTTAAGGACAGGAAGGAAGCTGGATCTACCAGGCTAACAACGTTAAGGACAGGAAGCTGAATCTACGAGACTAACAACGTTAAGGAAAGGAAGCTGGATCCACCAGACCACCTCAGACAGTAGGGGAAACAGCACCACCTCAGACAGTAGGGGAAACAGCACCACCTCAGACAGTAGAGGAAACAGCACAACCTCAGACAGTAGGGGAAACAGCCCCACCTCAGACAGTAGGGGAAACAGCACCACCTCAGACAGTAGAGGAAACAGCCCCACCTCAGACAGTAGAGGAAACAGCCCCACTGTCTACCACACCTCAGACAGTAGAGGAAACAGCCCCACCTCAGACAGTAGAGGAAACAGCCCCACCTCAGACAATAGGGGAAACAGCCCCACCTCAGACAGTAGAGGAAACAGCACCACCTCAGACAATAGGGGAAACAGCCCCACCTCAGACAGTAGGGGAAACAGCCCCACCTCAGACAGTAGAGGAAACAGCACCACCTCAGACAGTAGAGGAAACAGCACCACCTCAGACAGTAGAGGAAACAGCCCCACCTCAGACAGTAGAGGAAACAGCCCCACCTCAGACAGTAGGGGAAACAGCCCCACCTCAGACAGTAGAGGAAACAGCACCACTGTCTACCCCACCTCAGACAATAGAGGAAACAGCACCACTGTCTGCCCCACCTCAGCCAGTAGGGGAAACAGCACCACCTCAGACAGTAGAGGAAACATCCCCACCTCAGACAGTAGAAGAAACAGCCCCACCTCAGACAGTAGGGGAAACAGCCCCACCTCAGACAGTAGAGGAAACAGCCCCACCTCAGACAGTAGGGGAAACAGCCCCACTGTCTACCACACCTCAGACAGTAGAGGAAACAGCCCCACTGTCTACCACACCTCAGACAGTAGAGGAAACAGCCCCACCTCGGACAGTAGAGGAAACAGCCCCACCTCAGACAGTAGAGGAAACAGCACCACCTCAGACAGTAGAGGAAACAGCACCACCTCAGACAGTAGGGGAAACATCCCCACCAAAGACAGTAGAGGAAACAGCCCCACCTCAGACAGTAGAGGAAACAGCACCACTGTCTACCACACCTCAGACAGTAGGGGAAACAGCACCACCTCATACAGTAGGGGAAACAGCCCCACCTCATACAGTAGGGGAAACAGCCCCACCTCAGACAGTAGGGGAAACAGCCCCACCTCAGACAGTAGAGGAAACAGCCCCACCTCAGACAGTAGAGGAAACAGCACCACTGTCTACCACACCTCAGACAGTAGAGGAAACAGCCCCACCTCGGACAGTAGAGGAAACAGCCCCACCTCAGACAGTAGAGGAAACAGCACCACCTCAGACAGTAGAGGAAACAGCACCACCTCAGACAGTAGGGGAAACATCCCCACCAAAGACAGTAGAGGAAACAGCCCCACCTCAGACAGTAGAGGAAACAGCACCACTGTCTGCCCCACCTCAGACAGTAAAGGAAACAGCACCACCTCAGACAGTAGAGGAAACAGCCCCACTGTCTGCCCCACCTCAGACAGTAGAGGAAACAGCACCACCTCAGACAGTAGGGGAAACTGCACCACCTCAGACAGTAGAGGAAACAGCCCCACCTAAGACAGTAGGGGAAACAAAACCACCTCAGACAGTAGAGGAAACAGCACCACCTCAGACAGTAGGGGAAACAGCACCACCTCAGACAGTAGAGGAAACAGCCCCACTGTCAACCCCACCTCAGACAGTAGAGGAAACAGCCCCACTGTCTGCCCCACCTCAGACAGTATAGGAAACAGCCCCACCTCAGACAGTAGAGGAAACAGCCCCACCTCAGACAGTAGAGGAAACAGCACCACCTCAGACAGTAGAGGAAACAGCACCACTGTCTACCACACCTCAGACAGTAGGGGAAACAGCACCACCTCAGACAGTAGGGGAAACAGCACCACCTCAGACAGTAGAGGAAACAGCACCACCTCAGACAGTAGAGGAAACAGCACCACTGTCTACCACACCTCAGACAGTAAAGGAAACAGCACCACCTCAGACAGTAGAGGAAACAGCCCCACCTAAGACAGTAGGGGAAACAAAACCACCTCAGACAGTAGAGGAAACAGCACCACCTCAGACAGTAGGGGAAACTGCACCACCTCAGACAGTAGAGGAAACAGCCCCACCTAAGACAGTAGGGGAAACAAAACCACCTCAGACAGTAGAGGAAACAGCACCACCTCAGACAGTAGGGGAAACAGCACCACCTCAGACAGTAGAGGAAACAGCCCCACTGTCAACCCCACCTCAGACAGTAGAGGAAACAGCCCCACTGTCTGCCCCACCTCAGACAGTATAGGAAACAGCCCCACCTCAGACAGTAGAGGAAACAGCCCCACCTCAGACAGTAGAGGAAACAGCACCACCTCAGACAGTAGAGGAAACAGCACCACTGTCTACCACACCTCAGACAGTAGGGGAAACAGCACCACCTCAGACAGTAGGGGAAACAGCACCACCTCAGACAGTAGAGGAAACAGCACCACATCAGACAGTAGAGGAAACAGCACCACTGTCTACCACACCTCAGACAGTAAAGGAAACAGCACCACCTCAGACAGTAGAGGAAACAGCCCCACCTAAGACAGTAGGGGAAACAAAACCACCTCAGACAGTAGAGGAAACAGCACCACCTCAGACAGTAGGGGAAACTGCACCACCTCAGATAGTAGAGGAAACAGCCCCACCTAAGACAGTAGGGGAAACAAAACCACCTCAGACAGTAGAGGAAACAGCACCACCTCAGACAGTAGGGGAAACAGCACCACCTCAGACAGTAGAGGAAACAGCCCCACTGTCAACCCCACCTCAGACAGTAGAGGAAACAGCCCCACTGTCTGCCCCACCTCAGACAGTAGAGGAAACAGCCCCACCTCCGACAGTAGAGGAAACAGCCCCACCTCAGACAGTAGAGGAAACAGCACCACCTCAGACAGTAGAGGAAACAGCACCACTGTCTACCACAACTCAGACAGTAGGGGAAACAGCACCACCTCAGACAGTAGGGGAAACAGCACCACCTCAGACAGTAGAGGAAACAGCACCACCTCAGACAGTAGAGGAAACAGCACCACTGTCTACCACACCTCAGACAGTAGGGGAAACAGCACCACCTCAGACAGTAGGGGAAACAGCACCACCTCAGACAGTAGGGGAAACAGCACCACCTCAGACAGTAGAGGAAACAGCATCACCTCAGACAGTAGAGGAAACAGCCCCACTGTCTACCACACCTCAGACAGTAGGGGAAACAGCGCCACCTCGGACAGTAGAGGAAACAGCCCCACCTCAGACAGTAGGGGAAACAGCACCACCTCAGACAGTAGGGGAAACAGCACCACCTCAGACAGTAGAGGAAACAACACACCTGTCTGCCCCACCTCAGACAGTAGAGGAAACAGCCCCACTGTCTACCCCATCTCAGACAGTAGGGGAAACAGCGCCACCTCGGACAGTAGAGGAAACAGCCCCACCTCAGACAGTAGGGGAAACAGCACCACCTCAGACAGTAGGGGAAACAGCACCACCTCAGACAGTAGAGGAAACAACACACCTGTCTGCCCCACCTCAGACAGTAGAGGAAACAGCACCACCTCAGACAGTAGGGGAAACAGCCCCACCTCAGACAGTAGAGGAAACAGCCATACCTCAGACAGTAGAGGAAACAGCCCCACCTCAGACAGGAGAGGAAACAGCACCACCTCAGACAGTAGAGGAAACAGCACCACCTCAGACAGTAGGGGAAACAGCACCACCTCAGACAGTAGGGGAAACAGCACCACCTCAGACAGTAGAGGAAACAGCATCACCTCAGACAGTAGAGGAAACAGCCCCACTGTCTACCACACCTCAGACAGTAGGGGATACAGCACCACCTCATACAGTAGGGGAAACAGTCCCACTGTCTGCCCCACCTCAGACAGTAGAGGAAACAGCCCCACTGTCTACACCATCTCAGACAGTAGGGGAAACAGCGCCACCTCGGACAGTAGAGGAAACAGCCCAACCTTAGACAGTAGGGGAAACAGCACCACCTCAGACAGTAGGGGAAACAGCACCACCTCAGACAGTAGAGGAAACAGCACACCTGTCTGCCCCACCTCAGACAGTAGGGGAAACAGCCCCACCTCAGACAGTAGAGGAAACAGCCCCACCTCAGACAGTAGAGGAAACAGCCCCACCTCAGACAGGAGAGGAAACAGCACCACCTAAGACAGTAGAGGAAACAGCACCACCTCAGACAGTAGAGGAAACAGCCCCACCTCAGACAGTAGAGGAAACAGCCCCACCTCAGATAGTAGAGGAAACAGCACCACCTCAGACAGTAAAGGAAACAGCCCGACCTCAGACAGTAGAGGAAACAGCCCCACCTCAGACAGTAGAGGAAAAAGCACCACCTCAGACAGTAGAGGAAACAGCCCCACCTCAGACAGTAGAAGAAACAGCCCCACCTCACACAGTAGAGGAAACAGCACCACCTCAGACAGTAGAGGAAACAGCCCCACCTCAGACAGTAGGGGAAACATCCCCATCTCAGACAGTAGGGGAAACAGCACCACCTCAGACAGTAGAGGAAACAGCCCCACTGTCTACCACACCTCAGACAGTAGGGGAAACAGCGCCACCTCGGACAGTAGAGGAAACAGCCCCACCTCAGACAGTAGAGGAAACAGCACCACCTCAGACAGTAGAGGAAACAGCACCACCTCAGACAGTAGGGGAAACATCCCCACCTCAGACAGTAGAGGAAACAGCCCCACCTCAGACAGTAGAGGAAACAGCACCAATTTCTGCCCCACCTCAGACAGTAAAGGAAACAGCACCACCTCAGACAGTAGAGGAAACAGCCCCACTGTCTGCCCCACCTCAGACAGTAGAGGAAACAGCACAACCTCAGACAGTAGGGGAAACTGCCCAACCTCAGACAGTAGAGGAAACAGCCCCACCTAAGACAGTAGAGGAAACAAAACCACCTCAGACAGTAGAGGAAACAGCACCACCTCAGACAGTAGGGGAAACAGCACCACCTCAGACAGTATAGGAAACAGCCCCACTGTCAACCCCACCTCAGACAGTAGAGGAAACAGCCCCACTGTCTGCCCCACCTCAGACAGTAGAGGAAACAGCACCACCTCAGACAGTAGGGGAAACAGCACCACCTCAGACAGTAGAGGAAACAGCCCCACCTCAGACAGTAGAGGAAACAGCCCCACCTCAGACAGTAGAGGAAACATCACCACCTCAGACAGTAGAGGAAACAGCACCACTGTCTACCACACCTCAGACAGTAGGGGAAACAGCACCACCTTAGACAGTAGGGGAAACAGCAGCAACTCAGACAGTAGAGGAAACAGCACCACCTCAGACAGTAGAGGAAACAGCACCACTGTCTACCACACCTCAGACAGTAGGGGAAACAGCACCACCTCAGACAGTAGGGGATACAGCACCACCTCAGACAGTAGGGGAAACAGCAACCACCTCAGACAGTAGAGGAAACAGCACCACCTCAGACAGTTGAGGAAACAGCACCACCTCAGACAGTAGGGGAAACAGCACCACCTCAGACAGTAGGGGAAACAGACCCACCTCAGACAGTAGAGGAAACAGCACCACCTCAGACAGTAGAGGAAACAGCCCCACCTCAGACAGTAGAGGAAACAGCACCACCTCAGAGAGTAGAGGAAACAGCCCCACCTCAGACAGTAGAGGAAACAGCCCCACCTCAGACAGTAGAGGAAACAGTACCACCTCAGACAGTAGGGGAAACAGCACAACCTCAGACAGTAGAGGAAACAGCACCACCCCAGAGAGTAGGGGAAACAGCACCACCTCAGACAGTAGGGGAAACAGCCCCACCTCAGACAGGAGAGGAAACAGCACCACCTCAGACAGTAGAGGAAACAGCACCACCTCAGACAGTAGGGGAAACAGCACCACCTCAGACAGTAGGGGAAACAGCACCACCTCAGACAGTAGGGGAAACAGCACCACCTCAGACAGTAGAGGAAACAGCACCACCTCAGGCAGTAGGGGAAACAGCACCACCTCAGCCAGTAGGGGAAACAGCGCCACCTCAGACAGTAGGGGAAACAGCACCACCTCAGACAGTAGAGGAAACAGCGCCACCTCAGACAGTAGGGGAAACAGCGCCACCTCAGACAGTAGGGGAAACAGCACCACCTCAGACAGTAGAGGAAACAGCACCACCTCAGGCAGTAGGGGAAACAGCACCACCTCAGCCAGTAGGGGAAACAGCCCCACCTCAGACAGTAGAGGAAACAGCACCACTGTCTGCCCCACCTCAGACAGTAAAGGAAACAGCACCACCTCAGACAGTAGAGGAAACAGTCCCACTGTCTGCCCCACCTCAGACAGTAGAGGAAACAGCCCCACTGTCTACCCCATCTCAGACAGTAGGGGAAACAGCGCCACCTCGGACAGTAGAGGAAACAGCCCCACCTCAGACAGTAGGGGAAACAGCACCACCTCAGACAGTAGGGGAAACAGCACCACCTCAGACAGTAGAGGAAACAGCACACCTGTCTGCCCCACCTCAGACAGTAGGGGAAACAGCCCCACCTCAGACAGTAGAGGAAACAGCCATACCTCAGACAGTAGAGGAAACAGCCCCACCTCAGACAGGAGAGGAAACAGCACCACCTCAGACAGTAGAGGAAACAGCACCACCTCAGACAGTAGGGGAAACAGCACCACCTCAGACAGTAGGGGAAACAGCACCACCTCAGACAGTAGAGGAAACAGCATCACCTCAGACAGTAGAGGAAACAGCCCCACTGTCTACCACACCTCAGACAGTAGGGGATACAGCACCACCTCATACAGTAGGGGAAACAGTCCCACTGTCTGCCCCACCTCAGACAGTAGAGGAAACAGCCCCACTGTCTACACCATCTCAGACAGTAGCGGAAACAGCGCCACCTCGGACAGTAGAGGAAACAGCCCCACCTCAGACAGTAGAGGAAACAGCCCCACCTCAGCCAGTAGGGGAAACAGCCCCACCTCAGACAGTAGAGGAAACAGCCCCACCTCAGACAGTAGAGGAAACAGCCCCACCTCAGACAGGAGAGGAAACAGCACCACCTAAGACAGTAGAGGAAACAGCACCACCTCAGACAGTAGAGGAAACAGCCCCACCTCAGATAGTAGAGGAAACAGCACCACCTCAGACAGTAAAGGAAACAGCCCGACCTCAGACAGTAGAGGAAACAGCCCCACCTCAGACAGTAGAGGAAACAGCCCCACCTCAGACAGTAGGGGAAACAGCCCCACTGTCTACCACACCTCAGACAGTAGGGGAAACATCCCCATCTCAGACAGTAGGGGAAACAGCCCCACTGTCTACCACACCTCAGACAGTAGGGGAAACATCCCCATCTCAGACAGTAGGGGAAACAGCACCACCTCAGACAGTAGAGGAAACAGCCCCACTGTCTACCACACCTCAGCCAGTAGGGGAAACAGCGCCACCTCGGACAGTAGAGGAAACAGCCCCACCTCAGACAGTAGAGGAAACAGCACCACCTCAGACAGTAGAGGAAACAGCACCACCTCAGACAGTAGGGGAAACATCCCCACCTCAGACAGTAGAGGAAACAGCCCCACCTCAGACAGTAGAGGAAACAGCCCCACCTCAGACAGTAGAGGAAACAGCCCCACCTCAGACAGCAAAGGAAACAGCACCACCTCAGACAGTAGAGGAAACAGCCCCACTGTCTGCCCCACCTCAGACAGTAGGGGAAACAGCCCCACCTCAGACAGTTGAGGAAACAAAACCACCTCAAACAGTAGAGGAAACAGCCCCACCTCAGCCAGTAGAGGAAACAGCACCACCTCAGGCAGTAGGGGAAACAGCACCACCTCAGACAGTAGAGGAAACAGCACCACCTCAGACAGTAGAGGAAACAGCACCACCTCAGACAGTAGAGGAAACAGCACCACCTCAGACAGTAGAGGAAACAGCCCCACCTCAGACAGTAGAGGAAACAAAACCACCTCAGACAGTAGAGGATATATATATATATATAAAGCAGTACATATTCCGCTGTTCTATTGTGATGATGTCACAGTGGGAAAAGAATGTGTTGTTGTTTGCAGTAACTTCTTTGTTGTTGTAATACATTTAGTTGTATTGTCAACAATACATTTGTTTTCTGTCCTTGTTCCCTCTTCACCCTGTAGTTTTTACAGACGCTCCCCAACCCCGTGGCTGTAACCCTTCTAATTTAGTGTTCCCTGCGTGAACAACACGTGTGAAATTCTTGGTCTCCTGCAGCGTTTTGGAACTGACTCTAACCAGTCAGGCTTCAAGACCGGTTGTTCAACCCAGACTGCGCTTCTCGTTGTCACGGAGGCTCTCCGCTCTGCCAAAGCTGACTCTCTCTCCTCTGTTCTCATCCTCCTACATCTATCCGCTGCCTTGGACACCGTGAACCATCAGATCCTCCTCTCCACCCTCTGAGGCCTGGGCGTCTCAGGCTCTATCAGATCCTCCTCTCCACCCTCTGAGTGCTGGGCGTCTCAGGCTCTATCAGATCCTCCTCTCCACCCTCTCAGGGCTGGGCGTCTCAGGCTCTATCAGATCCTCCTCTCCACCCTCTGAGGGCTGGAAGTCTCAGACTATCAGATCCTCCTCTCCACCCTCTCAGGGCTGGGTGTCTCAGGCTCTATCAGATCCTCCTCTCCCCCCTCTCAGGGCTGGGTGTCTCAGGCTCTATCAGATCCTCCTCTCCACCCTCTCAGGGCTGGGTGTCTCAGGCTCTATCAGATCCTCCTCTCCACCCTCTCAGGGCTGGGCGTCTCAGGCTCTATCAGATCCTCCTCTCCACCCTCTCAGGGCTGGGCGTCTCAGGCTCTATCAGATCCTCCTCTCCACCCTCTCAGGGCTGGGCGTCTCAGGCTCTATCAGATCCTCCTCTCCACCCTCTGAGGGCTGGAAGTCTCAGACTCTATCAGATCCTCCTCTCCACCCTCTCAGGGCTGGGCGTCTCAGGCTCTATCAGATCCTCCTCTCCACCCTCTGAGGGCTGGAAGTCTCAGACTATCAGATCCTCCTCTCCACCCTCTCAGGGCTGGGTGTCTCAGGCTCTATCAGATCCTCCTCTCCCCCCTCTCAGGGCTGGGTGTCTCAGGCTCTATCAGATCCTCCTCTCCACCCTCTCAGGGCTGGGTGTCTCAGGCTCTATCAGATCCTCCTCTCCACCCTCTCAGGGCTGGGCGTCTCAGGCTCTATCAGATCCTCCTCTCCACCCTCTCAGGGCTGGGCGTCTCAGGCTCTATCAGATCCTCCTCTCCACCCTCTGAGTGCTGGGCGTCTCAGGCTCTATCAGATCCTCCTCTCCACCCTCTCAGGGCTGGGCGTCTCAGGCTCTATCAGATCCTCCTCTCCACCCTCTGAGGGCTGGAAGTCTCAGACTCTATCAGATCCTCTTCTCCACCCTCTCAGGGCTGGGTGGGAGGAGGAACAGAGGGGCACTCTGTTCTAAACCCCTACCTTCAGGCTATGGTCACACCCCAAACTGAGCACTCTGTTCTAAACCCCTACCTTCAGACTATGGTCACATCCCAACCCGAGCACTCTGTTCTAAACCCGTACCTTCAGGCTATGGACACACCCCAACCTGAGCACTCTGTTCTAAACCCCTACCTTCAGGCTATGGTCACACCCCAACCCGAGCACTCTGTTCTAAACCCGTACCTTCAGGCTATGGACACACCCCAACCTGAGCACTCTGTTCTAAACCCCTACCTTCAGACTATGGTCACATCCCAACCCGAGCACTCTGTTCTAAACCCGTACCTTCAGGCTATGGACACACCCCAACCTGAGCACTCTGTTCTAAACCCCTACCTTCAGGCTATGGTCACACCCCAACCGGAGCACTCTGTCCTAAACCCCTACCTTCAACACACCCCAACCCGAGCACTCTGTCCTAAACCCCTACCTTCAACACACGCCAACCGGAGCACTCTGTTCTAAACCCCTACCTTCAACACACCCCAACCCGAGCACTCTGTTCTAAACCCCTACCTTCAACACACCCCAACCCGAGCACTCTGTTCTAAACCCCTACCTTCAATACACCCCAACCTGAGCACTCTGTTCTAAACCCCTACCTTCAACACACCCCAACCCGAGCACTCTGTTCTAAACCCCTACCTTCAACACACCCCAACCCGAGCACTCTGTCCTAAACCCCTACCTTCAACACACCCCAACCGGAGCACTCTGTCCTAAACCCCTACCTTCAGGCTATGGTCACATCCCAACCCGAGCACTCTGTCCTAAACCCCTACCTTCAACACACCCCAACCGGAGCACTCTGTCCTAAACCCCTACCTTCAACACACCCCAACCTGAGCACTCTGTTCTAAACCCCTACCTTCAGGCTATGGTCACATCCCAACCCGAGCACTCTGTCCTAAACCCCTACCTTCAACACACCCCAACCGGAGCACTCTGTCCTAAACCCCTACCTTCAGGCTATGGTCACATCCCAACCCGAGCACTCTGTCCTAAACCCCTACCTTCAACACACCCCAACCGGAGCACTCTGTCCTAAACCCCTACCTTCAACACACCCCAACCTGAGCACTCTGTTCTAAACCCCTACCTTCAACACACCCCAACCCGAGCACTCTGTTCTAAACCCCTACCTTCAACACACCCCAACCGGAGCACTCTGTCCTAAACCCCTACCTTCAACACACCCCAACCGGAGCACTCTGTCCTAAACCCCTACCTTCAACACACCCCAACCGGAGCACTCTGTCCTAAACCCTACCTTCAACACACCCCAACCCGAGCACTCTGTCCTAAACCCCTACCTTCAACACACCCCAACCCGAGCACTCTGTTCTAAACCCTACCTTCAACACACCCCAACCGGAGCACTCTGTCCTAAACCCCTACCTTCAACACACCCCAACCCGAGCACTCTGTTCTAAACCCCTACCTTCAACACACCCCAACCGGAGCACTCTGTTCTAAACCCCTACCTTCAACACACCCCAACCCGAGCACTCTGTCCTAAACCCCTACCTTCAACACACCCCAACCCGAGCACTCTGTCCTAAAACCCTACCTTCAGGCTATGGACACACCCCAACCTGAGCACTCTGTTCTAAAACCCTACCTTCAGGCTATGGTCACACCCCAACCCGAGCACTCTGTCCTAAACCCCTACCTTCAGGCTATGGACACACCCCAACCTGAGCACTCTGTTCTAAACCCGTACCTTCAGGCTATGGTCACACCCCAACCCGAGCACTCTGTTCTAAACCCCTACCTTCAGGCTATGGTCACACCCCAACCTGAGCACTCTGTTCTAAACCCGTACCTTCAGACTATGGTCACATCCCAACCGGAGCACTCTGTCCTAAACCCCTACCTTCAACACACCCCAACCCGAGCACTCTGTTCTAAACCCGTACCACTTCAAAGAGTATCTTAAATAATCCTCCACCACTCTCACTTGACCTTACTTCCCTACTAGCCTACTCTGCTGATATGCTACTTTATTGAGATGTTATGTTATTTATTTACTCTGACTGAGATATGTGGTTGTCCCACCTAGCTATCTTAAGATGATTTCACTAACTGTAAATCACTCTGGATAATAGGTGTATGCTAAATCAGGATTTTGTGATGTTCAATTTCATTTCAATTAACCTAATACACTATTGATTGTTGAAGAACATAACGTTATGAGCCTAATGGGTGTATATCTGTCTGGCTGACTGCTGTTGTCATCTGTTGTCAGACATACAGTGCCTGGAGGATTTCCAAAGCCCAAAATAAACCTCAAACCTGCCTTTCTGTTTGTCCTTATGAGATAGGGATGTTTATGGAAACACTGGACTCACAGTTGACAGTTGGTTTGGGCGGGGGGGGGGGGGGGGGGAGAGAGGAACAGAGGGGATGGGGGGCCGTGGGGGGGAGGAGGAACAGAGGGGGTGGGGGCCGTGGGTGGGACAAGGAACAGAGGGGGTGGGGGCTGTGTGTGGGGGGGGTGGGGGGGGCAGAGGGGAAGGGGGCCATGGGTGGGAGGAGGAACAGAGGGGGTGGGGGCTGGGGGGGGAGGAGGAACAGAGGGGGTGGGGTGGGGGGGCACACAGGTAAGAAACATACCATCAGCTCACTTCACAGCTAGCTTGAAACGATGCCAATGGTGCTATCCAATCGGATCCTTTTCTATAGCACCACTGGTTGCTACGTTGTCCGGGAGGGTGGTCACGTGTGTTTGTGATCAGAAGACCACTGGTTGGAGCCTAATAAGGGCACAGGGATAGTGGAGGAAGCTGTTCGCAACACACTGATGTAGGTTTCAGAGGTACAGTAGGATAGCTAGGCTACCTGCTGTCATACAGTTACAACACTCTCACCGCTAGACTACCTGCTGTCATACAGTTACAACACTCTCACTGCTAGGCTACCTGCTGTCATACAGGTTACAAAACTCTTACCGCTAGGCTACCTGCTGTCATACAGGTTACAACACTCTCACCGCTAGGCTACCTGCTGTCATACAGTTACAACACTCTCCCCGCTAGGCTACCTGCTGTCATACAGTTACAACACTCTCACCGCTAGGCTACCTGCTGTCATACAGGTTACAACACTCTTACCGCTAGGCTACCTGCTGTCATACAGGTTACAACACTCTCACCGCTAGGCTACCTGCTAGGCTACCTGCTGTCATACAGTTACAACACTCTCACCGCTAGGCTACCTGCTGTCATACAGGTTACAAAACTCTCACCGCTAGGCTACCTGCTGTCATACGGGTTACAACACTCTCACCACTAGGCTACCTGCTGTCATACAGTTACAACATTCTCACCGCTAGGCTACCTGCTGTCATACAGGTTACAACACTCTCACCGCTAGGCTACCTGCTGCCATACAGTTACAACACTCTTACCGCTAGGCTACCTGCTGTCATACAGGTTACAACACTCTCACCGCTAGGCTACCTGCTGTCATACAGGTTACAACACTCTTATCGCTAGGCTACCTGCTAGGCTACCTGCTGTCATACAGGTTACAACACTCTCACCGCTAGGCTACCTGCTTTCATACAGTTACAACACTCTCACCGCTAGGCTACCTGCTGTCATACAGGTTACAACACTCTCACCGCTAGGCTACCTGCTGTCATACAGGTTACAACACTCTCACCGCTAAGCTACCTGCTGCCATACAGGTTACAACACTCTCACCGCTAGGCTACCTGCTGCCATACAGGTTACAACACTCTCACCGCTAGGCTACCTGCTGCCATACAGTTACAACACTCTCACCGCTAGGCTACCTGCTGTCATACAGGTTACAACACTCTCACCTCTAGAGTACCTGCTAGGCTACCTGCTGCCATACAGGTTACAACACTCTCACCGCTAGGCTACCTGCTGCCATACAGGTTACAACACTCTCACCGCTAGGCTACCTGCTGCCATACAGTTACAACACTCTCACCGCTAGGCTACCTGCTGTCATACAGGTTACAACACTCTCACCTCTAGAGTACCTGCTAGGCTACCTGCTGCCATACAGGTTACAACACTCTCACCGTTAGGCTACCTGCTGCAATACAGGTTACAACACTTTCACCTCTAGAGTACCTGCTAGGCTACCCGCTGCCATACAGGTTACAACACTCTCACCGCTAGGCTACCTGCTGCCATACAGGTTACAACACTCTCACCGCTAGGCTAACTGCTGTCATACAGGTTAGAACACTCTCACCGCTAGGCTACCTGCTGTCATACAGGTTATAACACTCTCACCGCTAGGCTATCTGCTGTCATACAGGTTACAACACTATCACCGCTAGGCTACCTGCTGCTATACAAGTTACAACACTCTCACCGCTAGGCTACTTGCTGTCATACAGGTTACAACACTCTCACCGCTAGGCTACCTGCTGTCATACAGGTTACAACACTCTCACCGCTAGGCTACCTGCTGTCATACAGGTTACAACACTCTCACCGCTAGGCTACCTGCTGTCATACAGGTTACAACACTCTCACCGCTAGGCTACCTGCTGTCATACAGGTTACAACACTCTCACCTCTAGAGTACCTGCTAGGCTACCTGCTTCCATACAGGTTACAACACTCTCACCGTTAGGCTACCTGCTGCAATACAGGTTACAACACTTTCACCTCTAGAGTACCTGCTAGGCTACCCGCTGCCATACAGGTTACAACACTCTCACCGCTAGGCTACCTGCTGCCATACAGGTTACAACACTCTCACCGCTAGGCTAACTGCTGTCATACAGGTTAGAACACTCTCACCGCTAGGCTACCTGCTGTCATACAGGTTACAACACTCTCACCGCTAGGCTATCTGCTGTCATACAGGTTACAACACTATCACCGCTAGGCTACCTGCTGCTATACAAGTTACAACACTCTCACCGCTAGGCTACTTGCTGTCATACAGGTTACAACACTCTCACCGCTAGGCTACCTGCTGTCATACAGGTTACAACACTCTCACCGCTAGGCTACCTGCTGCTATACATGTTACAACACTCTCACAACTAGGCTACCTGCTGTCATACAGGTTACAACACTCTCACCGCTAGGCTACCTGCTGTCATACAGGTTACAACACTCTCACCGCTAGGCTACCTGCTGTCATACAGGTTACAACACTCTCACCGCTAGGCTACCTGCTGTCATACAGGTTACAACACTCTCACCGCTAGGCTACCTGCTGCTATACAGGTTACAACACTCTCACCGCTAGGCTACCTGCTGTCATACAGGTTACAACACTCTTACCGCTGGGCTACCTGCTAGGCTACCTGCTGTCATACAGGTTACAACACTCTCACCGCTAGGCTACCTGCTGTCATACAGGTTACAACACTCTCACCGCTAGGCTAACTGCTGTCATACAGGTTAGAACACTCTCACCGCTAGGCTACCTGCTGTCATACAGGTTATAACACTCTCACCGCTAGGCTATCTGCTGTCATACAGGTTACAACACTATCACCGCTAGGCTACCTGCTGCTATACAAGTTACAACACTCTCACCGCTAGGCTACTTGCTGTCATACAGGTTACAACACTCTCACCGCTAGGCTACCTGCTGTCATACAGGTTACAACACTCTCACCGCTAGGCTACCTGCTGTCATACAGGTTACAACACTCTCACCGCTAGGCTACCTGCTGTCATACAGGTTACAACACTCTCACCGCTAGGCTACCTGCTGTCATACAGGTTACAACACTCTCACCTCTAGAGTACCTGCTAGGCTACCTGCTTCCATACAGGTTACAACACTCTCACCGTTAGGCTACCTGCTGCAATACAGGTTACAACACTTTCACCTCTAGAGTACCTGCTAGGCTACCCGCTGCCATACAGGTTACAACACTCTCACCGCTAGGCTACCTGCTGCCATACAGGTTACAACACTCTCACCGCTAGGCTAACTGCTGTCATACAGGTTAGAACACTCTCACCGCTAGGCTACCTGCTGTCATACAGGTTACAACACTCTCACCGCTAGGCTATCTGCTGTCATACAGGTTACAACACTATCACCGCTAGGCTACCTGCTGCTATACAAGTTACAACACTCTCACCGCTAGGCTACTTGCTGTCATACAGGTTACAACACTCTCACCGCTAGGCTACCTGCTGTCATACAGGTTACAACACTCTCACCGCTAGGCTACCTGCTGCTATACATGTTACAACACTCTCACAACTAGGCTACCTGCTGTCATACAGGTTACAACACTCTCACCGCTAGGCTACCTGCTGTCATACAGGTTACAACACTCTCACCGCTAGGCTACCTGCTGTCATACAGGTTACAACACTCTCACCGCTAGGCTACCTGCTGTCATACAGGTTACAACACTCTCACCGCTAGGCTACCTGCTGCTATACAGGTTACAACACTCTCACCGCTAGGCTACCTGCTGTCATACAGGTTACAACACTCTTACCGCTGGGCTACCTGCTAGGCTACCTGCTGTCATACAGGTTACAACACTCTCACCGCTAGGCTACCTGCTGTCATACAGGTTACAACACTCTCACCGCTAGGCTACCTGCTGTCATACAGGTTACAACACTCTCACCGCTAGGCTACCTGCTGTCATACAGGTTACAACACTCTCACCGCTAGGCTACCTGCTGCTATACAGGTTACAACACTCTCACTGCTAGGCTACCTGCTGACACACAGGTTACAACACTCTCACCGCTAGGCTACCTGCTGTCATACAGGTTACAACACTCTCACCGCTAGGCTACCTGCTGCTATACAGGTTACAACACTCTCACTGCTAGGCTACCTGCTGACACACAGGTTACAACACTCTCACCGCTAGGCTACCTGCTGTCATACAGGTTACAACACTCTTACCGCTGGGCTACCTGCTAGGCTACCTGCTGTCATACAGGTTACAACACTCTCACCGCTAGGCTACCTGCTGTCATACAGGTTACAACACTCTCACCGCTAGGCTACTTGCTGTCATACAGGTTACAACACTCTCACCGCTAGGCTACCTGCTGTCATACAGGTTACAACACTCTCACCGCTAGGCTACCTGCTGTCATACAGGTTACAACACTCTCTCCACTAGGCTACCTGCTGTCATACAGGTTACAACACTCTCACCGCTAGGCTACCTGCTGTCATACAGGTTACAACACTCTCACCGCTAGGCTACCTGCTGTCATACAGGTTACAACACTCTCACCGCTAGGCAACCTGCTGTCATACAGGTTACAACACTCTCACCTCTAGAGTACCTGCTAGGCTACCTGCTTCCATACAGGTTACAACACTCTCACCGTTAGGCTACCTGCTGCAATACAGGTTACAACACTTTCACCTCTAGAGTACCTGCTAGGCTACCCGCTGCCATACAGGTTACAACACTCTCACCGCTAGGCTACCTGCTGCCATACAGGTTACAACACTCTCACCGCTAGGCTAACTGCTGTCATACAGGTTAGAACACTCTCACCGCTAGGCTACCTGCTGTCATACAGGTTACAACACTCTCACCGCTAGGCTATCTGCTGTCATACAGGTTACAACACTATCACCGCTAGGCTACCTGCTGCTATACAAGTTACAACACTCTCACCGCTAGGCTACTTGCTGTCATACAGGTTACAACACTCTCACCGCTAGGCTACCTGCTGTCATACAGGTTACAACACTCTCACCGCTAGGCTACCTGCTGCTATACATGTTACAACACTCTCACAACTAGGCTACCTGCTGTCATACAGGTTACAACACTCTCACCGCTAGGCTACCTGCTGTCATACAGGTTACAACACTCTCACCGCTAGGCTACCTGCTGTCATACAGGTTACAACACTCTCACCGCTAGGCTACCTGCTGTCATACAGGTTACAACACTCTCACCGCTAGGCTACCTGCTGCTATACAGGTTACAACACTCTCACCGCTAGGCTACCTGCTGTCATACAGGTTACAACACTCTTACCGCTGGGCTACCTGCTAGGCTACCTGCTGTCATACAGGTTACAACACTCTCACCGCTAGGCTACCTGCTGTCATGCAGGTTACAACACTCTCACCGCTAGGCTACTTGCTGTCATACAGGTTACAACACTCTCACCGCTAGGCTACCTGCTGTCATACAGGTTACAACACTCTCACCGCTAGGCTACCTGCTGTCATACAGGTTACAACACTCTCACCGCTAGGCTACCTGCTGTCATACAGGTTACAACACTCTCACCGCTAGGCTACCTGCTGCTATACAGGTTACAACACTCTCACTGCTAGGCTACCTGCTGACACACAGGTTACAACACTCTCACCGCTAGGCTACCTGCTGTCATACAGGTTACAACACTCTCACCGCTAGGCTACCTGCTGCTATACAGGTTACAACACTCTCACTGCTAGGCTACCTGCTGACACACAGGTTACAACACTCTCACCGCTAGGCTACCTGCTGTCATACAAGTTACAACACTCTTACCGCTGGGCTACCTGCTAGGCTACCTGCTGTCATACAGGTTACAACACTCTCACCGCTAGGCTACCTGCTGTCATACAGGTTACAACACTCTCACCGCTAGGCTACCTGGTGACATACAGGTTACAACACTCTCACCGCTAGGCTACCTGCTGTCATACAGTTACAACACTCTCACATGCCCTATGGGGCAAAAGGGTGCCATTTGGGACACCCCCCTGGTTTGAGTCAGTATTGATGTGACGTCATCAGTCAACTCATCAGGTTACACGCCCGAGAGATGTTCCTAACAAACAACATTTCCTGTCGTGGGACATTACCTTCTCATTTCAGTAGCGGTTGGGCAAATATAATGCAACATGACAACAAACAACAGTTCTACCGTATCTTATCACCGTTTGATATCTGCAAAATAATGTGCTACTTAGAAGCCACATCATACCATGGCTATTGATTCATTTTCTATAAATTCATTGGAAATTCTGACAAAAACACCTGTACTCTAGTCACGCTGTGAGCAGGTGGGCAGTGACCTGCTCACGGGTCAGAACCACAGCTCTCCACCAGACAAAGGAACTAAAACACCTGTACTCTAGTCAAGCTGTGAGCAGGTGGGCAGTGACCTGCTCACGGGTCAGAACCACAGCTCTCCACCAGACAAAGGGACTAAAACACCTGTACTCTAGTCACACTGTGAGCAGGTGGGCAGTGACCTGCTCACGGGTCAGAACCACAGCTCTCCACCAGACAAAGGGACTAAAACACCTGTACTCTAGTCACGCTGTGATCAGGTGGGCAGTGACCTGCTCACGGGTCAGAACCACAGCTCTCCACCAGACAAAGGAACTAAAACACCTGTACTCTAGTCAAGCTGTGAGCAGGTGGGCAGTGACCTGCTCACGGGTCAGAACCACAGCTCTCCACCAGACAAAGGGACTAAAACACCTGTACTCTAGTCACACTGTGAGCAGGTGGGCAGTGACCTGCTCACGGGTCAGAACCACAGCTCTCCACCAGACAAAGGGACAAAAACACCAGTACTCTAGTCACACTGTGAGCAGGTGGGCAGTGACCTGCTCACGGGTCAGAACCACAGCTCTCCACCAGACAAAGGGACTAAAACACCTGTACTCTAGTCACACTGTGGGCAGGTGGGCAGTGACCTGCTCACGGGTCAGAACCACAGCTCTCCACCAGACAAAGGGACTAAAACACCTGTACTCTAGTCACGCTGTGAGCAGGTGGGCAGTGACCTGCTCACGGGTGAGAACCACAGCTCTCCACCAGACAAAGGGACTAAAACACCTGTACTCAAGTCACGCTGTGAGCAGGTGGGCAGTGACCTGCTCACGGGTCAGAACCACAGCTCTCCACCAGACAAAGGGACTAAAACACCTGTACTCTAGTCACACTGTGGGCAGGTGGGCAGTGACCTGCTCACGGGTCAGAACCACAGCTCTCCACCAGACAAAGGGACTAAAACACCTGTACTCTAGTCACAATGTGAGCAGGTGGGCAGTGACCTGCTCACGGGTCAGAACCACAGCTCTCCACCAGACAAAGGGACTAAAACACCTGTACTCTAGTCACGCTGTGATCAGGTGGGCAGTGACCTGCTCACGGGTCAGAACCACAGCTCTCCACCAGACAAAGGAACTAAAACACCTGTACTCTAGTCAAGCTGTGAGCAGGTGGGCAGTGACCTGCTCAAGGGGTCAGAACCACAGCTCTCCACCAGACAAAGGGACTAAAACACCTGTACTCTAGTCACACTGTGAGCAGGTGGGCAGTGACCTGCTCACGGGTCAGAACCACAGCTCTCCACCAGACAAAGGGACAAAAACACCAGTACTCTAGTCACACTGTGAGCAGGTGGGCAGTGACCTGCTCACGGGTCAGAACCACAGCTCTCCACCAGACAAAGGGACTAAAACACCTGTACTCTAGTCACACTGTGGGCAGGTGGGCAGTGACCTGCTCACGGGTCAGAACCACAGCTCTCCACCAGACAAAGGGACTAAAACACCTGTACTCTAGTCACGCTGTGAGCAGGTGGGCAGTGACCTGCTCACGGGTGAGAACCACAGCTCTCCACCAGACAAAGGGACTAAAACACCTGTACTCAAGTCACGCTGTGAGCAGGTGGGCAGTGACCTGCTCACGGGTCAGAACCACAGCTCTCCACCAGACAAAGGGACTAAAACACCTGTACTCTAGTCACACTGTGGGCAGGTGGGCAGTGACCTGCTCACGGGTCAGAACCACAGCTCTCCACCAGACAAAGGGACTAAAACACCTGTACTCTAGTCACAATGTGAGCAGGTGGGCAGTGACCTGCTCACGGGTCAGAACCACAGCTCTCCACCAGACAAAGGAACTAAAACACCTGTACTCTAGTCAAGCTGTGAGCAGGTGGGCAGTGACCTGCTCACGGGTCAGAACCACAGCTCTCCACCAGACAAAGGGACTAAAACACCTGTACTCTAGTCACACTGTGAGCAGGTGGGCAGTGACCTGCTCACGGGTCAGAACCACAGCTCTCCACCAGACAAAGGGACTAAAACACCTGTACTCTAGTCACGCTGTGATCAGGTGGGCAGTGACCTGCTCACGGGTCAGAACCACAGCTCTCCACCAGACAAAGGAACTAAAACACCTGTACTCTAGTCAAGCTGTGAGCAGGTGGGCAGTGACCTGCTCACGGGTCAGAACCACAGCTCTCCACCAGACAAAGGGACTAAAACACCTGTACTCTAGTCACGCTGTGAGCAGGTGGGCAGTGACCTGCTCACGGGTCAGAACCACAGCTCTCCACCAGACAAAGGGACAAAAACACCAGTACTCTAGTCACACTGTGAGCAGGTGGGCAGTGACCTGCTCACGGGTCAGAACCACAGCTCTCCACCAGACAAAGGGACTAAAACACCTGTACTCTAGTCACACTGTGGGCAGGTGGGCAGTGACCTGCTCACGGGTCAGAACCACAGCTCTCCACCAGACAAAGGGACTAAAACACCTGTACTCTAGTCACGCTGTGAGCAGGTGGGCAGTGACCTGCTCACGGGTGAGAACCACAGCTCTCCACCAGACAAAGGGACTAAAACACCTGTACTCAAGTCACGCTGTGAGCAGGTGGGCAGTGACCTGCTCACGGGTCAGAACCACAGCTCTCCACCAGACAAAGGGACTAAAACACCTGTACTCTAGTCACACTGTGGGCAGGTGGGCAGTGACCTGCTCACGGGTCAGAACCACAGCTCTCCACCAGACAAAGGGACTAAAACACCTGTACTCTAGTCACAATGTGAGCAGGTGGGCAGTGACCTGCTCACGGGTCAGAACCACAGCTCTCCACCAGACAAAGGGACTAAAACACCTGTACTCTAGTCACACTGTGAGCAGGTGGGCAGTGACCTGCTCACGGGTCAGAACCACAGCTCTCTACCAGACAAAGGGACTAAAACACCTGTACTCTAGTCACGCTGTGAGCAGGTGGGCAGTGACCTGCTCACGGGTCAGAACCACAGCTCTCCACCAGACAAAGGGACTAAAACACCTGTACTCTAGTCACGCTGTGAGCAGGTGGGCAGTGACCTGCTCACGGGTCAGAACCACAGCTCTCCACCAGACAAAGGGACTATAAACCCTGTAATCTAGTCATGCTGTGAGCAGGTGGGCATTGACCTGCTCACGGGTCAGAACCACAGCTCTCCACCAGACAAAGGGACTAAAACACCTGTACTCTAGTCACGCTGTGAGCAGGTGGGCAGTGACCTGCTCACGGGTCAGAACCACAGCTCTCCACCAGACAAAGGGACTAAAACACCTGTACTCTAGTCACGCTGTGAGCAGGTGGGCAGTGACCTGCTCACGGGTCAGAACCACAGCTCTCCACCAGACAAAGGGACTAAAACACCTGTACTCTAGTCACACTGTGGGCAGGTGGGCAGTGACCTGCTCACGGGTCAGAACCACAGCTCTCCACCAGACAAAGGGACTAAAACACCTGTACTCTAGTCACGCTGTGAGCAGGTGGGCAGTGACCTGCTCACGGGTCAGAACCACAGCTCTCCACCAGACAAAGGGACTAAAACACCTGTACTCTAGTCACGCTGTGAGCAGGTGGGCAGTGACCTGCTCACGGGTCAGAACCACAGCTCTCCACCAGACAAAGGGACTAAAACACCTGTACTCTAGTCACACTGTGAGCAGGTGGGCAGTGACCTGCTCACGGGTCAGAACCACAGCTCTCCACCAGACAAAGGGACTAAAACACCTGTACTCTAGTCACAATGTGAGCAGGTGGGCAGTGACCTGCTCACGGGTCAGAACCACAGCTCTCCACCAGACAAAGGGACTAAAACACCTGTACTCTAGTCACACTGTGAGCAGGTGGGCAGTGACCTGCTCACGGGTCAGAACCACAGCTCTCCACCAGACAAAGGGACTAAAACACCTGTACTCTAGTCACGCTGTGAGCAGGTGGGCAGTGACCTGCTCACGGGTCAGAACCACAGCTCTCCACCAGACAAAGGGACTATAAACCCTGTAATCTAGTCATGCTGTGAGCAGGTGGGCATTGACCTGCTCACGGGTCAGAACCACAGCTCTCCACCAGACAAAGGGACTAAAACACCTGTACTCTAGTCACGCTGTGAGCAGGTGGGCAGTGACCTGCTCACGGGTCAGAACCACAGCTCTCCACCAGACAAAGGGACTAAAACACCTGTACTCTAGTCACGCTGTGAGCAGGTGGGCAGTGACCTGCTCACGGGTCAGAACCACAGCTCTCCACCAGACAAAGGGACTAAAACACCTGTACTCTAGTCACGCTGTGAGCAGGTGGGCAGTGACCTGCTCACGGGTCAGAACCACAGCTCTCCACCAGACAAAGGGACTAAAACACCTGTACTCTAGTCACACTGTGGGCAGGTGGGCAGTGACCTGCTCACGGGTCAGAACCACAGCTCTCCACCAGACAAAGGGACTAAAACACCTGTACTCTAGTCACAATGTGAGCAGGTGGGCAGTGACCTGCTCACGGGTCAGAACCACAGCTCTCCACCAGACAAAGGGACTAAAACACCTGTACTCTAGTCACACTGTGAGCAGGTGGGCAGTGACCTGCTCATGGGTCAGAACCACAGCTCTCCACCAGACAAAGGGACTAAAACACCTGTACTCTAGTCACGCTGTGAGCAGGTGGGCAGTGACCTGCTCACGGGTCAGAACCACAGCTCTCCACCAGACAAAGGGACTATAAACCCTGTACTCTAGTCATGCTGTGAGCAGGTGGGCATTGACCTGCTCACGGGTCAGAACCACAGCTCTCCACCAGACAAAGGGACTAAAACACCTGTACTCTAGTCACACTGTGGGCAGGTGGTACATATACCCCCTTCCCAAGATAATGACATAGTAAAGTACATATACCCCCCTCCCAAGATAATGAAATAGTAAAGTACATATACCCCCCTCCCAAGATAATGACATAGTATAGTACATATACCCCCCTCCCAAGATAATGACATAGTATAGTACATATACCCCCCTCCCAAGATAATGACATAGTAAAGTACATATACCCCCTTCCCAAGATAATGACATAGTACATATACCCCCTTCCCAAGATAATGAAATAGTACATATACCCCCCTCCCAAGATAATGAAATAGTACATATACCCCCCTCCCAAGATAATGACATAGTGAAGTACATATACCCCCTTCCCAAGATAATGAAATAGTACATATACCCCCTTCCCAAGATAATGACATAGTACATATACCCCCTTCCCAAGATAATGAAATAGTAAAGTACATATACCCCCTTCCCAAGATAATGAAATAGTACATATACCCCCCTCCCAAGATAATGAAATAGTACATATACCCCCTTCCCAAGATAATGACATAGTACATATACCCCCTTCCCAAGATAATGACATAGTACATATACCCCCTTCCCAAGATAATGAAATAGTACATATACCCCCTTCCCAAGATAATGACATAGTACATATACCCCCCTCCCAAGATAATGAAATAGTACATATACCCCCTTCCCAAGATAATGAAATAGTAAAGTACATATACCCCCCTCCCAAGATAATGAAATAGTACATATACCCCTTTCCCAAGATAATGACATAGTACATATACCCCCCTCCCAAGATAATGACATAGTACATATACCCCCTTCCCAAGATAATGACATAGTACATATACCCCCCTCCCAAGATAATGAAATAGTACATATACCCCCCTCCCAAGATAATGAAACAGTACATATACCCCCTTCCCACGATAATGAAATAGTACATATACCCCCTTCCCAAGATAATGACATAGTACATATACCCCCCTCCCAAGATAATGACATAGTATAGTACATATACCCCCCTCCCAAGATAATGAAAAAGTAACGTACATATACCCCCTCCCAAGATAATGACATAGTAAAGTACATTTACCCCCTCCCAAGATAATGAAATAGTACATATACCCCCTTCCCAAGATAATTAAATAGTACATATACCCCCCTCCCAAGATAATTAAATAGTACATATACCCCCTTCCCAAGATAATGAAATAGTACATATACCCCCCTCCCAAGATAATGAAATAGTACATATACCCCCCTCCCAAGATAATGAAATAGTACATATACCCCCTTCCCAAGATAATGAAATAGTACATATACCCCCTTCCCAAGATAATGAAATAGTACATATACCCCCCTCCCAAGATAATGAAATAGTACATATACCCCCTTCCCAAGATAATGACATAGTAAAGTACATATACCCCCCTCCCAAGATAATGACATAAAGTACATATACCCCCATCCCAAGATAATGACATAGTAAAGTACATATACCCCCCTCCCAAGATAATGACATAGTAAAGTACATATACCCCCCTCCCAAGATAATGACATAGTAAAGTACATATACCCCCTTCCCAAGATAATGACATAGTACATATACCCCCTTCCCAAGATAATGAAATAGTACATATACCCCCCTCCCAAGATAATGACATAGTAAAGTACATATACCCCCTTCCCAAGATAATGAAATAGTACATATACCCCCTTCCCAAGATAATTAAATAGTACATATACCCCCCTCCCAAGATAATTAAATAGTACATATACCCCCTTCCCAAGATAATGAAATAGTACATATACCCCCCTCCCAAGATAATGAAATAGTACATATACCCCCCTCCCAAGATAATGAAATAGTACATATACCCCCTTCCCAAGATAATGAAATAGTACATATACCCCCTTCCCAAGATAATGAAATAGTACATATACCCCCCTCCCAAGATAATGAAATAGTACATATACCCCCTTCCCAAGATAATGACATAGTAAAGTACATATACCCCCCTCCCAAGATAATGACATAGTAAAGTACATATACCACCCTCCCAAGATAATGACATAGTAAAGTACATATACCCCCCTCCCAAGATAATGACATAGTAAAGTACATATACCCCCCTCCCAAGATAATGACATAGTAAAGTACATATACCCCCTTCCCAAGATAATGACATAGTACATATACCCCCTTCCCAAGATAATGAAATAGTACATATACCCCCCTCCCAAGATAATGACATAGTAAAGTACATATACCCCCTTCCCAAGATAATGAAATAGTACATATACCCCCTTCCCAAGATAATGACATAGTACATATACCCCCTTCCCAAGATAATTAAATAGTAAAGTACATATACCCCCTTCCCAAGATAATGAAATAGTACATATACCCCGTTCCCAAGATAATGACATAGTACATATACCCCCTTCCCAAGATAATTAAATAGTAAAGTACATATACCCCCTTCCCAAGATAATGAAATAGTACATATACCCCCTTCCCAAGATAATTAAATAGTAAAGTACATATACCCCCCTCCCAAGATAATGAAATAGTACATATACCGCCCTCCCAAGATAATGAAATAGTACATATACCCCCCTCCCAAGATAATGAAATAGTACATATACCCCCTTCCCAAGATAATGACATAGTACATATACCCCCTTCCCAAGATAATGAAATAGTACATATACCCCCTTCCCAAGATAATGACATAGTACATATACCCCCCTCCCAAGATAATGAAATAGTACATATACCCCCCTCCCAAGATAATGAAATAGTACATATACCCCCTTCCCAAGATAATGACATAGTAAAGTACATATACCCCCCTCCCAAGATAATGAAATAGTACATATACCCCCTTCCCAAGATAATGAAATAGTATAGTACATATACCCCCCTCCCAAGATAATGAAATAGTACATATACCCCCCTCCCAAGATAATGAAATAGTACATATACCCCCTTCCCAAGATAATGAAATAGTACATATACCCCCTTCCCAAGATAATGACATAGTACATATACCCCCCTCCCAAGATAATGACATAGTATAGTACATATACCCCCCTCCCAAGATAATGACATAGTAAAGTACATATACCCCCCTCCCAAGATAATGAAATAGTAAAGTACATATACCCCCCTCCCAAGATAATGAAAAAGTAACGTACATATACCCCCTCCCAAGATAATGACATAGTAAAGTACATATACCCCCCTCACAAGATAATGAAAAAGTAACGTACATATACCCCCCTCCCAAGATAATGACATAGTATAGTACATATACCCCCCTCCCAAGATAATGACATAGTAAAGTACATATACCCCCTTCCCAAGATAATGACATAGTAAAGTACATATACCCCCCTCCCAAGATAATGAACTAGTAAAGTACATATACCCCCCTCCCAAGATAATGACATAGTATAGTACATATACCCCCCTCCCAAGATAATGACATAGTAAAGTACATATACCCCCTTCCCAAGATAATGACATAGTAAAGTACATATACCCCCCTCCCAAGATAATGACATAGTATAGTACATATACCCCCCTCCCAAGATAATGAAAAAGTAACGTACATATACCCCCTCCCAAGATAATGACATAGTAAAGTACATATACCCCCCTCCCAAGATAATGACATAGTAAAGTACATATACCCCCCTCCCAAGATAATGAAAATGTAACATACATATACCCCCTCCCAAGATAATGACATAGTAAAGTACATATACCCCCCTCCCAAGATAATGACATAGTACATATACCCCCCTCCCAAGATAATGAAAAAGTAACGTACATGTACCCCCTCCCAAGATAATGACATAGTAAAGTACATATACCCCCTTCCCAAGATAATGACATAGTAAAGTACATATACCCCCCTCCCAAGATAATGAAATAGTAAAGTACATATACCCCCCTCCCAAGATAATGACATAGTAAAGTACATATACCCCCTTCCCAAGATAATGACATAGTAAAGTACATATACCCCCCTCCCAAGATAATGACATAGTATAGTACATATACCCCCCTCGCAAGATAATGACATAGTATAGTACATATACCCCCTTCCCAAGATAATGACATAGTAAAGTACATATACCCCCCTCCCAAGATAATGACATAATAAAGTACATATACCCCCCTCCCAAGATAATGACATAGTAAAGTACATATACCCCCCTCCCAAGATAATGACATAGTAAAGTACATATACCCCCCTCCCAAGATAATGACATAGTAAAGTACATATACCCCCCTCCCAAGATAATGACATAGTACATATACCCCCTTCCCAAGATAATGACATAGTACATATACCCCCCTCCCAAGATAATGAAATAGTACATATACCCCCTTCCCAAGATAATGACATAGTACATATACCCCCTTCCCAAGATAATGACATAGTACATATACCCCCCTCCCAAGATAATGAAATAGTACATATAACCCCTTCCCAAGATAATGACATAGTACATATACCCCCTTCCCAAGATAATGACATAGTACATATACCCCCCTCCCAAGATAATGACATAGTACATATACCCCCTTCCCAAAAAGGCAGTATTTTACACCACTATTTGCATGCTATTTGAATCAAGCACACTGTCCTACCGCCGCGCATGCGTGTGATGTCCACCGAACTTGGCGTGCATCGATGCTGTATATGAGCTCAGGCGAAGGAACTGAGTGAGGCAGTTTTATAGTTGCGCGCCTCAGACATGGACGGGACAGAGAGGAGTCGGAAGAGCTGCGCTGAGACGGATCAGGCGCAACAGCCCATGATGGAACTCAATGGAAAGGATAAGAGTGACTCGCCGTCAGATAGAGTCACGCTTAAAAAAGAAATCGGACTCCTCAGCGCATGTGCCATTATTATTGGTGAGAAAAATAAACAGCGTTTATTATAGCCTACTTCTTATGATGTGAACACAGTGGCTTTTGAAAGAGTAGCAAGGTTGTGGAAATGTGGTTGACTGGCTCACGGTCTATTGAGGATTAAAGGAGAGTAGTATGGACTCTTATCTGGTTTCTGTTCTTCCGCTTCATTCAGACATGCGGATTTGGTTCTAGTAGTATGGACTCTTATCTGGTTTCTGTTCTTCCGCTACATTCAGACATGCGGATTTGGTTCTAGTAGTATGGACTCTTATCTGGTTTCTGTTCTTCCGCTACATTCAGACATGCGGATTTGGTTCTAGTAGTATGGACTCTTATCTGGTTTCTGTTCTTCCGCTTCATTCAGACATGCGGATTTGGTTCTAGTAGTATGGACTCTTATCTGGTTTCTGTTCTTCCGCTACATTCAGACATGCGGATTTGGTTCTAGTTATGTCGTTGATATCCCGTTGTTTAGTCTACGCTATTACAGATATATAATTGTCCACGGAGAAATCAACTAACTATGTGCCGTAACATTACGCACAGACACGTTTAGTGGTTGATGAAGTCTAATCGTTACCACTGAGGCTATAGTTTGAATGGTAACGTTACCTGCTTCTGAATATCAGAGTATCTCTGAATAGGCTACAAGTTCTGGTCGACGTAAGGGAAACCTCCTGACGATGTTGCATCATATGAGAGGTGTAAGTACGGGACTTCAGGGCTACTCTACTGTTACAGACAATGCTTACGTGGCTGGATATCTCTCCGCTGATCTCAACGTGATGCTTGGCCAAGTCGACCAAGTCGACCAAGTCGACCAGGCAGCGTACTGTATAACACGCCGGTGGACTTTATGAATGGTCCCCTGATCTGGAGGGATACCTACTTAGGGACCGTGTTCAATTTAGCTGTTGGCGCTTTAAACCCATACGGTTTCTGATGACGTTAAAGGTCGTTGTTGCTCAAATATCATATTTAGGTGTGTTATTTTAAAAGTATCCTAATGTTATTGAAACACGTATTATTCCACACTTTAGACATTGTATTTATCATTGAACACATTTTCCCACTTATCTACATTTTGTTGTTACAGCCTGAATTTATATGGATTAAATATATATTTTTTCTCACCCATCTACACACAATACCACCATAATGACATTTTCTCAAATTGATTGAAAATGAAATACAGAAATATTTACATTTTATGTAAGTATTCACACCCCTAATACTTTGTAGAAGCACCTTTGGCGGCAATTACAGCTTTGAGTCATCTAGGGTATTTCTATCAGTTGTGAGTCATCTTGGTTGTCTGTATCAGCTTTGCACATCTAGATTTGGGGATTTTCTCTCATTTTTCTTAGCAGATTTTCTCAAGCTCTGTTATTAAGTTAGATGGGGATTGGTAGTGAACAGCAATCTTTAAGTCTTTCCATGGATTTTCAATGGGATTCAAGTCTGGGCTTTGGCAAGGCCACTCACGTTCACTCACTACAGAACACCCTCTCCACTACAGAACACCCTCTCTCCACTACAGAACACCCTCTCTCCACTACAGAACACCCTCTCTCCACTACAGAACACCCTCTCTCCACTACAGAACACCCTCTCTCCACTACAGAACACCCTCTCTCCACTACAGAACACCATCCTCCCCCCTCCCCCACTACAGAACACCTCTCCCCTCTACAGAACACCATCCTCCCCCCCTCCGCCACTACAGAACACCTCTCCCCTCTACAGAACACCATCCTCCCCCCCCTCCGCCACTACAGAACACCCTCTCCACTACAGAACACCTCTCCCCTCTACAGAAAACCTCTCCCCTCTACAGAACACCATCCTCCCCCCCCTCCGCCACTACAGAACACCCTCTCCACTACAGAACACCATCCTCCCCCCCTCCGCCACTACAGAACACCCTCCTCCCCCCCTCCGCCACTACAGAACACCCTCCTCCCCCCCTCCTCCACTACAGAACACCTCTCCCCTCCACAGAACACCCTCTCCACTATAGAACACCCCTCTCCACTAAAGAAAACCCTCTCCACTACAGAACACCATCCTCCCCCCTCCGCCACTACAGAACACCTCTCCCCTCTACAGAACACCATCCTCCCCCCCTCCCCCTCCACAGAACACCCTCCTCCCCCCCTCCGCCACTACAGAACACCTCTCCCCTCTACAGAACACCCTCTCCACCCCATTGTGTGACAGACTGGCCAACTCCTTTTAATTCAGAGTAGAGCTTGTCACAGTTAATGTTTTGTCTGCTTGCCAAGATACTTCTGAGTATTGTGAAACTGGTATGTTGACCCCTATTTCTGAGTAGTGGATTTATGCCACGTTCTGGTCCACTATATAATCCCCTGTTCCACCCACGCTACTTATTCCCCTTTACCTCAGCTAATCACATGGCTGGTGTTTACTGGCTGGAGGGGATTTACTAACCCAACATTGGGAGCGGTTTTATATTTTTTTATCTTTACATTATCTGGGAAGGATATCTTTTGGACAAGGTCAAGTGCATTATGGGTAGTGTCTCAGTGCTCCTAATACAGTAGCACCATTCATGAAGGACAGTGTCTCAATGCTCCTAGTGCTCCTAATACAGTAGCACCATGCATTAAGGACAGTGTCTCAGTGCTCCTAATACAGTAGCACCATGCATTAAGGACAGTGTCTCAGTGCTCCTAGTGCTCCTAATACAGTAGCACCATGCATTAAGGACAGTGTCTCAGTGCTCCTAATACAGTAGCACCATGCATTAAGGACAGTGTCCCAGTGCTCCTAGTGTTCCTAATACAGTAGCACCATGCATTAAGGACAGTGTCCCAGTGCTCCTAGTGCTCCTAATACAGTATAACCATGCATTAAGGACAGTGTCTCAGTGCTCCTAATACAGTAGCACCATGCATTAAGGACAGTGTCCCAGTGCTCCTAGTGCTCCTAATACAGTAGAACCATGCATTAAGGACAGTGTCTCAGTGCTCCTAATACAGTAGCACCATGCATTAAGGACAGTGTCTCAGTGCTCCTAATACAGTAGCACCATACAGCCCGGGATCGAACCAGGGGTCTGTAGTGACGCCTTAGACCGCTGCGCCACTCGCGAACAAAATTAAGTTCTCTCTGTGATGCTGGTTTCAGAAGGCAGACTGTAAAGGTCACTACTCTCTCTGTGTCCGTTCTGTAAACAGATTGGACCTAAGAACCTCTTCTCTACTGAAAACCTCTTCTAATGCAACTGCAGAAGGCAGATTGCAGGAGAGCAGTGTCATGTGACTCTCCTCTCTCTCTCTCTCTCCATCTCCGTAGCAGATATACAGGTCAACCTTTCCCTTCTCTGATTGAAGGGCCTCATCTTCTTGGAAGCTAGAGGCAGGAAGTGGTGTAGCATGCTTGTGCTTGAACAGGAAGCTATGATTACAGAATGTAGTTTAACCCTATAGGCTGTGATGTGAATCTATAGGCTTCGCCCGCCTCTACCCAGGCTCAGCTAGCATCCACTCATTCACCTCCTTCTCATCTGAAGGCTCCCCAGCCATCAGATCTGAGCCAGGCTCCCCATCCATCAGTACTATAGACATCAGATCTGAGCCAGGCTCCCCAGCCATCAGTACTATAGACATCAGATCTGAGCCAGGCTCCCCAGCCATCAGTACTATAGACATCAGATCTGAGCCAGGCTCCCCAGCCATCAGTACTATAGACATCAGATCTGAGCCAGGCTCCCCAGCCATCAGATCTGAGCCAGGCTCCCCAGCCATCAGATCTGAGCCAGGCTCCCCAGCCATCAGTACTATAGACCTCAGATCTGAGCCAGGCTCCCCAGCCATCAGTACTATAGACATCAGATCTGAGCCAGGCTCCCCAGCCATCAGTACTATAGACATCAGATCTGAGCCAGGCTCCCCAGCCGTCAGTACTATAGACATCAGATCTGAGCCAGGTTCACCAGCCATCAGATCTGAGCCAGGCTCCCCAGCAATCAGATCTGAGCCAGGCTCCCCAGCCATCAGTACTATAGACATCAGATCTGAGCCAGGCTCCCCAGCCATCAGTACTATAGACATCAGATCTGAGCCAGGCTCCCCAGCCATCAGTACTATAGACATCAGATCTGAGCCAGGCTCCCCAGACATCAGATCTGAGCCAGAATCCCCAGCCATCAGTACTATAGACATCAGATCTGAGCCAGGCTCCCCAGCCATCAGTACTATAGACATCAGATCTGAGCCAGGCTCCCCAGCCATCAGATATGAGCCAGGCTCCCCAGCCATCAGTACTATAGACATCAGATCTGAGCCAGGTTCACCAGCCATCAGATCTGAGCCAGGCTCCCCAGCCATCAGATCTGAGCCAGGCTCCCCAGCCATCAGTACTATAGACATCAGATCTGAGCCAGGCTCCCCAGCCATCAGTACTACAGACATCAGATCTGAGCCAGGCTCCCCAGCCATCAGTACTATAGACATCAGATCTGAGCCAGGCTCCCCAGACATCAGATCTGAGCCAGGCTCCCCAGCCATCAGATCTGAGCCAGGCTCCCCAGCCATCAGTACTATAGACATCAGATCTGAGCCAGGCTCCCCAGCCATCAGTACTATAGACATCAGATCTGAGCCAGGCCCCCCAGCCATCAGTACTATAGACATCAGATCTGAGCCAGGCTCCCCAGCCATCAGTACTATAGACATCAGATCTGAGCCAGGCTCCCCAGCCATCAGATATGAGCCAGGCTCCCCAGCCGTCAGTACTATAGACATCAGATATGAGCCAGGCTCCCCAGCCATCAGTTATGAGCCAGGCTCCCCAGCCATCAGATCTGAGCCAGGCTCCCCAGCCATCAGTACTATAGACATCAGATCTGAGCCAGGCCCCCCAGCCATCAGTACTATAGACATCAGATCTGAGCCAGGCTCCCCAGCCATCAGATATGAGCCAGGCTCCCCAGCCATCAGATCTGAGCCAGGCTCCCCAGCCATCAGATCTGAGCCAGGCTCCCCAGCCATCAGTACTATAGACATCAGGTCTGAGCCAGGCTCCCCAGCCATCAGATCTGAGCCAGGCTCCCCAGCCATCAGTACTATAGACATCAGATCTGAGCCAGGCTCCCCAGCCATCAGTACTATAGACATCAGATCTGAGCCAGGCTCCCCAGCCATCAGTACTATAGACCTCAGATCTGAGCCAGGCTCCCCAGCCATCAGTTATGAGCCAGGCTCCCCAGCCATCAGTACTATAGTCATCAGATCTGAGCCAGGCTCCCCAGCCATCAGTACTATAGACATCAGATCTGAGCCAGACTCCCCAGCCATCAGATCTGAGCCAGACTCCCCAGCCATCAGATCTGAGCCAGGCTCCCCAGCCATCAGTACTATAGACATCAGATATGAGCCAGGCTCCCCAGCCATCAGTTATGAGCCAGGCTCCCCAGCCATCAGTTATGAGCCAGGCTCCCCAGCCATCAGTTATGAGCCAGGCTCCCCAGCCATCAGATCTGAGCCAGGCTCCCCAGCCATCAGTACTATAGACATCAGATCTGAGCCAGGCTCCCCAGCCATCAGTACTATAGACCTCAGATCTGAGCCAGGCTCCCCAGCCATCAGATCTGAGCCAGGCTCCCCAGACATCAGATCTGAGCCATGCTCCCCAGCCATCAGTACTATAGACATCAGATCTGAGCCAGGCTCCCCAGCCATCAGTACTATAGACCTCAGATCTGAGCCAGGCTCCCCAGCCATCAGTTATGAGCCAGGCTCCCCAGCCATCAGATCTGAGCCAGGCTCCCCAGCCATCAGTACTATAGACATCAGATCTGAGCCAGGCCCCCCAGCCATCA
>NC_092172.1:35943564-36023564 GCF_045791955.1 Oncorhynchus clarkii lewisi | reverse complement strand
TCAGTGTTAGTCAGGGTTACACAGTGTAGTAGCAGACCTCAGTGTTAGTCCAGGGTTACACAGTGTAGTAGCAAACCTCAGTGTTAGTCAGGGTTACACAGTGTAGTAACATACCTCAGTGTTAGCCAGGGTTACACAGTGTAGTAGCAGACCTCAGTGTTAGCCAGGGTTACACAGTGTAGTAGCAGACCTCAGTGTTAGTCCAGGGTTACACAGTGTAGTAGCAGACCTCAGTGTTAGTCCAGGGTTACACAGTGTAGTAGCAGACCTCAGTGTTAGCCAGGGTTACGTAGTGTAGTAGCAGCCCTCAGTGTTAGTCCAGGGTTACACAGTATACACAGTAGTATAAGACCTCAGTGTTAGTCCAGGGTTACACAGTGTAGTAGCAGACCTCAGTGTTAGCCAGGGTTACACAGTGTAGTAGCAGACCTCAGTGTTAGTCAGGGTTACGTAGTGTAGTAACAGACCTCAGTGTTAGTCCAGGGTTACACAGTGTAGTAGCAGACCTCAGTGTTAGCCAGGGTTACACAGTGTAGTAACAGACCTCAGTGTTAGCCAGGGTTACGTAGTGTAGTAACAGACCTCAGTGTTAGTCCAGGGTTACACAGTGTAGTAACAGACCTCAGTGTTAGTCCAGGGTTACACAGTGTAGTAGCAGACCTCAGTGTTAGTCAGGGTTACACAGTGTAGTAACATACCTCAGTGTTAGCCAGGGTTACACAGTGTAGTAGCAGACCTCAGTGTTAGCCAGGGTTACACAGTGTAGTAGCAGACCTCAGTGTTAGTCCAGGGTTACACAGTGTAGTAGCAGACCTCAGTGTTAGTCCAGGGTTACACAGTGTAGTAGCAGACCTCAGTGTTAGCCAGGGTTACGTAGTGTAGTAGCAGACCTCAGTGTTAGTCCAGGGTTACACAGTGTAGTATAAGACCTCAGTGTTAGTCCAGGGTTGCACAGTGTAGTAGCAGACCTCAGTGTTAGCCAGGGTTACGTAGTGTAGTAGCAGACCTCAGTGTTAGCCAGGGTTACACAGTGTAGTAACAGACCTCAGTGTTAGCCAGGGTTACGTAGTGTAGTAACAGACCTCAGTGTTAGTCCAGGGTTACACAGTGTAGTAACAGACCTCAGTGTTAGTCCAGGGTTACACAGTGTAGTAGCAGACCTCAGTGTTAGTCCAGGGTTACACAGTGTAGTAACAGACCTCAGTGTTAGTCCAGGGTTACACAGTGTAGTAACAGACCTCAGACACAGAGCCAGGGTTACACAGTGTAGTAGCAGACCTCAGACACAGAGCCAGGGTTACACAGTGTAGTAACAGACCTCAGTGTTATTTCAGGGTTACACAGTGTAGTAACAGACCTCAGTGTTAGTCAGGGTTACACAGTGTAGTAGCAGACCTCAGTGTTAGTCCAGGGTTACACAGTGTAGTAGCAAACCTCAGTGTTAGTCAGGGTTACACAGTGTAGTAACATACCTCAGTGTTAGCCAGGGTTACACAGTGTAGTAGCAGACCTCAGTGTTAGCCAGGGTTACACAGTGTAGTAGCAGACCTCAGTGTTAGTCCAGGGTTACACAGTGTAGTAGCAGACCTCAGTGTTAGTCCAGGGTTACACAGTGTAGTAGCAGACCTCAGTGTTAGCCAGGGTTACGTAGTGTAGTAGCAGCCCTCAGTGTTAGTCCAGGGTTACACAGTATACACAGTAGTATAAGACCTCAGTGTTAGTCCAGGGTTACACAGTGTAGTAGCAGACCTCAGTGTTAGCCAGGGTTACACAGTGTAGTAGCAGACCTCAGTGTTAGTCAGGGTTACGTAGTGTAGTAACAGACCTCAGTGTTAGTCCAGGGTTACACAGTGTAGTAGCAGACCTCAGTGTTAGCCAGGGTTACACAGTGTAGTAACAGACCTCAGTGTTAGCCAGGGTTACGTAGTGTAGTAACAGACCTCAGTGTTAGTCCAGGGTTACACAGTGTAGTAACAGACCTCAGTGTTAGTCCAGGGTTACACAGTGTAGTAGCAGACCTCAGTGTTAGTCAGGGTTACACAGTGTAGTAGCAGACCTCAGTGTTAGCCAGGGTTACACAGTGTAGTAGCAGACCTCAGTGTTAGTCAGGGTTACACAGTGTAGTAGCAGACCTCAGTGTTAGCCAGGGTTACACAGTGTAGTAACAGACCTCAGTGTTAGTCAGGGTTACACAGTGTAGTAACAGACCTCAGTGTTAGCCAGGGTTACACAGTGTAGTAGCAGAACTCAGTGTTAGCCAGGGTTACACAGTGTAGTAACAGACCTCAGTGTTAGTCCAGGGTTACACAGTGTAGTAGCAGACCTCAGTGTTAGTCAGGGTTACACAGTGTAGTAGCAGACCTCAGTGTTAGTCAGGGTTACACAGTGTAGTAGCAGACCTCAGTGTTAGCCAGGGTTACACAGTGTAGTAACAGACCTCAGTGTTAGTCAGGGTTACACAGTGTAGTAGCAGACCTCAGTGTTAGCCAGGGTTACACAGTGTAGTAGCAGAACTCAGTGTTAGCCAGGGTTACACAGTGTAGTAGCAGACCTCAGTGTTAGTCCAGGGTTACACAGTGTAGTAACATACCTCAGTGTTAGCCATGGTTACACAGTGTAGTAGCAGACCTAAGTGTTAGTCCAGGGTTACACAGTGTAGTAGCAGACCTCAGTGTTAGCCAGGGTTACACAGTGTAGTAACAGACCTCAGTGTTAGCCAGGGTTACGTAGTGTAGTAACAGACCTCAGTGTTAGTCCAGGGTTACACAGTGTAGTAACAGACCTCAGTGTTAGTCCAGGGTTACACAGTGTAGTAGCAGACCTCAGTGTTAGTCCAGGGTTACACAGTGTAGTAGCAGACCTCAGTGTTAGCCAGGGTTACACAGTGTAGTAGCAGACCTCAGTGTTAGTCAGGGTTACACAGTGTAGTAGCAGACCTCAGTGTTAGCCAGGGTTACACAGTGTAGTAACAGACCTCAGTGTTAGTCAGGGTTACACAGTGTAGTAGCAGACCTCAGTGTTAGCCAGGGTTACACAGTGTAGTAGCAGAACTCAGTGTTAGCCAGGGTTACACAGTGTAGTAGCAGACCTCAGTGTTAGTCCAGGGTTACACAGTGTAGTAGCAGACCTCAGTGTTAGTCAGGGTTACACAGTGTAGTAACATACCTCAGTGTTAGCCAGGGTTACACAGTGTAGTAACAGACCTAAGTGTTAGTCCAGGGTTACACAGTGTAGTAGCAGACCTCAGTGTTAGTCCAGGGTTACGTAGTGTAGTAACAGACCTCAGTGTTAGCCAGGGTTACACAGTGTAGTAGCAGACCTCAGTGTTAGCCAGGGTTACACAGTGTAGTAGCAGACCTCAGTGTTAGTCCAGGGTTACACAGTGTAGTAGCAAACCTCAGTGTTAGTCAGGGTTACACAGTGTAGTAACATACCTCAGTGTTAGCCAGGGTTACACAGTGTAGTAGCAGACCTCAGTGTTAGCCAGGGTTACACAGTGTAGTAGCAGACCTCAGTTTTAGTCCAGGGTTACACAGTGTAGTAGCAGACCTCAGTGTTAGTCCAGGGTTACACAGTGTAGTAGCAGACCTCAGTGTTAGCCAGGGTTACGTAGTGTAGTAGCAGACCTCAGTGTTAGTCCAGGGTTACACAGTGTAGTATAAGACCTCAGTGTTAGTCCAGGGTTACACAGTGTAGTAGCAGACCTCAGTGTTAGCCAGGGTTACACAGTGTAGTAGCAGACCTCAGTGTTAGTCAGGGTTACGTAGTGTAGTAACAGACCTCAGTGTTAGTCCAGGGTTACACAGTGTAGTAGCAGACCTCAGTGTTAGCCAGGGTTACACCGTGTAGTAACAGACCTCAGTGTTAGCCAGGGTTACGTAGTGTAGTAACAGACCTCAGTGTTAGTCCAGGGTTACACAGTGTAGTAACAGACCTCAGTGTTAGTCCAGGGTTACACAGTGTAGTAGCAGACCTCAGTGTTAGTCAGGGTTAAACAGTGTAGTAGCAGACCTCAGTGTTAGCCAGGGTTACACAGTGTAGTAACATACCTCAGTGTTAGCCAGGGTTACACAGTGTAGTAGCAGACCTCAGTGTTAGTCAGGGTTACACAGTGTAGTAGCAGACCTCAGTGTTAGCCAGGGTTACACAGTGTAGTAACAGACCTCAGTGTTAGTTAGGGTTACACAGTGTAGTAGCAGACCTCAGTGTTAGTCAGGGTTACACAGTGTAGTAGCAGAACTCAGTGTTAGCCAGGGTTACACAGTGTAGTAGCAGACCTCAGTGTTAGTCAGGGTTACACAGTGTAGTAACATACCTCAGTGTTAGCCATGGTTACACAGTGTAGTAGCAGACCTAAGTGTTAGTCCAGGGTTACACAGTGTAGTAGCAGACCTCAGTGTTAGTCCAGGGTTACGTAGTGTAGTAACAGACCTCAGTGTTAGTCCAGGGTTACGAAGTGTAGTAGCAGACCTCAGTGTTAGTCAGGGTTACACAGTGTAGTAACAGACCTCAGTGTTAGTCCAGGGTTACAGAGTGTAGTAACAGACCTCAGTGTTAGTCAGGGTTACACAGTGTAGTAACAGACCTCAGTGTTAGTCCAGGGTTACACAGTGTAGTAGCAGACCTCAGTGTTAGTCCAGGGTTACACAGTGTAGTAACAGACCTCAGTGTTAGTCCAGGGTTACACAGTGTAGTAACAGACCTCAGACACAGAGCCAGGGTTACACAGTGTAGTAGCAGACCTCAGACACAGAGCCAGGGTTACACAGTGTAGTAACAGACCTCAGTGTTATTCCAGGGTTACACAGTGTAGTAACAGACCTCAGTGTTAGTCAGGGTTACACAGTGTAGTAGCAGACCTCAGTGTTAGCCAGGGTTACACAGTGTAGTAGCAGACCTCAGTGTTAGCCAGGGTTACACAGTGTAGTAGCAGACCTCAGTGTTAGTCCAGGGTTACACAGTGTAGTAGCAAACCTCAGTGTTAGTCAGGGTTACACAGTGTAGTAACATACCTCAGTGTTAGCCAGGGTTACACAGTGTAGTAGCAGACCTCAGTGTTAGCCAGGGTTACACAGTGTAGTAGCAGACCTCAGTGTTAGTCCAGGGTTACACAGTGTAGTAGCAGACCTCAGTGTTAGTCCAGGGTTACACAGTGTAGTAGCAGACCTCAGTGTTAGCCAGGGTTATGTAGTGTAGTAGCAGACCTCAGTGTTAGTCCAGGGCTACACAGTGTAGTATAAGACCTCAGTGTTAGTCCAGGGTTACACAGTGTAGTAGCAGACCTCAGTGTTAGCCAGGGTTACACAGTGTAGTAGCAGACCTCAGTGTTAGTCAGTGTTACGTAGTGTAGTAACAGACCTCAGTGTTAGTCCAGGGTTACACAGTGTAGTAGCAGACCTCAGTGTTAGTCAGGGTTACACAGTGTAGTAGCAGACCTCAGTGTTAGCCAGGGTTACACAGTGTAGTAACAGACCTCAGTGTTAGTCAGGGTTACACAGTGTAGTAGCAGACCTCAGTGTTAGCCAGGGTTACACAGTGTAGTAGCAGACCTCAGTGTTAGTCAGGGTTACACAGTGTAGTAGCAGACCTCAGTGTTAGCCAGGGTTACACAGTGTAGTAGCAGACCTCAGTGTTAGCCAGGGTTACACAGTGTAGTAGCAGACCTCAGTGTTAGCCAGGGTTATGTAGTGTAGTAGCAGACCTCAGTGTTAGTCCAGGGCTACACAGTGTAGTATAAGACCTCAGTGTTAGTCCAGGGTTACACAGTGTAGTAGCAGACCTCAGTGTTAGCCAGGGTTATGTAGTGTAGTAGCAGACCTCAGTGTTAGTCCAGGGCTACACAATGTAGTATAAGACCTCAGTGTTAGTCCAGGGTTACACAGTGTAGTAGCAGACCTCAGTGTTAGCCAGGGTTACACAGTGTAGTAGCAGACCTCAGTGTTAGTCAGTGTTACGTAGTGTAGTAACAGACCTCAGTGTTAGTCCAGGGTTACACAGTGTAGTAGCAGACCTCAGTGTTAGTCAGGGTTACACAGTGTAGTAGCAGACCTCAGTGTTAGCCAGGGTTACACAGTGTAGTAACAGACCTCAGTGTTAGTCAGGGTTACACAGTGTAGTAGCAGACCTCAGTGTTAGCCAGGGTTACACAGTGTAGTAGCAGACCTCAGTGTTAGTCAGGGTTACACAGTGTAGTAGCAGACCTCAGTGTTAGCCAGGGTTACACAGTGTAGTAACATACCTCAGTGTTAGCCAGGGTTACACAGTGTAGTAGCAGACCTCAGTGTTAGTCAGGGTTACACAGTGTAGTAGCAGACCTCAGTGTTAGCCATGGTTACACAGTGTAGTAGCAGACCTAAGTGTTAGTCCAGGGTTACACAGTGTAGTAGCAGACCTCAGTGTTAGTCCAGGGTTACGTAGTGTAGTAACAGACCTCAGTGTTAGTCCAGGGTTACAGAGTGTAGTAACAGACCTCAGTGTTAGTCAGGGTTACACAGTGTAGTAACAGACCTCAGTGTTAGTCCAGGGTTACACAGTGTAGTAACAGACCTCAGTGTTAGTCCAGGGTTACACAGTGTAGTAACAGACCTCAGTGTTAGCCAGGGTTACACAGTGTAGTAGCAGACCTCAGTGTTAGTCCAGGGTTACGTAGTGTAGTAACATACCTCAGTGTTAGCCAGGGTTACACAGTGTAGTAACAGACCTCAGTGTTAGTCAGGGTTACGTAGTGTAGTAACAGACCTCAGTGTTAGTCAGGCTTACATAGTGTAGTAACAGACCTCAGTGTTAGTCAGGGTTACGTAGTGTAGTAACAGACCTCATTGTTAGTCCAGGGTTACACAGTGTAGTAACAGACCTCAGTGTTAGCCAGTAGTAACAGTCCAGTTCACTGACCCTGTAGAACAGAGACTAGGACCTGGGAAACAGCACCAGAGACTAGGACATGGGAAACAGCACCAGAGACTAGGACATGGGAAACAGCACCAGAGACTAGGACATGGGAAACAGCACCAGAGACTAGGTCATGGGAAACAGCACCAGAGACTAGGACATGAGAAACAGCACCAGAGACTAGGACATGGGAAACAGCACCAGAGACTAGGACATGGGAAACAGCACCAGAGACTAGGACCTGGGAAACAGCACCAGAGACTAGGACATGGGAAACAGCACCAGAGACTAGGACATGGGACACAGCACCAGAGACTAGGACCTGGGAAACAGCACCAGAGACTAGGACATGGGACACAGCACCAGAGACTAGGACATGGGAAACAGCACCAGCGACTAGGACATGGGAAACAGCACCAGAGACTAGGACATGGGAAACAGCACCAGAGACTAGGACATGGGAAACAGCACCAGAGACTTGGACATGGGAAACAGCACCAGAGACTAGGACATGGGAAACAGCACCAGAGACTAGGACATGGGAAACAGCACCGGAGACTAGGACATGGGAAACAGCCCCAGAGACTAGGACATGGGAAACAGCACCAGAGACTAGGACATGGGATACAGCACCAGAGACTAGGACATGAGAAACAGCACCAGAGACTAGGACATGGGAAACAGCACCAGAGACTAGGACATGGGAAACAGCACCAGAGACTAGGACATGGGAAACAGCACCAGAGACTAGGACATGGGAAACAGCACCAGAGACTAGGACATGGGAAACAGCACCGGAGACTAGGACATGGGAAACAGCACCAGAGACTAGGACATGGGGAACAGCACCAGAGACTAGGACATGGGAAACAGCACCAGAGACTAGGACATGGGAAACAGAACCAGAGACTAGGACATGGGAAACAGCACCAGAGCTCCATGGTCATTTCAGGTCACTGTGGTTGTAACCCAGATCTGAAACAGCTGTGTGATGACTAGGAAGGGGGGGGGGGGGGTTGTTTAGAACAGAAAACAGATTTTTGTTATGATAAACAACCCCACAACTATAAACAAAAAACCAGGGACCTGGGAGGTTGTTGAAGACCAACTATTAAATCAAATCTAAGTTTATTTGTCACATGCGCCGAATACAACAGGTGTGGACCTCACAGTGAAATGCTTACTTACAGGCTCTGTGTGTGTGTGTGTGTGTGTGTGTGTGTGTGTGTGTGTGTGTGTGTGTGTGTGTGTGTGTGTGTGTGTGTGTGTGTAGTGTGTGTAGTGTGTGTAGTGTGTGTGTGTGTGTGTGTGTGTGTGTGTGTGTGTAGGTAAGTAAAGAACAGTAGAAAGACATTTGAAAAAAGAATAGCAAGACTCTATACAGACACCTGTTAGTAGCAAGGCTCTATACAGACACCTGTTAGTAGCAAGGCTCTATACAGACACCTGTTAGTCTAGAGTTGATATGAATGTATTTCTCCTCCCTCACAACAAGGGGACAGGACTGGGAGGTTGTTGAAGACCAACTATTAGAGTTGATATGAATGTATTTCTCCTCCCTCACAACAAGGGGACAGGACTGGGAGGTTGTTGAAGACCAACTATTAGAGTTGATATGAATGTATTTATCCTCCCTCACATCAAGGGGACAAGACTGGGAGGTTGTTGAAGACCACAGGAAACTACTACACTCAATACTAATGTATCTGTCTGTCTCTCTTGTTCTCCAGGTAACATCATTGGTTCGGGGATATTCATCTCTCCTAAGGGTGTTTTGGAGCACGCTGGTTCGGTGGGTCTGTCCCTCATCGTATGGGTGTGCGGAGGGGGTATCTGCGCCCTGGGGTCCATGTGTTACGCTGAGCTGGGCGTCACCATTCCCAAGTCAGGGGGAGACTACTCCTACGTCACAGAGATATTCGGAGGACTGGTGGGGTACGTGTCTATTTTATGTCCACAATCCTGATTAGGGAACAACCCAGAAACTTTCCCAGAATTCCCAGGTTTTTTCAGAAATGTCCAGGGCCCGTCTCAGAGTAGAAGGGAAGAAATTATTTCCAAAACACGATATATACATTTTCAGAAATGTTGGTTAATTGACCATTAAAACACATCTAGTGAAAGATATAGAGCTACTATTGTTTCATCTGACCACAACATGGACTAGTGAGAGGACTGGCAGGATTAATCTGACCACAACATGGACTAGTGAGAGGACTGACAGGATTCATCTGACCACAACATGGACTAGTGAGAGGACTGGCAGGAATAATCTGACCACAACATGGACTAGTGAGAGGACTGGCAGGATTAATCTGACCACAACATGGACTAGTGAGAGGACTGACAGGATTCATCTGACCACAACATGGACTAGTGAGAGGACTGGCAGGATTAATCTGACCACAACATGGACTAGTGAGAGGACTGACAGGATTCATCTGACCACAACATGGACTATTGAGAGGACTGGCAGGATTAATCTGACCACAACATGGACTAGTGAAAAGACTGGCAGGATTAATCTGACCACAACATGGACTAGTGAGAGGACTGGCAGGATTCATCTGACCACAACATGGACTAGTGAGAGTACTGGCAGGATTAATCTGACCACAACATGGACTAGTGAGAGGACTGGCAGGATTCATCTGACCACAACATGGACTAGTGAGAGGACTGGCAGGATTAATCTGACCACAACATGGACTAGTGAGAGGACTGGCAGGATTCATCTGACCACAACATGGATTAGTGAAAAGACTGGCAGGATTCATCTGACCACAACATGGACTAGTGAGAGGATCTGCAGAGAGGAATGGGAGAAACTACCCAAAATACAGGTGTGTCAAGCTTGTAGCGTCACACCCATGAAGACTGGAGGCTGTAATCGCTGCCAAAGGTGCTTCAACAAAGTAATGAGTAAAGGGTCTGAATACTGATGTATATGTGATATTTCCATTTTTGAATGTTTTTATTAATTTGCTCAAATTTCTAAAAACCTGTTTTTGCTTTGTTATTATGAGGTATTGTGTGTAAATCAATTTTAGAATAAAGCTGTAATGTAACAAAATATGGAAAAAGTCAAGGGGTCTGAACACCTCCCGAAGGCCCTGTCTACAAAATGTGTTTTCTTTTCAGACATTTAAGCAACTTTTGGAACAATGTTCTAGGAGTTTCAGACATTTAAGCAACTTTTGGAACAATGTTCTAGGAGTTTCAGACATTTAAGCAACTTTTGGAACAATGTTCTAGGAGTTTCAGACATATAAGCAACTTTTGGAACAATGTTCTAGGAGTTTCAGACATTTAAGCAACTTTTGGAACAATGTTCTAGGAGTTTCAGACATTTAAGCAACTTTTGGAACAATGTTCTAGGAGTTTCAGACATATAAGCAACTTTTGGAACAATGTTCTAGGAGTTTCAGACATATAAGCAACTTTTGGAACAATGTTCTAGGAGTTTCAGACATTTAAGCAACTTTTGGAACAATGTTCTAGGAGTTTCAGACATATAAGCAACTTTTGGAACAATGTTCTAGGAGTTTCAGACATTTAAGCAACTTTTGGAACAATGTTCTAGGAGTTTCAGACATATAAGCAACTTTTGGAACAATGTTCTAGGAGTTTCAGACATATAAGCAACTTTTGGAACAATGTTCTAGGAGTTTCAGATATATAAGCAACTTTTGGAACAATGTTCTAGGAGTTTCAGACATATAAGCAACTTTTGGAACAATGTTCTAGGAGTTTCAGACATATAAGCAACTTTTGGAACAATGTTCTAGGAGTTTCAGACATATAAGCAACTTTTGGAACAATGTTCTAGGAGTTTCAGACATATAAGCAACTTTTGGAACAATGTTCTAGGAGTTTCAGACATTTAAGCAACTTTTGGAACAATGTTCTAGGAGTTTCAGACATATAAGCAACTTTTGGAACAATGTTCTAGGAGTTTCAGACATTTTTTTGTTAATGTATTTTCCGGTTAAGGATGAATTGATTCGTATTGTTGGAGTGACATTAGCCCCCTATTAGCCCCCTATTAGCCCCCTATTTCCCCCCTATTAGCCCCCTATTAGCCCCCTATTTCCCCCCTATTAGCCCCCTATTAGCCCCCTATTTCCCCCTATTAGCCCCCTATTAGCCCCCTATTTCCCCCCTATTAGCCCCCTATTTCCCCCCTATTAGCCCCCTATTTCCCCCCTATTAGCCCCCTATTTCCCCCCTATTAGCCCCCTATTTCCCCCCTATTTGCCCCCTATTTGCCCCCTATTTGCCACCTCAGTATGTTTGCAGTTTCCTGACGCTGGATCTTGGCTCTCTCCTTTTCATCAGCTGGATCTTGGCTCTCTCCTTTTCATCAGCTGGATCTTGGCTCTCTCCTTTTCATCAGCTGGATCTTGGCTCTCTCCTTTTCATCAGCTGGATCTTGGCTCTCCCCATTCCATCAGCTGGATCTTGGCTCTCCCCTTTTCATCAGCTGGTTCTTGGCTCTCCCCTTTCCATCAGCTGGATCTTGGCTCTCTCCTTTCCATCAGCTGGTTCTTGGCTCTCTCCTTTCCATCAGCTGGTTCTTGGCTCTCTCCTTTCCATCAGCTGGATCTTGGCTCTCTCCTTTCCATCAGCTGGATCTTGGCTCTCTCCTTTTCATCAGCTGGTTTAGAACGTTTGTTCTTTCGGTCAACAGGACTAGGTATCACAGGCTCCAACAGGACTAGGTATCACAGGCTCCAACAGGACTAGGTATCACAGGCTCCAACAGGACTAGGTATCACAGGCTCCAACAGGACTAGGTATCACAGGCTCCAACAGGACTAGGTATCACAGGCTCCAACAGGACTAGGTATCACAGGCTCCAACAGGACTAGGTATCACAGGCTCCAACAGGACTAGGTATCACAGGCTCCAACAGGACTAGGTATCACAGGCTCCAACAGGACTAGGTATCACAGGCTCCAACAGGACTAGGTATCACAGGCTCCAACAGGACCAGGTATCACAGGCTCCAACAGGACCAGGTATCACAGGCTCCAACAGGACCAGGTATCACAGGCTCCAACAGGACCACGTATCACAGGCTCCAACAGGACTAGGTATCACAGGCTCCAACAGGACTAGGTATCACAGGCTCCAACAGGACTAGGTATCACAGGCTCCAACAGGACTAGGTATCACAGGCTCCAACAGGACCAGGTATCACAGGCTCCAACAGGACCAGGTATCACAGGCTCCAACAGGACCAGGTATCACAGCCTCCAACAGGACCAGGTATCACAGGCTCCAACAGGACCAGAGATCACAGGCTCCAACAGGACCAGATATCACAGGCTCCAACAGGACCAGACATCACAGTCTCCAACAGGACCAGACATCACCCTGATGCTCATTTTGTTAACAGGAGCCAACATGGCTGCCATAGAATGTTATTAAATGCATCATGATGCAGAAACCTCAATGTCCCAACTCTCTAGATGGCAAGATGGCGCCGACAGAAACGGTCGCCTCGCTTCTAGTCCTTAGCAAACTATGCAGTGTTTAGATTTTTTTGTGCATTATTTCTTACATTGTTAGCCCAGAAAATCTTAAGTCTTATTACATACAGCCGGGAAGGACTATTGGATATCAGAGAGATGTCAACTAACCAGCACTACAACCAGGAATACGGCTTTCCCGAAGTGGATCCTTCGTCCGAACGATCCAAGAGGTTAAGCCAAAACAAAGTTGCCGCAGGAGAGGTAGACAGAGCGGCCTTCTGGTCAGGCTTCTGAGGCGCGAACCTCTTCTGAGTATTTTACTTGCTAATGTCCCCAGTCTCCAGAACACAAGGCAGATGGAATTAGGGCTAGATGCTTTCCAGAGAGACCCTTCAGATTGTAACATACTCTGTTTCATGGAAACATGGCTCTTTGGGGACATGCTGTCCAAGTTGATACAGCCACCGGATTCTTTGTGCATCCGCGCTGACAGGAATAAACATCTCTCATGGAAGAAGAAAGGCGGTGGTGTATGTTTCATGATTAACGACTCATGGTGTAATTGTAACAACATACAGGAACTCAAGTCTTTCTGTTCACCAGACCTAGAATTCCTCACAATCAAATGCTGTCCGTATTATCTCCCAAGAGAATTCTCATCAGTTATTATGACTGGCTGGCAAAATCACTGCTACTCTAACTTACGCGATGCGTACAAGGCCCTCCCCCGTCCTCCGTTCGGCAAATCTGACCATGACTCCATTTTGCTTCTCCCCTCCTATAGGCAGAAACTGAAACAAGGATGTACCTGTGACTAGGAACATGCAACGCTGATCTGACCAATCAGAATCAACCCTTCAAGATTGTTTTGATCACGTGGACTGGGACGTGTCCCGGGCAGCCTCAGAGAATAATATAGATTTATACGCTGATTCAGTGAGTGAGTTTTATAAGGAAGTGCATAGGAGATGTTGTTCCCACCGTGACTATTATAACCTACCCTACCCAGAAACTGTGGATAGATGGTGGAATTCGCAAAAAACTGAAAGCGCGAACCACCGCATTTAACCACAGGAAGATGACCGGGAATTTGGCCGAATACAAACAGTGCAGTTATTCCCTCCGCAAGGCAATCAGACAAGCGAAACGTCAGTATATGGACAAAGAGTTGCAATTCAATGGCTCAGACACAAGACATATGTGGCAGGGTCTACAGGTAACCACAAACTACAGAAAGAAAATCAGCCACGTCCTTGACTCGTCTCTCAAACCACATCGTGATGACAGAAGTGAGCGCAATGGATAGTCATTTAGTTCAGTTACCTTTGCCTTCTTCAGGAACAATGGTGGCCATCTTGAAGCATGTGGGGACAGCAGACTCGGATAGGGAGAGATTGAATATGTTCGTAAACACACCAGCCTGCTGGTCTGGGCCGGCAGCCTTGCGAGGGTTAACACGTTTATTTCACATTAAATAATGCTCATGTTAAACGTTTGAGTGTTTTATTGTATTTTGTAGTTAGGATCTAGTCCCCTGTGTGTATATAATGTTACTCCTTCTGATCTAAATAACTGGTCTTAGATCAGTACTCAGAGGGAGAGGGAGACCATCTGATCTAAATAACTGGTCTTAGATCAGTACTCAGGGGGGAGAGAGACCGTCTGATCTAAATAACTGGTCTTAGATCAGTACTCAGGGGGGAGAGAGACCGTCTAATCTAAATAACTGGTCTTAGATCAGTACTCAGGGGGGGGCATCTGATCTAAACAACTGGTCTTAGATCAGTACTCAGGGGGAGAGAGAGACCGTCTGATCTAAATAACTGGTCTTAGATCAGTACTCAGGGGGAGAGAGACCATCTGATCTAAATAACTGATCTTAGATCAGTACTCAGGGGGGAGAGAGACCATCTAATCTAAATAACTGGTCTTAGATCAGTACTCAGGGGGAGAGAGAGACCGTCTGATCTAAATAACTGGTCTTAGATCAGTACTCAGGGGGAGAGAGACCGTCTGATCTAAATAACTGATCTTAGATCAGTACTCAGGGGGGAGAGAGACCGTCTGATCTATATAACTGGTCTTAGATCAGTACTCAGGGGGGGGCATCTGATCTAAACAACTGGTCTTAGATCAGTACTCAGGGGGAGAGAGAGACCGTCTGATCTAAATAACTCGTCTTAGATCAGTACTCAGGGGGGAGAGAGACCGTCTGATCTAAACAACTGGTCTTAGATCAGTACTCAGGGGGAGAGAGACCATCTGATCTAAATAACTGGTCTTAGATTAGTACTCAGGGGGGAGCATCTGATCTAAACAACTGGTCTTAGATCAGTACTCAGGGGGAGAGAGAGACCGTCTGATCTAAATAACTCGTCTTAGATCAGTACTCAGGGGGGAGAGAGACCGTCTGATCTAAACAACTGGTCTTAGATCAGTACTCAGGGGGAGAGAGACCATCTGATCTAAATAACTGGTCTTAGATCAGTACTCGGGGGGAGAGAGACCGTCTGATCTAAATAACTGATCTTAGATCAGTACTCAGGGGGGAGAGAGACCGTCTGATCTAAACAACTGGTCTTAGATCAGTACTCAGGGGGAGAGAGACCATCTAATCTAAATAACTGGTCTTAGATCAGTACTCAGGGGGAGAGAGACCGTCTGATCTAAATAACTGGTCTCAGATCAGTACTCAGGGGGAGAGAGACCGTCTGATCTATATAACTGGTCTTAGATCAGTACTCAGGGGGGCGATAGAGACTGTCTGATCTATATAACTGGTCTTAGATCAGTACTCAGGGGGGAGAGAGACCGTCTGAATACGGCCACAGATCCTGGTCCTTCCTTCGTTCCTCCTCTACATGTTGACCTGTAATCATGTACAAAGAAGGCTGTGTTTTAATGTGTAAAGTGGATTAGATATAAATCGTACTGGTCGTCCCCATGATACTCGTTACAAGTGAGAGTCCACAAAGATGTCACTTAGGTCTCCGAGGCAGGAGACTCTCGGAGTTCATGAAAAGGTCAAATAAGTCATTGAGTTTGCCCAGCACTCTCCACAGCTGCCGTACAATATAAACAATGTACAAGTCTACAGTCTATACAGCATATTTTGACTGCGTCACCCTGACTGTCTACATACAAGTATAAATATATATAGTTTTAACAGTATATGTGCTGTCTTCCTATAGGTTCCTGCTCCTATGGAGCGCGGTTCTCATCATGTACCCCACCACCCTGGCTGTCATAGCTCTCACCTTCTCCAACTATGTCCTGCAGCCGGCCTTCCAGAACTGTGTCCCTCCATACTTGGCCACGAGGCTTCTCTCCACCATCTGCATATGTAAGTCCAGTATAATAAACACTATTTAGTTGTGGTATACTACAATAATGACTATTTAGTAGTAGTACTATAGTACAATAATGACTATTTAGTAGTAGTACTATAGTACAATAATGACTATTTAGTAGTAGTACTATAGTACAATAATTACTATTTAGTAGTAGTACTATAGTACAATAATGACTATTTAGTAGTAGTACTACAGTACAATAATGACTATTTAGTAGTAGTACTATAGTACAATAATGACTATTTAGAAGTAGTACTATAGTACTATTTAGTAAAATAATTACTATAGTAGTAGTACTATAGTACAATAATGACTATTTAGTAGTAGTACTATAGTACAATAATGACTATTTAGTAGTAGTACTATAGTACAATAATGACTATTTAGTAGTAGTACTATACTACAATAATGACTATTTAGTAGTAGTACTATAGTACAATAATGACTATTTAGTAGTAGTACTATAGTACAATAATGACTATTTAGTAGTAGTACTATAGTACAATAATGACTATTTAGTAGTAGTACTACAGTACAATAATGACTATTTAGTAGTAGTACTATAGTACAATAATGACTATTTAGAAGTAGTACTATAGTAAAATAATTACTATTTAGTAGTAGTACTATAGTACAATAATGACTATTTAGTAGTAGTACTATAGTACAATAATGACTATTTAGTAGTAGTACTATAGTACAATAATGACTATTTAGTAGTAGTACTATACTACAATAATGACTATTTAGTAGTAGTACTATAGTACAATAATGACTATTTAGTAGTAGTACTATAGTACAATAATGACTATTTAGTAGTAGTACTATAGTACAATAATGACTATTTAGTAGTAGTACTATAGTACAATAATGACTATTTAGTAGTAGTACTATAGTACAATAATGACTATTTAGTAGTAGTACTACAGTACAATAATGACTATTTAGTAGTAGTACTATAGTACAATAATGACTATTTAGTAGTAGTACTATAGTACAATAATGACTATTTAGTAGTAGTACTATAGTACAATAATGACTATTTAGTAGTAGTACTATAGTACAATAATGACTATTTAGTAGTAGTACTACAGTACAATAATGACTATTTAGTAGTAGTACTATAGTACAATAATGACTATTTAGAAGTAGTACTATAGTAAAATAATTACTATTTAGTAGTAGTACTATAGTACAATAATGACTATTTAGTAGTAGTACTATAGTACAATAATGACTATTTAGTAGTAGTACTATAGTACAATAATGACTATTTAGTAGTAGTACTATACTACAATAATGACTATTTAGTAGTAGTACTATAGTACAATAATGACTATTTAGTAGTAGTACTATAGTACAATAATGACTATTTAGTAGTAGTACTATAGTACAATAATGACTATTTAGTAGTAGAACTATAGTACAATAATGACTATTTAGTAGTAGTACTATAGTACAATAATGACTATTTAGTAGTAGTACTATAGTACAATAATGACTATTTAGTAGTAGTACTATAGTACAATAATGACTATTTAGTAGTAGTACTACAGTACAATAATGACTATTTAGTAGTAGTACTATAGTATAATAATGACTATTTAGTAGTAGTACTATAGTACAATAATGACTATTTAGTAGTAGTACTATAGTACAATAATGACTATTTAGTAGTAGTACTATAGTACAATAATGACTATTTAGTAGTAGTACTACAGTACAATAATGACTATTTAGTAGTAGTACTATAGTACAATAATGACTATTTAGTAGTAGTACTATAGTAAAATAATTACTATTTAGTAGTAGTACTATAGTACAATAATGACTATTTAGTAGTAGTACTACAGTACAATAACTATTTAGTAGTAGTAGTATAGTACAATACTGACTATTTAGTAGTAGTACTATAGTACAATAATAATGATTTAGTAGTAGTAATAGTATAGTACAGTAATTACTATTTAGTAGTAGTATAGTACAATAATGACTATTTAGTAGTAGTACTATAGTACAATAATGACTATTTAGTAGTAGTCAGGCTGTAGTGTCATCATATCTAATGAGGACTGAGGTCCGTATCGGTAGTCAGGGTGTAGTGTCATCATATCTAATGAGGACTGAGGTCCGTATCGGTAGTCAGGCTGTAGTGTCATCATATCTAATGAGGACTGAGGTCCGTATCGGTAGTCAGGGTGTAGTGTCATCATATCTAATGAGGACTGAGGTCCGTATCGGTAGTTAGGGTGTAGTGTCATCATATCTAATGAGGACAGAGGTCCGTATCGGTAGTCAGGGGGTAGTGTCATCATATCTAATGAGGACTGAGGTCCGTATCGGTAGTCAGGGTGTAGTGTCATCATATCTAATGAGGACTGAGGTCCGTATCGGTAGTCAGGGTGTAGTGTCATCATATCTAATGAGGACTGAGGTCCGTATCGGTAGTCAGGGTGTAGTGTCATCATATCTAATGAGGACTGAGGTCCGTATCCGTAGTCAGGGTGTAGTGTCATCATATCTAATGAGGACTGAGGTCCGTATCGGTAGTCAGGGTGTAGTGTCATCATATCTAATGAGGACTGAGGTCCGTATCGGTAGTCAGGGTGTAGTGTCATCATATCTAATGAGGACTGAGGTCCGTATCGGTAGTCAGGGTGTAGTGTCATCATATCTAATGAGGACTGAGGTCTGTATCGGTAGTCAGGGTGTAGTGTCATCATATCTAATGAGGACTGAGGTCCGTATCGGTAGTCAGGGTGTAGTGTCATCATATCTAATGAGGTCTGAGGACCGTGTCAGTAGTCAGGCTGTAGTGTCATCATATCTAATGAGGACTGAGGTCCGTATCGGTAGTCAGGGTGTAGTGTCATCATATCTAATGAGGACTGAGGTCCCTATCTGTAGTCAGGGTGTAGTGTCATCATATCTAATGAGGACTGAGGTCCGTATCGGTAGTCAGGGTGTAGTGTCATCATATCTAATGAAGACTGAGGTCCGTATCGGTAGTCAGGGTGTAGTGTCATCATATCTAATGAGGACTGAGGTCCGTATCGGTAGTCAGGGTGTAGTGTCATCATATCTAATGAAGACTGAGGTCCGTATCGGTAGTCAGGGTGTAGTGTCATCATATCTAATGAAGACTGAGGTCCGTATCAGGGTGTAGTGTCATCATATCTAATGAGGACTGAGGTCCGTATCCGTAGAGAAAACCATACCTGTCTGTCTGTCTTTCTGTGTCAGCTGCTGGTTTGAACTTGTCTAAACCGGATGGAGCAGAGTTGGAGGAATGTGTGTGTGTGTGTGTGTGTGTGTGTGTGTGTGTGTGTGTGTGTGTGTACGGTTCACCATAACCCACGGCCTTGGCACATTGACGGTGTGCTGGCCATGCAGCACTATTTCTGGAGACAGAATGTGAAGCCTTTGACTTTCATTAACCTGCCAGCCGTGGTGCTAGCGTGTGTTCCCTGGATGTCAGCGCAGGACTCTCCGTGGCGGGTGGCGATGTGTGTGTGTGTGTGTGTGTGTTCCCTGGATGTCAGCGCAGGACTCTCTGTGGCGGGTGGCGATGTGTTTGTGTGTGTGTGTGTGTGTGTTAGTTAGCATACCAGCCCCCTTTTGCTTGGGCGTCCCAGGGCAGGCGCGTGTGTGTGTGTGTGTGCCCTTGATAACTTTCAATAAATGGGTTGTGTGTGGGGGGGTGGAGACGAGCCCCTGTGTTGCTGGCCCTCAATCACCTGATCAGTGTGTGTGTGTGTGTGTGTGTCAGACTACGTAATGGTGTGTGTGTGTGTTCACTGAATGACTTTCTACGGACCAGTGTGTGTATGTGGGGGGGTGGAAGAGGGACGAGCCCCTGTGTTGGGACCTGACCTGACCCGTCAGTGTGTGTGTGTGTACCAGGCGGTGTGTGTGTGTGTGTCAGACTACGTAATGGTACCAGCGTTTGACTCCACCGATAATAGAAGGTCATGTCCTCAAAGCCATTGTGTATTGTTTCCACGGTTGCCGTGACAGTTGCTATGACACCCCTGTCACTGGGTGACAGGCGGGAGAAAGTGGGCGGGACGACCCTACTAACCAACCCTGGAGGGGCGCGCGGGGACGGTCAAGACCCTATTGGCTATTTGACATTCCGACGGTTTACAACTGATATATCTCTTCTAGACACACAGTAATTATTTCACAGTACCTCTTTCACAGCACCCCCTTCACAGTACCCCTTTACAATACCCCTTTACAGTACCTCCTTCACAGTACCTCCTTCACAGTACCTCCTTTACAATACCCCCTTCACAGTACCTCCTTTACAATACCCCCTTTACAGTACCTCCTTTACAATACCCCCTTCACAGTACCTCCTTTACAGTACCTCCTTCACAGTACCTCCTTCACAGTACCTCCTTCACAGTACCCCCTTCACAGTACCTCCTTTACAATACCCCCTTCACAGTATCTCCTTTACAATACCTCCTTCACAGTACCTCCTTCACAGTACCTCCTTTACAGTACCTCCTTCACAGTATCTCCTTCACAGTATCTCCTTCACAGTACCTCCTTTACAGTGCCTCCTTTACAATACCTCCTTCACAGTACCCCCTTCACAGTACCTCCTTTACAATACCCCCTCCACAGTATCTCCTTCACAGTATCTCCTTCACAGTACCTCCTTTACAGTGCCTCCTTTACAGTGCCTCCTTTACAGTGCCTCCTTTACAGTGCCTCCTTTACAGTCCCTCCTACAGTGGAGAAGGAAGGAAAAGTCTGAATCCCAAATGACACCCTATTCCCTATATAGTGCACTACTTCAGACCAGAGCCCTATGGCACCCTATTCCCTATATAGTGCACTACTTTAGACCAGAGCCCTACGGCACCCTGTTCCCTATATATAGTGCACTACTTCAGACCAGAGCCCTATGGCACCCTATTCCCTATATATAGTGCTCTACTTCAGACCAGAGCCCTATGGCACCCTGTTCCCTATATATAGTGCACTACTTTAGACCAGGGGCCATTGGGTATACAGCATGCTCATGTCAACGCAGGTTAGCGTTTGTTTTGCCATGAATGTTGGCAGTTCTGCAGAGTGTTCCCTAGCTGGCACAGCCACAAAGTCATACAATCTGTTTTACAAATAGGTATGTAAAATAATTAAGGAAGTCAAATCCGGCTTTATTAAACTTCCTCTTGAACGTTGTGGTAGTAGAATACCCAAGGTGTGGTAGTAGAATACCCAAGGTGTGGTAGTAGAATACCCCAGGTGTGGCAGTAGAATACCCAAGGTGTGGTAGTAGAATACCCAAGGTGTGGTAGTAGAATACCCAAGGTGTGATGTCTAAACTGGGTGGTGCTTCATCAGTTCCTCTTATTATAATTGTGTACCTTTATTTAACAAGTCAGTTAAGAACAAATTATTATTTTCAATGACAGCCTAGGAAGAGTGGGTTAACTGGTTTAGGAACAGTGGGTTAACTGCCTGTTCAGGGGCAGAACGACAGATTTGTACCTTGTCAGCTCGGGGGTTTGAACTTGCAACCTTTCGGTTACTAGTCCAACACTCTAACCACTAGGCTACCTGCCGCCCAATTATCATCTTAGTCATTGCTTACCTTAGAGAGATATTTATATATATATTGTTGTAATTTGCTAGTCACTCAATCATTTCCACATTTAACAGACTCTCTGATCCAGAGAGACTTACAGTAGAGAGTCATTTAACAGACTCTCTGATCCAGAGAGACTTACAGTAGAGAGTCATTTAACAGACTCTCTGATCCAGAGAGACTTACAGTAGAGAGTCATTTAGGGTAGTTAGAACCAGTGAGGACTGAGGAGTTGTAGCTACTAAGACATAGGGTCTAACTACCCTGCCTCTGTCTTAGTAGCTACAACTCCTCAGTCCTCACTGGTTCTAACTACCCTGTCTCTGTCTTAGTAGCTACAACTCCTCAGTCCTCACTGGTTCTAACTACCCTGCCTCTGTCTTAGTAGCTACAGTCACTGAGATAATATACTGGATAGGTTTCGTGGCTCGGCCAGGTCATCACAGGGTCACAAAGTCACAGGGAATGTAACCCTTCAGTACACTGACCCGGTCTGATGCCCTTTCCCATTGCCACGAGGTTAATGGGACCACACCGCTGTGACACCGGGCCAACGGGCCAACGGGCCAATGGGCCAACAATCTGGTGCCTTCTTAAAGGCCAGGGTTTTCCCAAATGGAACCCTATCCCCTATATAGTGCACTACTTTAGACCAGAACCCTATGGCACCCTATTCCCTATATAGTGCACTACTTTATACCAGAGCCCTATGGCACCCTATTCCCTACATAGTGCACTACTTTAGACCAGCGCCCTATGGCACCCTATTCCCTATATAGTGCACTACTTTGGATCGTAGTACACTATATAGGGAATCGGGTGCCATTTCTTGTCCCCTGGGTTTTATTTGTCTGCATCGGAAGCAGTTTATTTTGGGGGGTTAGGAGGACTGACAGACTCTCTTTGGGGAGGAAGCAGTTTATTTTGGGGGGTTAGGAGGACTGACAGACTCTCTTTGGGGAGGAAGCAGTTTATTTTGGGGGGTTAGGAGGACTGACAGACTCTCTTTGGGGAGGAAGCAGTTTATTTTGGGGGGTTAGGAGGACTGACAGACTCTCTTTGGGGAGGAAGCAGTTTATTTTGGGGGGTTAGGAGGACTGACAGACTCTCTTTGGGGAGGAAGCAGTTTATTTTGGGGGGTTAGGAGGACTGACAGACTCTCTTTGGGGAGGAAGCAGTTTATTTTGGGGGGTTAGGAGGACTGACAGACTCTCTTTGGGGAGGAAGCAGTTTATTTTGGGGGGTTAGGAGGACTGACAGACTCTCTTTGGGGAGGAAGCAGTTTATTTTGGGGGGTTAGGAGGACTGACAGACTCTCTTTGGGGAGGAAGCAGTTTATTTTGGGGGGTTAGGAGGACTGACAGACTCTCTTTGGGGAGGAAGCAGTTTATTTTGGGGGGTTAGGAGGACTGACAGACTCTCTTTGGGGAGGAAGCAGTATATTTTGGGGGGTTAGGAGGACTGACAGACTCTCTTTGGGGAGGAAGCAGTATATTTTGGGGGGTTAGGAGGACTGACAGACTATCTTTGGGGAGGAAGCAGTTTATTTTGGGGGGTTAGGAGGACTGACTGACTCTCTTTGGGGAGCCGACACTTCTGTGATGGATGAAGTAGAGGGAGTGGTGCCTGTCTCAAACCCCCTGCACCGCTCTACTCCTCTCCTGCCCCCCCCCCCTACCCTTCTCCTGCCCCCCCCTCTACCCTCCTCTACCCCTCTCCTGCCCCCACTGCTGCACTCCTCCTGCCCCCATCTACCCTTCTCCTGCCCCCCTCTACCCCTCTCCTGCCTCCCTCTACCCCTCTCCTGCCCCCCTCTACCCCTCTCCTGCCCCCCACTACTCCCCTCTACCCCTCTTTCTGCCCCCTCTACCCCTCTCCTGTCCCCTCATACCCTCTCCTGCCTCCTCCTTCCCCCCTCTACCCCTCTCCTGCCCCCTCTACCCCTCTCCTGTCCCCTCATACCCTCTCCTGCCTCCTCCTGCCCCCTCTACCCCTCTCCTGTCCCCTCATAACCTCTCCTGCCTCCTCTTGCCCCCTCTACCCCTCTCCTGCCTCCTCATACCCTCTCCTGCCTCCTCATACCCTCTCCTGCCTCCTCCTTCCCCCCTCTACCCCACTCCTGCCCCCCTCTACCCCTCTCCTGGCCCCTCATACCCTCTCCTGCCTCCTCCTGCCCCCCTCATACCCTCTCCTGCCTTCTCCTGCCCCCCGTAACCCCTGTGCACCCTCCTCTCCCTGGGGACAGGACCCCCTCCTCTCCCCCTTAACCCCTGTGCACCCTCCTCTCCCTGGGGACAGGGCCCCCTCCTCTCCCCCTTAACCCCTGTGCACCCTCCTCTCCCTGGGGACAGGGCCTCCTCCTGCCCCCCTCTACCCCTCTCCTGCCTCCTCCTGCCCCCCTCTACCAATCTCCTCTCCCTGGGGACAGACAACCTGCTGTGTCCCAGCTTGCTGCTGCTGTTACTAAACACATTGACACAGGAAGTGGTAACATACTACACGGGACTACACTACACTGATATAGATAGCTACCGATCTAGGATCAGATTCCTCCAACCGTAACCTTAACCATTAGAGGGGGGAAAATGAAGAAGGAAACTGACCCGAGACCAGCGTCTCTGTTGGTCTGCGTGGATAATAATACGTGGGTCAGCCTACACCTACAGAAACACAGCTGATTCAATACTAGGCCAAGTTTCCTCTGTTTCAGTTCAGTTTAATGTGTGTCTCCCACTGGTGATTACCGGGTGTATCACCACCATGCAGCAGATGACATAGAGCCCTCTGACTGGAGGGATACGAGACACCCAGACAGGCCCTCTGCCAGCCCAGCCATGCTGTTCTGATTAGCCACGTCGTGCCCCTCCCTCTAAACTCACTCACTTCCTGCAATGGAACTTGTGATTCCACTTGTGTCGTTCCAGATCGACAGAAAAAGGAGAGGAGAGAGGGAAGAGAGGAGAGAGGGAAGAGAGGAGAGAGGGAAGAGAGGAGAGAGAGGAGAGAGGGAAGAGAGGAGAGAGGGAAGAGAGGAGAGAGGGAAGAGAGGAGAGAGGGAAAAGAGGAGAGAGGAGAGAGGGAAGAGGGAAGAGGGAAGAGAGGAGAGAGGGAAGAGGGAAGAGGGAAGAGAGGAGAGAGGGAAGAGAGGAGAGAGGGAGGAGAGGAGAGGGAAGAGAGGAGAGAGAGGAGAGAGGGAAGAGAAGAGAGAGAGAGAGAGACAGAGAGAGAGAGACAGAGAGAGAGAGAGAGAGAGAGAGAGAGAGAGAGAGAGAAGGGTAGAGAAGAGAGAGAGAGAGAGAGAAGGGTAGAGAAGAGAGAGAGAGAGAGAGAGAGAGAGCTGTACCACCCATGTTCACGTCTATTTTCTAATTAGTAATGCGTCTGTCATGTGGTAATGATAAAGTGGTGTAATGGCCTAACAGTTTGACATTTTGTTTAATTATTGTGATGAGCTCATGTTTCTCTGTACCAGGATCATACAGCCTTACCATACAGCCTTACCATACAGCCTTACCATACAGCCTTACCATACAGCCTCACCATACAGCCTGTACCAGACCATACAGCCTTACCATACAGCCTTACCATACAGCCTGTACCAGGATCATACAGCCTTACCATACAGCCTTACCATACAGCCTGTACCAGACCATACAGCCTGTACCAGACCATACAGCATGTACCAGACCATACAGCCTTACCATACAGCCTGTACCAGATCATACAGCCTTACCATACAGCCTGTACCAGACCATACAGCCTTACCATACAGCCTGTACCAGACCATACAGCCTGTACCAGACCATACAGCCTGTACCAGACCATACAGCCTTACCATACAGCCTGTACCAGACCATACAGCTTGTACCAGACCATACAGCCTTACCATACAGCCTGTACCAGACCATACAGCCTTACCATACAGCTTTACCATACAGCCTGTAACAGACCATACAGCCGGTACCAGATCATACAGCCTTACCATACAGCCTGTACCAGACCATACAGCCTGTACCAGACCATACAGCCTGTACCAGACCATACAGCCTTACCATACAGCCTTACCATACAGCCTTACCATACAGCCTTACCATACAACCTCACCATACAGCCTTACCATACAGCCTTACCATACAGCCTTACCATACAGCCTTACCATACAGCCTCACCATACAGCCTTACCATACAGCCTTACCATACAGCCTTACCATACAGCCTTACCATACAGCCTCACCATACAGCCTTACCATACAGCCTTACCATACAGCCTTACCATACAGCCTTACCATACAGCCTTATCATACAGCCTTACCATACAGCCTGTACCAGGATCATACAGCCTTACCATACAGCCTTACCATACAGCCTGTACCAGACCATACAGCCTGTACCAGACCATACAGCATGTACCAGACCATACAGCCTTACCATACAGCCTTTACCAGACCATACAGCCTTACCATACAGCCTGTACCAGACCATACAGCCTTACCATACAGCCTGTACCAGACCATACAGCCTGTACCAGACCATACAGCCTGTACCAGACCATACAGCCTTACCATACAGCCTGTACCAGACCATACAGCTTGTACCAGACCATACAGCCTTACCATACAGCCTGTACCAGACCATACAGCCTGTACCAGACCATACAGCCTTACCATACAGCTTTACCATACAGCCTGTAACAGACCATACAGCCGGTACCAGATCATACAGCCTTACCATACAGCCTGTACCAGACCATACAGCCTGTACCAGACCATACAGCCTGTACCAGACCATACAGCATGTAACAGACCATACAGCCTGTACCAGACCATACAGCCGGTACCAGATCATACAGCCTTACCATACAGCCTGTACCAGACCATACAGCCTGTACCAGACCACACAGCCTTACCATACAGCCTGTACCAGACCATACAGCCTGTAACAGACCATACAGCTTGTACCAGACCAGACAGCCTGTACCAGACCAGACAGCCTGTACCATGATCATACAGCCTGTACCAGACCATACAGCCTGTAACAGACCATACAGCCTGTACCAGACCAGACAGCCTGTAACAGACCATACAGCCTGTACCAGACCAGACAGCCTGTACCATGATCATACAGCCTGTACCAGACCAGACAGCCTGTACCAGGACCATACAGCCTGTACCAGACAGCCTGTACCAGACAGCCTGTACCATACCAGACAGCCTGTACCATGATCATACAGCCTGTACCAGATCAGACAGCCTGTACCATGATCATACAGCCTTTCCAGACAGCCTGTACCAGACCAGACAGCCTGTATCAGACCACACAGCCTGTACCAGACCACACAGCCTGTAACAGGGTTGACTGTAACAGGGTTGACTGTAACAGGGTTGACTGTAAACAGGGTTTACTGTAACAGGGTTGACTGTAACAGGGTTGACTGTAACAGGGTTGACCGTAAACAGGGTTGACAGTAACAGGGTTCACCGTAAACAGGGTTGACCGTATACAGGGTTGACTGTAACAGGGTTGACCGTAAACAGGGTTGACCGTATACAGGGTTGACTGTAACAGGGTTGACCGTAAACAGGGTTGACCGTAAACAGGGTTGACTGTAACAGGGTTGACTGTAACAGGGTTGACTGTCACAGGGTTGACCGTAAACAGGGTTGACCGTAAACAGGGTTGACTGTATCAGGGTTGACTGTATCAGGGTTGACTGTATCAGGGTTGACTGTAACAGGGTTGACCGTAAACAGGGTTGACCGTAAACAGGGTTGACTGTATCAGGGTTGACTCTAAACAGGGTTGACTGTATCAGGGTTGACTGTACCAGGGTTGGCTGTAACAGGGTTGACTGTACCAGGGTTGACTATAAACAGGGTTGACCGTAACAGGGTTGACCGTAAACAGGGTTGACCGTAACAGGGTTGACCGTAAACAGGGTTGACTGTACCAGGGTTGACGATTTTATCTTAAATCAGCCATAAATACCCTTCAGACAGGTGGAATTGAAGCTTGATGTGTGCAACAGGGAGAGACACACATTATTATTTGTTTTTGGTAGAACATGCCTAGCCTTTCTATTTACATTATTTGTTGTTGTTGGTAGAACATGCCTAGCCTGTCAATATACATGATTTGTTGTTGTTGGTAGAACATGTCTAGCCTGTCTATCTACATTATTTGTTGTTGTTGGTAGAACATGTCTAGCCTGTCTATCTACATTATTTGTTGTTGTTGGTAGAACATGTCTAGCCTGTCAATATACATGATTTGTTGTTGTTGGTAGAACATGCCTAGCCTGTCTATCTACGGGTAACGGGGGGGTTGACATGTTGTGTTCGACCCAGAACGGTAGAATCAGATCACCTGCTGTCGACCCGCTCAGTCTTTCACAACAACACATCAGAACATGGCCCAGAACGGTAGAATCAGCTCACCTGCTGTCGACCCGCTCAGTCTTTCACAACAACACATCAGAACATGGCCCAGAACGGTAGAATCAGCTCACCTGCTGTCGACCCGCTCAGTCTTTCACAACAACACATCAGAACATGACCCAGAACGGTAGAATCAGCTCACCTGCTGTCGACCCGCTCAGTCTTTCACAACAACACATCAGAACATGGCCCAGAACGGTAGAATCAGCTCACCTGCTGTCGACCCGCTCAGTCTTTCACAACAACACATCAGAACAGAACGGTTGAATCAGCTCATCTGCTGTCGACCCGCTCAGTCTTTCACAACAACACATCAGAACATGGCCCAGAACGGTTGAATCAGCTCACCTGCTGTCGACCCGCTCAGTCTTTCACAACAACACATCAGAACATGGCCCAGAACGGTTGAATCAGCTCACCTGCTGTCGACCCGCTCAGTCTTTCACAACAACACATCAGAACATGGCCCAGAACGGTAGAATCAGATCACCTGCTGTCGACCCGCTCAGTCTTTCACAACAACACATCAGAACATGGCCCAGAACGGTAGAATCAGATCACCTGCTTTTACACCTGGATTAGACTATTAGATGTTCGATTGTTTCTTTTGAAGAAAATATTAAAAAGGAATAGAGAGGTCAGTTCACCGAACAGGGTTGACATTAACATGAGGGACAGAATAACAGGGTTGACCTTAACATGAGGGACAGAATAACAGGGTTGACCTTAACATGAGGGACAGAGTAACAGGGTTGACCTTAACATGAGGGACAGAGTAACAGGGTTGACCTTAACATGAGGGACAGAGTAGCAGGGTTGACCTTAACATGAGGGACAGAATAACAGGGTTGACCTTAACATGAGGGACAGAATAACAGGGTTGACCTTAACATGAGGGACAGAATATCAGGGTTGACCTTAACATGAGGGACAGAATAACAGGGTTGACCTTAACATGAGGGACAGAATAACAGGGTTGACCTTAACATGAGGGACAGAATAACAGGGTTGACCTTAACATGAGGGACAGAATAACAGGGTTGACCTTAACATGAGGGACAGAATAACAGGGTTGACCTTAACATGAGGGACAGAATATCAGGGTTGACCTTAACATGAGGGACAGAATAACAGGGTTGACATTAACATGAGGGACAGAATAACAGGGTTGACCTTAATATGAGGGACAGAATAACAGGGTTGACCTTAACATGAGGGACAGAATAACAGGGTTGACCTTAACATGAGGGACAGAATAACAGGGTTGACCATGAGGGACAGAATAACAGTGTTGACATTAACATGAGGGACAGAATAACAGGGTTGACCTCAACATGACGGACAGAATAACAGGGTTGACATTAACACGGGGGACAGAATAACAGGGTTGACCTTAACATGAGGGACAGAATAACAGGGTTGACCTTAACATGAGGGACAGAATAACAGGGTTGACCTTAACATGAGGGACAGAGTAACAGGGTTGACCATGAGGGACAGAGTAACAGGGTTGACCATGAGGGACAGAGTAACAGGGTTGACCTTAACATGAGGGACAGAGTAACAGGGTTGACCATGAGGGACATAATAACAGGGTTGACCTTAACATGAGGGACAGAGTAACAGGGTTGACATTAACATGAGGGACAGAATAACAGGGTTGACATTAACATGAGGGACAGAATAACAGGGTTGACCATAACATGAGGGACAGAATAACAGGGTTGACCTTAACATGAGGAACAGAATAACAGGGTTGAACATGAGGGACAGAATAACAGGGTTGACCTTAACATGAGGGACAGAGTAACAGGGTTGACATTAACATGAGGGACAGAGTAACAGGGTTGGCATTAACATGAGGGACAGAATAACAGGGTTGACATTAACATGAGGGACAGAATAACAGGGTTGACATTAACATGAGGGACAGAGTAACAGGGTTGACCTCAACATGAGGGACAGAATAACAGGGCTGACCTTAACATGAGGGACAGAATAACAGGGTTGACCTCAACATGAGGGACAGAATAACAGGGTTGACCTTAACAGACGTAAATTAATCACTATGAAATAATTAATAATATTCAGAAACAACAAAATAACTGTGGCATTTCAATGATGGTGAAACCTAGAGACATTTTGGGGGATCAGTTGGTTAAAGTCCACTTAGAAATCACAGAGGGTCACAATGCTGAATGTTTTAGCAAGTCCTTCTTCATATTAAAAAGTGATTTAGAATCAGAGTGTACATGGTTAGTCACCTCTCTGTCTCTCTCTGTCCCAGTGGTCCTGGGTTAGTCACCTCTCTGTCTCTCTCTGTCCCAGTGGTCCTGGGTTAGTCACCTCTCTGTCTCTCTCTGTCCCAGTGGTCCTGGGTTAGTCACCTCTCTGTCTCTCTCTGTCCCAGTGGTCCTGGGTTAGTCACCTCTCTGTCTCTCTGTCCCAGGATTCCTGGGTTAGAGTACATGGTTAGTCACCTCTCTGTCTCCCTGTCCCAGTGGTCCTGGGTTAGAGTACATGGTTAGTCACCTCTCTGTCTCTCTGTCCCAGTGTTCCTGGGTTAGTGTACATGGTTAGACACCTCTCTGTCTCTCTGTCCCAGTGTTCCTGGGTTAGAGTACATGGTTAGTCACCTCTCTGTCTCTCTGTTCCTGGGTTAGAGTACATGGTTAGTCACCTCTCTGTCTCTCTGTCCCAGTGGTCCTGGGTTAGTCACCTCTCTCTCTCTCTGTCCCAGTGGTCCTGGGTTAGTCACCTCTCTGTCTCTCTGTCCCAGTGTTCCTGGGTTAGAGTACATGGTTAGTCACCTCTCTGTCCCAGTGTTCCTGGGTTAGAGTACATGGTTAGTCACATCGCTCTCTCTCTCTGTCCCAGTGTTCCTAGGTTAGAGTACATGGTTAGTCACCTCTCTGTCCCAGTGTTCCTGGGTTAGAGTACATGGTTAGTCATCTCTCTCTTTCTCTCTGCCCCAGTGTTCCTGACGTGGGTAAACTGTTCCAGCGTGCGCTGGGCCACCAGGATCCAGGACGTGTTCACGGTGGCTAAGTTGCTGGCTCTGGGACTCATCATAGCTGTGGGACTGGTGCAGATCTGCAGAGGTGAGGACACACACACACACACACACACACACACACACACACACACACACACTCGTATGCAGGCAGGCACACACAGTTCTGTTGCCAAATCATTCTACATATCTGTAGTTATCAGTTATGTTTAACCTGTCTGGGAACGGGGTTCCGCTAGCGGGGCTCCAAATTCGAACAACAGAAATCTCATAAATCTAATTTCTCAAACAAACAAATATTAGGCACCATTTTAAAGATACAATTCTCGTTAATCCAGTCACAGTGTCTGATTTCAAAAATGCTTTACAGCGAATGCTCCACAAATGATTATGTTAGGTCACCACCAAGTCACCGAAAAACACAGCCATTTTTCCAGCCAAAGAGAGGAGTCACAAAAAGCACAAATAGAGATAAAATGAATCACTAACCTTTGATGATCTTCATCAGATGACACTCATAGGACTTCATGTTACACAATACATGTATGTTTTGTTCGATAAAGTTCATATTTATATCCAAAAATTGCATTTTACATTGATGTGTTATGTTTAGTAGTTCCAAAACATGCAGTGATTTTGCAGAGATCCACATCAATTTACAGAAATACTCAAAATAAACATTGATTAAAGATACAACTATAATACATGGAATTTTAGATACTCTTCTCCTTAATGCAACCGCTGTGTAAGATTTAAAAATAACTTTACGGAAAAAGCAAACCATGCAATAATCTGAGTACGGCACTCAGAGACCAACACAGCCCAAACAGATATCCACCATGTTGTGGAGTCAACATTAGTCAGAAATAGCATTATAAATATTCACTTATCTTTGATGATCTTCATCAGAATGCACTCCCAGGAATCCCCGTTCCACCGTAAATGTTTGATTTGTTCGATGTTTCTGTAGAAAAGCAATGGAACGCGAGCTAACTCTCTCATGACCTCGCGTCACGAGCCCGTGGCTCTCTGCCAGACACCTGACTCAATCCCCTCTCATTCAGCCCCCCTTCACAGTAGAAGCCTGAAACAAGGTTCTAAAGACTGTTGACATCTAGTGGAAGCCTTGGGAAGTGCAATATGACCCCTTAGACACTGTATATTGGATAGGCAATCACTTGAAAAACTACAAAAACACACAGAGTTCTGAGACACACGGACCAACACACAGAGGTCTGAGACACACGGACAAACACACACAGAGGTCTGAGACACACGGACCAACACACAGAGGTCTGAGACACACGGACACACACACAGAGGTTGAACCTTATAATTGTCTCTGAATCACAGGATAAATGTGAGTTTCAACTGCTTCTTTAGGATGCTCCTCACCATACTGATTACAGTCATTAACTTCAGGTCAAATGACAGGAGTGAGGAAATGAATAGCATCTGCTTCCACCTGGTGGACGTGTATAGACACTACCACAGATAGAAAAACGAGCCAGATATTATACATGTGAAGCTTTTTGTTGGCGTTTCCATTCACTACCAAAGATGGTGATAAGAGGAAGCCCAGTGGCTGGCAGTGGGGGAAAGATGGTGATGAGAGGAAGCCCAGTGGCTGGCAGTGGGGAAAAGATGGTGATGAGAGGAAGCCCAGTGGCTGGCAGCGGGGGAAAGATGGCGTGAGATGTTATTTTGGCTGACATTCTGTACATTTTCTTTGTTTCCAAAACTCTAGTCTGTTATGAACAGAGTGGACTAAGTTTTGTAGACTTTACTCTTTGTCAAAGTTGAAAAAAATTGAGTTCTTCAGAAAGAGCGAAAAAGGGCGAATTGAGTTATTTCACACACGCTCACTTCACAAAGTAGGCGTTCCCTAACAGAAATATGCAAATACATGCTAGAATGCACCAATAGAATCTCGCTAACTCCTCATGCTTGGCTCTGCCCACCTCCTTACTTGTTCTGCCCACTATGATTAATTTACTCCCATTGGAAACGACAGGCTGTGCTCTATCTTGGGTTAGTTATTAACATCTTTGACGCTACTGTTACAGACGCCTGAATCACAGAGACTCTTACTAACCCCTGGTGTAGATGAAGGAGATGACTTACCAGGAGTCCAGGGGAGTTCAGCTGAAACCAGACCAAGCAGCTTATCAATGTTCAAATGGTTGACAAAACGATATTATACAACAGGCAGATCTGATCCTGTCCAAAAGAAAACTAACATCCAATATGAATCCTGCCACGTCAGGAGGCTTCCCTCAATCAGCTTCTCAGATCAATAATCACCTGGGAGTGATCACACCCTTAACAACCCTTCCTCTGCTCCCTCCTGCTCCTGACCTGGTGGCTGCTGGGAGATGAAACTCCCGGCCTGGTGGCTGCTGGGAGATGAAACTCCTGGCCTGGTGGCTGCTGGGAGATTAAACTCCTGGCCTGGTGGCTGCTGGGAGATTAAACTTCTGGCCTGGTGGCTGCTGGGAGATTAAACTCCTGGCCTGGTGGCTGCTGCCCCGTAGAGGTGGGAGATGAAAAGGAGAAATTGACTATCTAACTGTCTAGCTAGCCCTATCCCTATCACTATCATACAGTCACTGGGCCCTGTCCAGTTTGGGGAGGGTTAGAGGCAGGCGGAGAGAGGCAGGCGGAGAGAGGCAGGCGGAGAGAGGCAGGCGGAGAGAGGCAGGCGGAGAGAGGCAGGCGGAGAGAGGCAGGCTAGCTAGAGAGCTAGTTGACTGTTGCGGTTTGCCAACAAACAAAAAAAAAGGACAGTTTTTTTTTAAAGTTCTTACACCGTGATTGTGAATGTGCAAAGAATCCTGGGAAACGTCCGTGGCGGACATTGTTGTCACCTTAGCTTGTTACATACCAACGTCTGACCTGAGAGGAAGCACAACCACCAATTGGCCAACACCACTGCACACACACACACACACACACGCCGTTACCGTGACAACTAGCGTAAGCATGTTACAGCAAATTACTACAGTCTGAACACACAGCAACTCTGATTTTGGTCCCTTTGTAACTTCCTGTTTGGACAGTAGTCGGTATTCCAAAACGGATTTTGAAAAACCAAACTGATTTGAGCACCAAAACACTTTAGGCTTTAGAGAGGCAGCGTTCGGGATCTGAATCAAACATACAGACATTGGACCTCATCCGGTTTGGGCTGGATTTTAGGCAGCCAGAGAGGCAGCGTTCGTGACCTGACGGTGTATCCCAATAGAAGTTCTGTTGTCTCAGCTAATCTTCCAGACTGACATGGGAAAGAATCGTAGAAACCAGAGAGAGACAAAGTGTGAGCCGAGCGTGCTCCCTTTTATATATCACATCAGTCCAACTGTGTGATCTGTCTGCCATTAAACACTGATCTGTCTGCCATTAAACACTGTGATCTGTCTGCCATTAAACACTGTGTGATCTGTCTGCCAATTTAACACTGTGTGATCTGTCTGCCATTAAACACTGTGTGATCTGTCTGCCATTAAACACTTTGTGATCTGTCTTCCCATTAAACACTGTGTGATCTGTCTGCCATTAAACACTGTGTGATCTGTCTGCCATTAAACACTGTGTGATCTGTCTTCCAATTAAACACTGTGTGATCTGTCTTCCCATTAAACACTGTGTGATCTGTCTGCCATTAAACACTGTGATCTGTCTGCCATTAAACACTGTGTGATCTGTCTGCCATTAAACACGGTGTGATCTGTCTTCCAATTAAACACTGTGTGATCTGTCTGCCATTAAACACTGTGTGATCTGTCTGCCATTAAACACTGTGTGATCTGTCTGCCATTAAACACTGTGATCTGTCTGCCATTAAACACTGTGTGATCTGTCTGCCATTAAACACTGTGTGATCTGTCTTCCAATTAAACACTGTGTGATCTGTCTGCCATTAAACACTGTGATCTGTCTGCCATTAAACACTGTGATCTGTCTGCCATTAAACACTGTGTGATCTGTCTGCCATTAAACACTGTGATATGTCTGCCATTAAACACTGTGTGATCTGTCTGCCATTAAACACTGTGATCTGTCTGCCATTAAACACTGTGTATCAGGGAGTATCTGTCTGCTATTAAACACTGTGATCTGTCTGCCATTAAACACTGTGATCTGTCTGCCATTAAACACTGTGTATCAGGGAGTATCTGTCTGCTATTAAACACTGTGTATCAGGAAGTAGTCTGTCTGCCATTAAACACTGTGTATCAGGAAGTAGTCTGTCTGCCATTAAACACTGTGTATCAGGAAGTAGTCTGTCTGCCATTAAACACTGTGTATCAGGAAGTAGTCTGTCTGGATAGGAATCATGTCCCAGATTGTAACAAGCACCATCGGATACTGGCGATCTCTCCGTCTGGACACATGTTGAATCACTACTGTAGTTGCTGTCACGCCTCTTTCGACTGAGGGCTGGTGATGATGATGATGGTGTGTGTGTGTGTGTGTGTGTGTGTGTGTGTGTTATTACAGAAGCAATCCTCATTAGTAAAATCTTAATCTAGTCTCTCTCTCTCTCTCTCTCTCTCTATCTCTCTCTCTCTCTCTATCTCTCTCTCTCTCTCTCTCTCTCTCTCTATCTCTCTATCTCCATCTCTCTATCTCTATCTCTCTCTCTCTCTGTCTCTCTCTCTCTCTCTGTCCATCTCTCTGTCTCTCTCCCTCCCACCTCTCTCTCTCTCTCTCTCTCTGTCTCCCTCCCACCAGGTCACTATGATGCTCTGAGACCCAGTCAGGCGTTTGAGTTCACACGGGACCCGTCTGTCGGTCAGATAGCTCTGGCTTTCCTCCAGGCCTCCTTTGCCTTCAGCGGCTGGAACTTCCTGAACTACGTCACTGAGGAGGTGGTCGAGCCACGCAAGTAAGGATAGATCTCTAGATTTAGGCTGCGTCCCAATTTAATCAGGATAGATCTTTAGATTTAGCGTGCGTCCCAATTTAATCAGGATAGATCTCTTGATTTAGGATGCGTCCCAATTTAATCAGGATAGATCTCTAGATTTAGGTTGCGTCCCAATTTAATCAGGATAGATCTCTAGATTTAGGATGCATCCCAATTTAATCAGGATAGATCTCTAGATTTAGGTTGCATCCCAATTTAATCAGGATAGATCTCTAGATTTAGGATGCGTCCCAATTTAATCAGGATAGACCTCTAAATGTAGGCTACGTCCACATTTAATCAGGATAGATCTCTAGATTTAGGCTGAGTCCCAATTTAATCAGGATAGACCTCTAGACCTCTAGATGTAGGCTGCGTCCCAATTTAATCAGGATAGACCTCTAGACCTCTAGATGTAGGCTGCATCCCAATTTAATCAGGATAGACCTCTAGATCTCTAGATGTAGGCAACGTCCCAATTATTTACCCTTCTAACAAGGTGCGCGCTTGCACACTCCCTGTTATGAATTTCAAAGCATTGGTCTGTTCTAAACATTAGCTGAAGCGAATTTTCCAAGTGCACACTTCAAGAGAAGGGTGGAGAATCGGAGCGCAACGAACTATGTCGTCATATCGCCATCTAGTGGTGGAAAGTGGAAGAGCACCTGTTGTCATACATTAATATATGGACTTTACGTGTGGTCATGTTGTGGCAGTTTCCTTATTGCTTCCAATGCTCAGATTATATTAATTAACTTTACTGTCTCACTGCTGTCTAATGGGTTGACTGTCTAATGGGTTGACTGTCTCACTGCTGTCTAATGGGTTGACTGTCTCACTGCTGTCTAATGGGTTGACTGTCTAATGGGTTGACTGTCTCACTGCTGTCTAATGAGTTGACTGTCTCACTGCTGTCTAATGGGTTGACTGTCTCACTGCTGTCTAATGAGTTGACTGTCTCACTGCTGTCTAATGGGTTGACTGTCTCACTGCTGCCTAATGAGTTTAGTGTCTCACTGCTGTCTAATGGGTTGACTGTCTCACTGTTGTCTAATGAGTTGACTGTCTAATGAGTTGACTGTCTCACTGCTGTCTAATGGGTTGACTGTCTAATGGGTTGACTGTCTCACTGCTGTCTAATGGGTTGACTGTCTCACTGCTGTCTAATGAGTTGACTGTCTGACTGCTGTCTAATGAGTTGACTGTCTCACTGCTGCCTAATGAGTTTAGTGTCTCACTGCTGTCTAATGGGTTGACTGTCTCACTGTTGTCTAATGAGTTGACTGTCTAATGAGTTGACTGTCTCACTGCTGTCTAATGGGTTGACTGTCTAATGGGTTGACTGTCTCACTGCTGTCTAATGGGTTGACTGTCTCACTGCTGTCTAATGGGTTGACTGTCTCACTGTTGTCTAATGAGTTGACTGTCTAATGAGTTGACTGTCTCACTGCTGTCTAATGGGTTGACTGTCTAATGGGTTGACTGTCTCACTGCTGTCTAATGGGTTGACTGTCTCACTGCTGTCTAATGAGTTGACTGTCTGACTGCTGTCTAATGAGTTGACTGTCTCACTGCTGTCTAATGGGTTGACTGTCTCACTGCTGCCTAATGAGTTTAGTGTCTCACTGCTGTCTAATGGGTTGACTGTCTCACTGTTGTCTAATGAGTTGACTGTCTCACTGCTGTCTAATGAGTTGACTGTCTCACTGCTGTCTAATGAGTTGACTGTCTCACTGCTGTCTAATGAGTTGACTGTCTCACTGCTGTCTAATGAGTTGACTGTCTCACTGCTGTCTAATGAGTTGACTGTCTCACTGCTGTCTAATGGGTTGACTGTCTCACTGCTGTCTAATGAGTTGACTGTCTCACTGCTGTCTAATGGGTTGACTGTCTCACTGTTGTCTAATGAGTTGACTGTCTAATGAGTTGACTGTCTCACTGCTGTCTAATGGGTTGACTGTCTAATGGGTTGACTGTCTCACTGCTGTCTAATGGGTTGACTGTCTCACTGCTGTCTAATGAGTTGACTGTCTCACTGCTGTCTAATGGGTTGACTGTCTCACTGTTGTCTAATGAGTTGACTGTCTAATGAGTTGACTGTCTCACTGCTGTCTAATGGGTTGACTGTCTCACTGCTGTCTAATGGGTTGACTGTCTCACTGCTGTCTAATGAGTTGACTGTCTCACTGCTGTCTAATGGGTTGACTGTCTCACTGCTGTCTAATGAGTTGACTGTCTCACTGCTGTCTAATGAGTTGAATGTCTCACTGCTGTCTAATGAGTTGACTGTCTCACTGCTGTCTAATGAGTTGACTGTCTCACTGCTGTCTAATGAGTTGACTGTCTCACTGTTGTCTAATGAGTTGACTGTCTCACTGCTGTCTATTGAGTTGACTGTCTCACTGCTGTCTAATGGGTTGACTGTCTCACTGTTGTCTAATGAGTTGACTGTCTAATGAGTTGACTGTCTCACTGCTGTCTAATGGGTTGACTGTCTCACTGCTGTCTAATGGGTTGACTGTCTCACTGCTGTCTAATGAGTTGACTGTCTCACTGCTGTCTAATGGGTTGACTGTCTCACTGCTGTCTAATGAGTTGACTGTCTCACTGCTGTCTAATGAGTTGAATGTCTCACTGCTGTCTAATGAGTTGACTGTCTCACTGCTGTCTAATGAGTTGACTGTCTCACTGCTGTCTAATGAGTTGACTGTCTCACTGTTGTCTAATGAGTTGACTGTCTCACTGCTGTCTATTGAGTTGACTGTCTCACTGCTGTCTAATGAGTTGACTGTCTCACTGCTGTCTAATGAGTTGACTGTCTCACTGCTGTCTAATGAGTTGACTGTCTCACTGCTGTCTAATGAGTTGACTGTCTCACTGCTGTCTAATGGGTTGACTGTCTCACTGCTGTCTAATGAGTTGACTGTCTCACTGCTGTCTAATGAGTTGACTGTCTCACTGCTGTCTAATGAGTTGACTGTCTACTGAGTTGACTGTCACAAGTCATTGTTATTTACAAATGCTTTTCAATATGTAACATGTTCCTGTTATTGCTGACTGTCAGTGTCATGACATTTTATTGTAATATGTTACCTGTTACTCTAGGAACCTGCCCCCAACCATCTACATATTACTGTAATATATTATTACAATACTATATTACTGTAAAATATGTCTCTTATCTCAGGAACCTGCCCCGGGCTATCTACATATTACTGTAATATAATGTACTGTTTTACAGGAACTTGGTATATTACTGTAAAATATGTCTCTTATCTCAGGAACCTGCCCCGGGCTATCTACATATTACTGTAATATAATGTACTGTTTTACAGGAACCTGGTATATTACTGTAAAATATGTCTCTTATCTCAGGAACCTGCCCCGGGCGATCTACATATTACTGTAATATAATGTACTGTTTTACAGGAACTTGGTATATTACTGTAAAATATGTCTCTTATCTCAGGAACCTGCCCCGGGCTATCTACATATTACTGTAATATAATGTACTGTTTTACAGGAACTTGGTATATTACTGTAAAATATGTCTCTTATCTCAGGAACCTGCCCCGGGCTATCTACATATTACTGTAATATAATGTACTGTTTTACAGGAACCTGGTATATTACTGTGAAATATGTCTCTTATCTCAGGAACCTGCCCCGGGCTATCTACATATCTATTCCCCTGGTGACGTTAGTCTACACTCTGACCAACATTGCATACTTCTCCTCCATGACCCCCGAAGAGCTGTTGGCATCCAACGCTGTGGCCGTGGTGAGAATTAATTCATTCATTCATCTATAAATAAAATAATAGAATCGTTATAACACTTAATAATGAAGTCATAATAAATACACAATGAGTAACAATAATAAGCCTATATACAGGAAGTACCAGGTAATAACATGGCTATATACAGGAAGTACCAGTACTGAGGTAATAACATGGCTATATACACAGGCTACCAGTACTGAGTCAATGTGCAGGGGTCCGAGGTAATAACATGGCTATATACAGGAGGTACCAGGTAATAGCATGGCTATATACAGGAAGTACCAGGTAATAGCATGGCTATATACAGGAAGTACCAGGTAATAACATGGTTATATACAGGAAGTACCAGGTAATAACATGGCTATATACAGGAAGTACCAGGTAATAACATGGCTATATACAGGGAGTACCAGGTAATAGCATGGCTATATACAGGAAGTACCAGGTAATAACATGGCTATATACAGGGAGTACCAGGTAATAGCATGGCTATATACAGGAAGTACCAGGTAATAACATGGCTATATACAGGAAGTACCAGGTAATAGCATGGCTATATACAGGAAGTACCAGGTAATAACATGGCTATATACAGGGAGTACCAGGTAATAGCATGGCTATATACAGGAAGTACCAGGTAATAACATGGCTATATACAGGAAGTACCAGGTAATAGCATGGCTATAAACAGGAAGTACAAGCACTGCGTCAATGTGCAGGGGTACGAGGTAATTGAGGTAGATATATACATATAACTAGGAATAAAGTGACTAAGCAACAGGATAGGTAATAGACAGTAACAGCAGTATACAGTAGGTAGGGGTAAAGGATAGATAATAGACAGTAACAGCAGTATACTGTAGGTAGGGGTAAAGGATAGATAATAGACAGTAACAGCAGTATACTGTAGGTAGGGGTAAAGGATAGATAATAGACAGTAACAGCAGTATGCTGTAGGTAGGGGTAAAGGATAGATAATAGACAGTAACAGCAGTATACTGTAGGTAGGGGTAAAGGATAGATAATAGACAGTAACAGCAGTATACTGTAGGTAGGGGTAAAGGATAGATAATAGACAGTAACAGCAGTATACTGTATGTAGGGGTAAAGGATAGATAATAGACAGTAACAGCAGTATACTGTAGGTAGGGGTAAAGGATAGATAATAGACAGTAACAGCAGTATACTGTAGGTAGGGATAGATAATAGAAAAGCATCAGTGCAGATAGTCTGGGTAACTATTGGTCAACTATCTAACTAACTATTGATCAGTCTGATGGCTTGGAGGGAGAAGCTGTTCAGGGTCCTGTTGGCTCCAGACTTGGCGCTCCAGTACCGCTTTCCGTGCTGTAGCAGAGAGAACAGTCTATGACTATAGGGTGGCTGGAGTCTTTGGCAATTTATAGGGCCTTCCTCTGACACCGCCTGATATAGAGGTCCTGGATGGCAGGAAGCTTGGCCCCGGTGATGTACTGGGCCGTTCGCACTACCCTCTGTAGCGCCCTGCGGTCGGAGGCCGAGCAGTTGCCATACCAGGCGGTGATGCAACCATGCTCTCGATGGTGGAGTTGTAGAACTTTTTGAGGATCTGAGGACACATGCCAAGTCTTTTCAGTCTCCTGAGGGGGAATAGGCTTTGTCGTGCCTTGACAGGAACTAATGGGGATCCATAATAAACCCCAGGAAGAGTAGCTGCTGCCTAGACAGGAACTAATGGGGATCCATAATAAACCCCAGGAAGAGTAGCTGCTGCCTTGGCAACAGGAACTAATGGGGATCCATAATAAACCCCAGGAAGAGTAGCTGCTGCCTTGGCAACAGGAACTAATGGGGATCCATAATAAACCCCAGGAAGAGTAGCTGCTGCCTTTGCAGGAACTATTGGGGATCCATAGTAAACCCAGGAAGAGTAGGTGCTGCCTTGGCAACAGGAACAAATGGGGATCCATAATAAACCCCAGGAAGAGTAGCTGCTGCCTTGACAGGAACTAATGGGGATCCATAATAAACCCCAGGAAGAGGAGCTGCTGCCTTGGCAACAGGAACTAATGGGGATCCATAATAAACCCCAGGAAGAGTAGCTGCTGCCTTGGCAACAGGAACTAATGGGGATCCATAATAAACCCCAGGAAGAGGAGCTGCTGCCTTGGCAACAGGAACAAATGGGGATCCATAATAAACCCCAGGAAGAGTAGCTGCTGCCTTGACAGGAACTAATGGGGATCCATAATAAACCCCAGGAAGAGTAGCTGCTGCCTTGGCAACAGGAACTAATGGGGATCCATAATAAACCCCAGGAAGAGGAGCTGCTGCCTTGGCAACAGGAACAAATGGGGATCCATAATAAACCCCAGGAAGAGTAGCTACTGCCTTGACAGGAACTAATGGGGATCCATAATAAACCCCAGGAAGAGTAGCTGCTGCCTTGACAGGAACTAATGGGAATCCATAATAAACCCCAGGAAGAGTAGCTGCAGCTTCTGTAAAAGCTAATGAGGATCCATAATAAACCCCAGGAAGAGTAGCTGCAGCTTCTGTAAAAGCTAATGAGGATCCATAATAAACCCCAGGAAGAGTAGCTGCTGCCTTGACAGGAACTAATGGGGATCCATAATAAACCCCAGGAAGAGTAGCTGCTGCCTTGGCAACAGGAACTAATGGGGATCCATAATAAACCCCAGGAAGAGTAGCTGCTGCCTTGGCAACAGGAACTAATGGGGATCCATAATAAACCCCAGGAAGAGTAGCTGCTGCCTTTGCAGGAACTAATGGGGATCCATAGTAAACCCAGGAAGAGTAGGTGCTGCCTTGGCAACAGGAACTAATGGGGATCCATAATAAACCCCAGGAAGAGTAGCTGCTGCCTTGGCAACAGGAACTAATGGGGATCCATAATAAACCCCAGGAAGAGGAGCTGCTGCAATGGCAACAGGAACAAATGGGGATCCATAATAAACCCCAGGAAGAGTAGCTGCTGCCTTGACAGGAACTAATGGGGATCCATAATAAACCCCAGGAAGAGTAGCTGCTGCCTTGGCAACAGGAACTAATGGGGATCCATAATAAACCCCAGGAAGAGGAGCTGCTGCCTTGGCAACAGGAACAAATGGGGATCCATAATAAACCCCAGGAAGAGTAGCTGCTGCCTTGACAGGAACTAATGGGAATCCATAATAAACCCCAGGAAGAGTAGCTGCAGCTTCTGTAAAAGCTAATTAGGATCCATAATAAACCCCAGGAAGAGTAGCTGCAGCTTCTGTAAAAGCTAATGAGGATCCATAATAAACCCCAGGAAGAGTAGCTGCTGCTTCTGTACAAGCTAATGAGGATCCATAATAAACCCCAGGAATAGTAGCTGCTGCTTCTGTAAAAGCTAATGAGGATCCATAATAAACCCCAGGAAGAGTAGCTGCTGCTTCTGTAAAAGCTAATGAGGATCCATAATAAACCCCAGGAATAGTAGCTGCTGCTTCTGTAAAAGCTAATGAAGATCCATAATAAACCCCAGGAAGAGTAGCTGCAGCTTCTGTAAAAGCTAATGAGGATCCATAATAAACAAATAAATATGGTTATTTAACAGTTAACTTTCTGTGGTTGTTGTTTTTGTGTGTGTTTGTTTTTTAAAGGTTAATTAATGATTGTTGAATGGTTTTCTACAGACATTTGGTGAGAAGTTGCTGGGCGTTTTCTCCTGGGTGATGCCCATCTCTGTAGCTCTGTCTACATTCGGAGGAATCAACGGCTATCTCTTCACTTCATCCAGGTACTAATAGTCTCATAATATAGTCAGTGGTTCTCAACCTCTCCTCAGGGGACCACCTCAATATAGTCAGTGGTTCTCAACCTCTCCTCAGGGGACCACCCCAATATAGTCAGCGGTTCTCAACCTCTCCTCAGGGGACCACCCAATATAGTCAGCGGTTCTCAACCCTCTCCTCAGGGGACCACCCAATATAGTCAGCGGTTCTCAAACTCTCCTCGCCCCAATATAGTCAGCGGTTCTCAACCTCTCCTCGGGGGACCACCTCAATATAGTCAGTGGTTCTCAACCTCTCCTCAGGGGACCACCCCAATATAGTCAGCGGTTCTCAACCTCTCCTCAGGGGACCACCCAATATAGTCAGCGGTTCTCAACCCTCTCCTCAGGGGACCACCCAATATAGTCAGCGGTTCTCAAACTCTCCTCGCCCCAATATAGTCAGCGGTTCTCAACCTCTCCTCGGGGTACCACCCCAATATAGTCAGCGGTTCTCAACCCTCTCCTCAGGGGACCACCCCAATATAGTCAGCGGTTCTCAAACTCTCCTCGCCCCAATATAGTCAGCGGTTCTCAACCTCTCCTCGGGGTACCACCCCAATATAGTCAGCGGTTCTCAACCTCTCCTCGGGGGACCGCCCCAATATAGTCAGTGGTTCTCAACCTCTCCTCAGGGGACCGCCCCAATATAGTCAGCGGTTCTCAACCTCTCCTCGGGGGACAACCCCAATATAGTCAGTGGTTCTCAACCTCTCCTCGCCCCAATATAGTCAGTGGTTCTCAACCTCTCCTAGGGGGACCCCCCCCCCAATATAGTCAGCGGTTCTCAACCTCTCCTCGCCCCAATATAGTCAGCGGTTCTCAACCTCTCCTCGGGGGACCACCTCAATATAGTCAGCGGTTCTCAACCTCTCCTCGGGGGACCACCTCAATATAGTCAGCGGTTCTCAACCTCTTCTCGCCCCAATATAGTCAGCGGTTCTCAACCTCTCCTCACCCCAATATAGTCAGCGGTTCTCAACCTCTCCTCGCCCCAATATAGTCAGCGGTTCTCAACCTCTCCTCGGGGGACCACCTCAATATAGTCAGTGGTTCTCAACCTCTCCTCGCCCCAATATAGTCAGAGGTTCTCAACCTCTCCTCGGGGGACCGCCCCAATATAGTCAGCGGTTCTCAACCCTGTCCTCGGGGGACAGCCCCAATATAGTCAGTGGTTTTCAACCCTGTCCTCGGGGGACAACCCCAATATAGTCAGCGGTTCTCAACCTCTCCTCAGGGGACCGCCCCAATATAGTCAGCGGTTCTCAACCTCTCCTCAGGGGACAGCCCCAATATAGTCAGTGGTTCTCAACCTCTCCTCAGGGGACCACCCCAATATAGTCAGCGGTTCTCAACCTCTCCTCAGGGGACCGCCCCAATATAGTCAGCGGTTCTCAACCCTCTCCTCAGGGGACCACCCCAATATAGTCAGCGGTTCTCAAACTCTCCTCGCCCCAATATAGTCAGCGGTTCTCAACCTCTCCTCGGGGTACCACCCCAATATAGTCAGCGGTTCTCAACCCTCTCCTCAGGGGACCACCCCAATATAGTCAGCGGTTCTCAAACTCTCCTCGCCCCAATATAGTCAGCGGTTCTCAACCTCTCCTCGGGGTACCACCCCAATATAGTCAGCGGTTCTCAACCTCTCCTCGGGGGACCGCCCCAATATAGTCAGTGGTTCTCAACCTCTCCTCAGGGGACCGCCCCAATATAGTCAGCGGTTCTCAACCTCTCCTCGGGGGACAACCCCAATATAGTCAGTGGTTCTCAACCTCTCCTCGGGGGACCACCCCAATATAGTCAGTGGTTCTCAACCTCTCCTCGCCCCAATATAGTCAGTGGTTCTCAACCCTCTCCTCGGGGGACCACCCCAATATAGTCAGTGGTTCTCAACCTCTCCTCGGGGGACCCCCCCCCAATATAGTCAGCGGTTCTCAACCTCTCCTCGGGGGACCACCTCAATATAGTCAGTGGTTCTCAACCTCTCCTCGCCCCAATATAGTCAGAGGTTCTCAACCTCTCCTCGGGGGACCGCCCCAATATAGTCAGCGGTTCTCAACCTCTCCTCGGGGGACCACCTCAATATAGTCAGCGGTTCTCAACCTCTCCTCGCCCCAATATAGTCAATGGTTCTCAACCTCTCCTCAGGGGACAGCCCCAGTATAGTCAGTGGTTCTCAACCTCTCCTCAGGGGACCACCCCAATATAGTCAGTGGTTCTCAACCTCTCCTCAGGGGACCGCCCCAATATAGTCAGCGGTTCTCAACCCTGTCCTCCTGGGACAGCCCCAATATAGTCAGCGGTTCTCAACCCTGTCCTCGGGGGACAACCCCAATATAGTCAGCGGTTCTCAACCTCTCCTCAGGGGACCGCCCCAATATAGTCAGCGGTTCTCAACCTCTCCTCAGGGGACAGCCCCAATATAGTCAGTGGTTCTCAACCTCTCCTCAGGGGACCACCCCAATATAGTCAGCGGTTCTCAACCTCTCCTCAGGGGACCGCCCCAATATAGTCAGCGGTTCTCAACCCTCTCCTCAGGGGACCACCCCAATATAGTCAGCGGTTCTCAAACTCTCCTCGCCCCAATATAGTCAGCGGTTCTCAACCTCTCCTCGGGGTACCACCCCAATATAGTCAGCGGTTCTCAACCTCTCCTCGGGGGACCGCCCCAATATAGTCAGTGGTTCTCAACCTCTCCTCAGGGGACCGCCCCAATATAGTCAGCGGTTCTCAACCTCTCCTCGGGGGACAACCCCAATATAGTCAGTGGTTCTCAACCTCTCCTCGGGGGACCACCCCAATATAGTCAGTGGTTCTCAACCTCTCCTCGCCCCAATATAGTCAGTGGTTCTCAACCCTCTCCTCGGGGGACCACCCCAATATAGTCAGTGGTTCTCAACCTCTCCTCGGGGGACCCCCCCCCAATATAGTCAGCGGTTCTCAACCTCTCCTCGGGGGACCACCTCAATATAGTCAGTGGTTCTCAACCTCTCCTCGCCCCAATATAGTCAGAGGTTCTCAACCTCTCCTCGGGGGACCGCCCCAATATAGTCAGCGGTTCTCAACCTCTCCTCGGGGGACCACCTCAATATAGTCAGCGGTTCTCAACCTCTCCTCGCCCCAATATAGTCAATGGTTCTCAACCTCTCCTCAGGGGACAGCCCCAGTATAGTCAGTGGTTCTCAACCTCTCCTCAGGGGACCACCCCAATATAGTCAGTGGTTCTCAACCTCTCCTCAGGGGACCGCCCCAATATAGTCAGCGGTTCTCAACCCTGTCCTCCTGGGACAGCCCCAATATAGTCAGCGGTTCTCAACCCTGTCCTCGGGGGACAACCCCAATATAGTCAGCGGTTCTCAACCTCTCCTCAGGGGACCGCCCCAATATAGTCAGCGGTTCTCAACCTCTCCTCAGGGGACAGCCCCAATATAGTCAGTGGTTCTCAACCTCTCCTCAGGGGACCACCCCAATATAGTCAGCGGTTCTCAACCTCTCCTCAGGGGACCGCCCCAATATAGTCAGCGGTTCTCAACCCTCTCCTCAGGGGACCACCCCAATATAGTCAGCGGTTCTCAAACTCTCCTCGCCCCAATATAGTCAGCGGTTCTCAACCTCTCCTCGGGGTACCACCCCAATATAGTCAGCGGTTCTCAACCCTCTCCTCAGGGGACCACCCCAATATAGTCAGCGGTTCTCAAACTCTCCTCGCCCCAATATAGTCAGCGGTTCTCAACCTCTCCTCGGGGTACCACCCCAATATAGTCAGTGGTTCTCAACCTCTCCTCAGGGGACCGCCCCAATATAGTCAGCGGTTCTCAACCTCTCCTCGGGGGACCACCCCAATATAGTCAGTGGTTCTCAACCTCTCCTCGGGGGACCACCCCAATATAGTCAGCGGTTCTCAACCTCTCCTCGCCCCAATATAGTCAGCGGTTCTCAACCTCTCCTCGGGGGACCACCTCAATATAGTCAGTGGTTCTCAACCTCTCCTCGCCCCAATATAGTCAGAGGTACTCAATCTCTCCTCGGGGGACCGCCCCAATATAGTCAGCGGTTCTCAACCTCTCCTCGGGGGACCACCTCAATATAGTCAGCGGTTCTCAACCTCTCCTCGCCCCAATATAGTCAGCGGTTCTCAACCTCTCCTCACCCCAATATAGTCAGCGGTTCTCAACCTCTCCTCGGGGGACCACCCCAATATATTCAGTGGTTCTCAACCTCTCCTCGGGGGACCACCCCAATATAGTCAGCGGTTCTCAACCTCTCCTCAGGGGACCACCCCAATATAGTCAGTGGTTCTCAACCTCTCCTCAGGGGACCACCTCAATATAGTCAGCGGTTCTCAACCTCTCCTCGGGGGACCACCCCAATATAGTCAGCGGTTCTCAACCTCTCCTCGGGGGACAGCCCCAATATAGTCAGCGGTTCTCAACCCTGTCCTCGGGGGACAACCCCAATATAGTCAGTGGTTCTCAACCTCTCCTCAGGGGACCACCTCAATATAGTCAGCGGTTCTCAACCTCTCCTCGGGGTACCGCCCCAATATAGTCAGCGGTTCTCAACCTCTCCGCGCCCCAATATAGTCAGCGGTTCTCAACACTCTCCTCGGGGGACCACCCCAATATAGTCAGCGGTTCTCAACCTCTCCTCAGGGGACCACCTCAATATAGTCAGTGGTTCTCATATAGTCAGCGGTTCTCAACCTCTCCTCAGGGGACCGCCCCAATATAGTCAGTGGTTCTCAACCTCTCCTCAGGGGAACGCCCCAATATAGTCAGTGGTTCTCAACCTCTCCTCAGGGGAACGCCCCAATATAGTCAGTGGTTCTCAACCTCTCCTCAGGGGAACGCCCCAATATAGTCAGCGGTTCTCAACCCCCTCCTCGCCCCAATATAGTCAGTGGTTCTCAACCTCTCCTCAGGGGAACGCCCCAATATAGTCAGCGGTTCTCAACCCCCTCCTCGCCCCAATATAGTCAGTGGTTCTCAACCTCTCCTCAGGGGAACGCCCCAATATAGTCAGCGGTTCTCAACCCCCTCCTCGCCCTAATATAGTCAGCGGTTCTCAACCTCTCTTCTCCCCAATATAGTCAGTGGTTCTCAACCTCTCCTCGGGGGACCACCTCAATATAGTCAGTGGTTCTCAACCTCTCCTCAGGGGAACGCCCCAATATAGTCAGCGGTTCTCAACCCCCTCCTCGCCCTAATATAGTCAGCGGTTCTCAACCCCCTCCTCGCCCCAATATAGTCAGTGGTTCTCAACCTCTCCTCAGGGGAACGCCCCAATATAGTCAGCGGTTCTCAACCCCCTCCTCGCCCCAATATAGTCAGTGGTTCTCAACCTCTCCTCAGGGGAACGCCCCAATATAGTCAGCGGTTCTCAACCCCCTCCTCGCCCCAATATATTCAGCGGTTCTCAACCTCTCCTCAGGGGACCTACCCTAATATAGTCAGCGGTTCTCAACCTCTCCTCAGGGGACCTACCCTAATATAGTCAGCGGTTCTCAACCTCTCCTCTCCCCAATATAGTCAGTGGTTCTCAACTTCTCCTCGGGGGACCACCCCAATATAGTCAGCGGTTCTCAACCTCTCCTCGGGGGACAGCCCCAATATAGTCAGCGGTTCTCAACCTCTCCTCGAGAGACCGCCCCAATATAGTCAGTGGTTCTCAACCCTCTCCTCGCCCCAATATAGTCAGCGGTTCTCAACCTCTCCTTGGCCCAATATAGTCAGCGTTCCTCAACCTCTCCTCGGGGTACCGCCCCAATATAGTCAGCTGTTCTCAACCTCTCCTCGAGGGAAAGCCCCAGTATAGTCAGCGGTTCTAAACCTCTCCTCGGGGTACCGCCCCAATATAGTCAGCGGTCCTCAACCTCTCCTCGGGGGACCACCTCAATATAGTCAGCGGTTCTCAACCTCTCCTCAGGGGACCCCTCAATATAGTCAGTGGTTCTCAACCTCTCCTCAGGGGACCACCTCAATATAGTCAGCGGTTCTCAACCTCTTCCTCGGGGGACCACCTCAATATAGTCAGCGGTTCTCAACCTCTCCTCAGGGGACCACCCCAATATAGTCAGTGGTTCTCAACCTCTCCTCAGGGGACCACCTCAATATAGTCAGCGGTTCTCAACCTCTCCTCAGGGGACCACCCAATATAGTCAGCGGTTCTCAACCCTCTCCTCAGGGGACCGCCCCAATATAGTCAGCGGTTCTCAACCCTGTCCTCAGGGGACCGCCCCAATATAGTCAGCGGTTCTCAACCTCTCCTCAGGGGACCACCCCAATATAGTCAGCGGTTCTCAACCTCTCCTCAGGGGACCACCTCAATATAGTCAGTGGTTCTCAACCTCTCCTCGCCCCAATATAGTCAGCGGTTCTCAACCTCTCCTCGCCCCAATATAGTCAGCGGTTCTCAACCTCTCCTCGGGGGACCGCCCCAATATAGTCAGCGGTTCTCAACCTCTCCTCAGGGGACAGCCCCAATATAGTCAGCGGTTCTCAACACTCTCCTCGCCCCAATATAGTCAGTGGTTCTCAACCTCTCCTCGGGGGACCGCCCCAATATAGTCAGCGGTTCTCAACCTCTCCTCAGGGGACAGCCCCAATATAGTCAGCGGTTCTCAACACTCTCCTCGCCCCAATATAGTCAGTGGTTCTCAATCTCTCCTCGGGGGACCGCCCCAATATAGTCAGTGGTTCTCAACCTCTTCCTTGGGGGACCACCCCAATATAGTCAGTTGTTCTCAACCCTCTCCTCAGGGGACCACCTCAATATAGTCAGCGGTTCTAAACCTCTCCTCGGGGTACCGCCCCAATATAGTCAGAGGTTTTCAACCTCTCCTCGGGGGACCGCCCCAATATAGTCAGTGGTTCTCAACCTCTCCTCTGGGGACCACCTCAATATAGTCAGTGGTTCTCAACCTCTCCTCGGGGGACCGCCCCAGGAGAGGTTGTTATTGTCCTGTAACCAATAGAGCTGATTCAATTTATCAAGGACTTGCTGATGCTCTAGTTCTGGAATAGATTAAAACACATGGAACAACGCAGACACTGAGAGCATCACTCTCCAATCCACAACCCTGGTGTTGTTGCTGGCATCACTCTCCAACCCACAACCCCGTTGTTGTTGGCATCACTCTCCAACCCACAACCCTGGTGTTGCCGGCATCACTCTCCAACCCACAACCCTGGTGCTGTTGATGGCATCACTCTCCAACCAACAACCCTGGTGTTGATGGCATCACTCTCCAACCCACAACCCTGGTGTTGATGGCATCACTCTCCAACCCACAACCCTGGTGTCGCTGGCATCACTCTCCAACCCACAACCCTGGTGTAGCTGGCATCACTCTCCAACCCACAACCCTGGTTTTGCTGGCATCACTCTCCAACCCACAACCCCGGTGTTGCTGGCATCACACTCCAACCCACAACCCCGGTGTTGCTGGCATCACTCTCCAACCCACAACCCTGGTGTTGCTGGCATCACTCTCCTAACCCACAACCCCGGTGTTGCTGGCATCACTTTCCAACCCACAACCCTGGTGTTGCTGGCATCACTCTCCAACCCTGTTGTTGCTGGCATCACTCTCCAACCCTGTTGTTGCTGGCATCACTCTCCAACCCATAACCCTGGTGTTGCTGGCATCACTCTCCAACTCCATAGACACCAAACGCTGTGGTTCTTTTTCTCCCCAGGTTGTGTTTCTCTGGAGCCAGAGAGGGTCACCTGCCTTACCTGTTGGCCATGATCCACCTGAAAAACTGCACCCCTATTCCCGCTCTGCTAGTCTGTGTAAGTTACTGCACCCCTATTCCCACTCTGCTAGTCTGTGTAAGTTACTACACCCCTATTCCCACTCTGCTAGTCTGTGTAAGTTATTGTGCCCCTATTCCCACTCTGCTAGTCTGTGTAAATTACTACACCCCTATTCCCACTCTGCTAGTCTGTGTAAATTACTACACCCCTATTCCCACTCTGCTAGTCTGTGTAAATTACTGCACCCCTATTCCCACTCTGCTAGTCTGTGTAAGTTATTGTGCCCCTATTCCCACTCTGCTAGTCTGTGTAAGTTATTGTGCTCCTATTCCCACTCTGCTAGTTTGTGTAAATTATTGTGCCCCTATTCCCACTCTGCTAGTCTATGTAAGTTATTGTGACCCTTTTCCCGCTCTGCTAGTCTGTGTAAATTAGCCCCATTCTTGCCTGCATTTTCCCACAGTTCCTATAGCCCCAAACCCCAGGGCTGTGTTAGTTCCTATAGCCCCAAACCCCAGGGTTGTACTAGTTCCTATAGCCCCAAACCCCAGGGCTGTTCTAGTTCCTATAGCCCCAAACCCCAGGGCTGTGTTAGTTCCTATAGCCCCAAACCCCAGGGCTGTGTTAGTTCCTATGGCCCCAAACCCCAGGGCTGTGTTAGTTCCTATGGCCCCAAACCCCAGGGTTGTGTTAGTTCCTATAGCCCCAAACCCCAGGGATACACTAGTTCCTATAGCCCCAAACCCCAGGGCTGTGTTAGTTCCTATAGCCCCAAACCCCAGGGCTGTGTTAGTTCCTATAGCCCCAAACCCCAGGGCTGTGTTAGTTCCTATAGCCCCAAACCCCAGGGCTGTGTTAGTTCCTATAGTCCCAAACCCCAGGGCTGTACTAGTTCCTATAGCCCCAAACCCCAGGGTTGTGTTAGTTCCTATAGCCCCAAACCCCAGGGATACACTAGTTCCTATAGCCCCAAACCCCAGGGCTGTGTTAGTTCCTATAGCCCCAAACCCCAGGGCTGTGTTAGTTCCTATAGCCCCAAACCCCAGGGCTGTGTTAGTTCCTATAGCCCCAAACCCCAGGGCTGTGTTAGTTCCTATAGCCCCAAACCCCAGGGCTGTGTTAGTTCCTATAGCCCCAAACCCCAGGGCTGTGTTAGTTCCTATAGCCCCAAACCCCAGGGTTGTGTTAGTTCCTATAGCCCCAAACCCCAGGGATACACTAGTTCCTATAGCCCCAAACCCCAGGGCTGTGTTAGTTCCTATAGCCCCAAACCCCAGGGTTGTACTAGTTCCTATAGCCCCAAACCCCAGGGCTGTACTAGTTCCTATAGCCCCAAACCCCAGGGATACACTAGTTCCTATAGCCCCAAACCCCAGGGCTGTGTTAGTTCCTATAGCCCCAACCCCCAGGGCTGTGCTAGTTCCTATAGCCCCAAACCCCAGGGATACACTAGTTCCTATAGCCCCAAACCCCAGGGCTGTTCTAGTTCCTATAGCCCCAAACCCCAGGGCTGTGTTATATAGCTTTGTGTATAATGTCTATGTTCATTGACCTCTGCTTCCCTCCTCCTCCTCCACAGTGCGGAGCCACCATTGTGATCCTGTGTATCGGAGAGACTCACAACCTGATCAACTATGTGTCGTTTATTAACTTCCTGTCCTATGGAGTGACCATCGCTGGCCTGCTGTACTATCGCTGGAAGAGACCCAACCTGCTACGACCCATCAAGGTACAGCAGGCCTATATCTGCTGCTACTATATCTGCTACTATATCTGCTGCTATATCTACTACTACTATATCTGCTACTATATCTGCTGCTACTATATCTGCTACTACTATATCTGATGCTACTATATCTGCTGCTACTATATCTGCTACTATATCTGCTGCTATATCTACTGCTACTATATCTGCTACTATATCTGCTGCTACTATATCTGCTACTACTATATCTGATGCTACTATATCTGCTACTATATCTGCTACTATATCTACTGCTACTATATCTGCTGCTACTATATCTGCTACTATATCTACTGCTACTATATCTGCTACTATATCTGCTGCTATATCTACTGCTACTATATCTGCTACTATATCTGCTACTATATCTACTGCTACTATATCTGCTACTATATCTGCTACTATATCTACTGCTACTATATCTGATGCTACTATATCTGCTGCTACTATATCTGCTACTATATCTACTGCTACTATATCTGCTGCTATATCTACTGCTACTATATCTGCTACTATATCTGCTGCTATATCTACTGCTACTGTATCTACTGCTACTATATCTGCTACTATATCTACTGCTACTGTATCTACTGCTACTATATCTGGTGCTACTATATCTGCTGCTACTGTATCTACTGCTACTATATCTACTGCTACTATATCTGCTACTATATCTACTGCTACTATATCTGCTGCTATATCTACTGCTACTATATCTACTGCTACTATATCTACTGCTACTATATCTGCTGCTATATCTACTGCTACTATATCTGCTGCTACTATATCTGCTGCTACTATATCTACTGCTACTATATCTGCTGCTATATCTACTGCTACTATATCTACTGCTACTATATCTGCTGCTACTATATCTGCTGCTATATCTGCTGCTATATCTACTGCTACTATATCTACTGCTACTATATCTACTGCTACTATATCTACTGCTGCTATATCTACTGCTACTATATCTACTGCTACTATATCTACTGCTACTATATCTACTGCTACTGTATCTACTGCTGCTATATCTACTGCTACTATATCTACTGCTACTATATCTACTGCTACTATATCTGCTGCTACTATATCTACTGCTACTATATCTGCTACTATATCTACTGCTACTATATCTACTGCTACTATATCTACTGCTACTATATCTACTGCTACTATATCTACTGCTACTATATCTGCTGCTATATCTACTGCTACTATATCTGCTGCTACTATATCTACTGCTACTATATCTGCTGCTACTATATCTACTATATCTACTGCTACTATATCTGCTGCTACTATATCTACTGCTACTATATCTGCTGCTACTATATCTACTGCTACTATATCTGCTGCTACTATATCTACTGCTACTATATCTACTGCTACTATATCTACTGCTACTATATCTACTGCTACTATATCTGCTGCTACTATATCTACTGCTACTATATCTACTGCTACTATATCTACTGCTACTATATCTGCTGCTACTATATCTACTGCTACTATATCTGCTGCTACTATATCTACTGCTACTATATCTACTGCTACTATATCTGCTGCTACTATATCTACTGCTATTATATCTGCTGCTACTATATCTGCTGCTATATCTACTGCTACTATATCTGCTGCTACTATATCTACTGCTATTATATCTGCTGCTACTATATCTGCTGCTATATCTACTGCTACTATATCTGCTGCTACTGTATCTGCTGCTACTATATCTACTGCTACTATATCTGCTGCTACTATATCTACTGCTACTATATCTACTGCTACTATATCTACTGCTACTATATCTACTGCTACTATATCTGATGATACTATATCTGCTGCTACTATATCTGATGCTACTATATATACTGCTACTATATCTGATGCTACTATATCTGCTGCTACTATATCTGCTGGTACTATATCTATTGCTACTATATCTGCTGCTACTATATCTGCTACTATATCTGCTGCTATATCTACTGCTACTATATCTGCTGCTACTATATCTGCTGCTACTATATCTGCTATTATATCTGCTGCTACTATATCTGCTGCTACTATATCTGCTGCTACTGTATTTGGTGCTACTATATCTGGTGCTACTATATCTGCTGCTACTATATCTGCTACTATATCTGCTGCTATATCTACTGCTACTATATCTGCTGCTACTATATCTGCTATTATATCTGCTGCTACTATATCTGCTGCTACTATATCTGCTGCTACTGTATCTGGTGCTACTATATCTGCTGCTACTGTATTTGGTGCTACTATATCTGGTGCTACTATTTCTGATGCTACTATATCTGCTGCTGCTACTATATCTGCTGCTACTGTATTTGGTGCTACTATATCTACTGCTACTATATCTGCTGCTACTATATCTGCTATTATATCTGCTGCTGCTATATCTACTGCTACTATATCTACTGCTACTATATCTACTGCTACTATATCTGCTGCTACTATATCTACTGCTACTATATCTGCTGCTACTATATCTGCTGCTACTATATCTACTGCTACTATATCTACTGCTACTATATCTACTATATCTGCTGCTACTGTATTTGGTGCTACTATATCTACTGCTACTATATCTGCTGCTACTATATCTGCTATTATATCTGCTGCTGCTATATCTACTGCTACTATATCTACTGCTACTATATCTACTGCTACTATATCTGCTGCTACTATATCTACTGCTACTATATCTGCTGCTATATCTACTGCTACTATATCTACTGCTACTATATCTACTGCTACTATATCTACTATATCTGCTGCTACTATATCTGATGATACTATATCTGCTGCTACTATATCTACTGCTACTATATCTGCTGCTACTATATCTGCTGCTACTATATCTACTGCTACTATATCTACTATATCTACTGCTACTATATCTGATGATACTATATCTGCTGCTACTATATCTGCTGCTACTATATCTGATGATACTATATCTGATGATACTATATCTGGTGCTACTATATCTGCTGCTACTATATCTACTGCTACTATATCTGCTGCTACTATATCTGCTGCTACTATATCTACTGCTACTATATCTGCTGCTACTATATCTACTGCTACTATATCTGATGATACTATATCTGATGCTACTATATCTGCTGCTATATCTGCTGCTACTATATCTGCTGCTACTATATCTGCTATTATATCTGCTGCTACTATATCTGCTGCTACTGTATTTGGTGCTACTATATCTACTGCTACTATATCTGCTGCTACTATATCTACTGCTACTATATCTGATGATACTATATCTGATGCTACTATATCTGCTGCTATATCTGCTGCTACTATATCTGCTGCTACTATATCTGCTATTATATCTGCTGCTACTATATCTGCTGCTACTATATCTACTGCTACTATATCTGATGCTACTATATCTGATGATACTATATCTGCTGCTACTATATCTGCTGCTACTATATCTGCTGCTACTATATCTGATGCTACTATATCTGCTGCTACTATATCTGCTGCTACTATATCTGCTGCTGCTACTATATCTGCTGCTACTATATCTGATGCTACTATATCTGCTGCTACTATGTCTGCTGCTAATATATCTGCTGCTACTATATCTGATGCTACTATATCTGCTGCTACTATGTCTGCTGCTAATATATCTGCTGCTACTATATCTGATGCTACTATATCTGGTGCTACTATATCTGATGCTACTATATCTGCTGCTACTATATCTGGTGGTAGTATATCTACTATATCTGGGAACTATTTACTTGTGCACACCTTAACCAGGAAATGAACTGTAAGTCTATTACTGATGGGAAACCAGGAAATGAACTGTCATTCTATTACTGATGGGAAACCAGGAAATGAACTGTCAGTCTATTACTGATGGGAAACCAGGAAATGAACTGTCAGTCTATTACTGATGGGAAACCAGGAAATGAACTGTCATTCTATTACTGAATGGAAACCAGGAAATGAACTGTCAGTCTATTACTGATGGGAAACCAGGAAATGAACTGTCAGTCTATTACTGATGGGAAACCAGGAAATGAACTGTCAGTCTATTACTGATGGGAAACCAGGAAATGAACTGTCAGTCTATTACTGATGGGAAACCAGGAAATGAACTGTCATTCTATTACTGAATGGAAACCAGGAAATGAACTGTCAGTCTATTACTGATGGGAAACCAGGAAATGAACTGTCATTCTATTACTGATGGGAAACCAGGAAATGAACTGTCATTCTATTACTGAATGGAAACCAGGAAATGAACTGTCAGTCTATTACTGATGGGAAACCAGGAAATGAACTGTCAGTCTATTACTGATGGGAAACCAGGAAATGAACTGTCAGTCTATTACTGATGGGAAACCAGGAAATGAACTGTCATTCTATTACTGATGGGAAACCAGGAAATGAACTGTCATTCTATTACTGATGGGAAACCAGGAAATGAACTGTCAGTCTATTACTGATGGGAAACCAGGAAATGAACTGTCATTCTATTACTGATGGGAAACCAGGAAATGAACTGTCAGTCTATAACTTCCTTCCTTCCTCTCCCTCCTCCCCCTCCCCCATCCTTCCCATCCTCCCTCTCCTCTCCCTCCTCCCCCTCCCCCATCCTTCCCATCCTCCCTCTTCTCTCCCCCCTCCCTCTATCCTCTACTCATTCCCCTTCTCTACTCTCCCTCCTCCCCCTCTCCCTTCAGGTGAGTGTGTTGGTCCCTATCAGTTACCTGGTGTTCTGGGCGGTGCTGCTGGGGTTCAGCCTGTACTCGGAGCCCGTGGTGTGTGGCATGGGGATCGTCATCATGCTCACCGGGGTACCCGTCTACTTCGTCGGAGTCCACTGGAAGAACAAGCCCAGATGTGTCTACAGGGTCGTGGGTGAGTGACTCCTACACACCTTGTATTGCAAGTCCATGTAGGTCTTTCACCAGACGCTCTTAGTCAGAGCAACTTACAGTCAACTAAGTTAGGTATGCTGTCGTCTCTGCATCGACACTGATAAGGCAGCAGAATGACATGCTGCCGTATCTGCATCGACACTGATAAGGCAGAATGACATGCTGCCGTCTCCGTATCAACACTGATAAGGCAGAATGACATGCTGCAGTCTCCGTATCAACACTGATAAGGCAGAATGACATGCTGCCGTCTCTGCATCGACACTGATAAGGCAGAATGACATGCTGTCGTCTCTGTATCGACACTGATAAGGCAGAATGACATGCTGCCGTCTCCGTATCGACACTGATAAGGCAGCAGAATGACATGCTGTCGTCTCTGTATCGACACTGATAAGGCAGAATGACATGTTGCCGTCTGCAGGCTATGTGTCTTACAACAGAATTAAATTTTAGTCATGAAGTTGTCATCTACCACTAGAGGGCAGTACAAGCCTGCTTTTCCAGAGTCACCCAAACACTCTCATGTTGAGTCAAGTGTTGAAGTCAGGGACTTTACTGTATATGACTCTGACCCTGTCTGACCCTGTCTGACCCCGCTGCCTGTCTGTTCCAGAGTGTGTGACCTACGTGGGTCAGAAGCTGTGTTTCGTGGTGTTCCCCCAAGAAGACCTGTCAGAGATCACCCCCCTCACAGCCTCAGATAAACACATCGACTGAACGAGCTCCTCCTCACAGCCTCGGATAAACACAACAACTGAACGAGCCCCCCCCCCACCTCACAGCCTCGGATAAACACAATGACTGAACGAGCGAACGAGCCCCCCCCCCTCACAGCCTCGGATAAACACATCGACTGAACGAGCTCCTCCTCACAGCCTCGGATAAACACATCGACTGAATGAGCCCCCCCTCACAGCCTCGGATAAACACATCGACTGAATGAGCCCCCCCTCACAGCCTCGGATAAACACATCGACTGAACGAGCTTCTCCTCACAGCCTCGGATAAACACATCGACTGAACGAGCCCCCCCCTCACAGCCTCGGATAAACACAATGACTGAACGAGCCCCCCCTCACAGCCTCGGATAAACACATCGACTGAATGAGCCCCCCCCTCACAGCCTCGGATAAACACATCGACTGAACGAGCCCCCCCTCCTCACAGCCTCGGATAAACACATCGACTGAACGAGCCCCCCCCTCACAGTCTCGGATAAGCACATCAACTGAACGAGCCCCCCCTCCTCACAGCCTCGGATAAACACAACAACTGAAGGAACCCCCCCCCCCCCTCACAGCCTCGGATAAACACAATGACTGAACTACCCCCCCCCATCACAGCCTCGGATAAACACAATGACTGAACGAGCCCCCCCCTAACAGCCTCGGATAAACACAACAACTGAACGAGCCCCCCCCTCACAGCCTCGGATAAACACAACAACTGAACACCTCTCTCTGTCCATCTAACAGGGGCTGAGCTGCCAGAACGAACACCCTGATCCGCCCGCCTACCAGGGACTTGTTAAACCTCTTTCTGTCCGTTGCCTTCTCCTCCCTGAATGCATCCCAAATGGCACCCTATTCCCTTTATAGTGCACTACTTTTGACCAAAGCACCATGGGCCCGGGTGTAAAGTAGTGAACTACATAGGGAATAGAGTACTATTTGGGCCACACAGGCTCTCTCCTTAACAGTAAAGAGAGTTTCCATCCTGGTACTTCTGAGAGGCTGCCTCAGGCTCTTCCATCCTGGTACTTCTGAGAGGCTGCCTCAGGCTCTTCCATCCGGGTACTTCTGAGAGGCTGCCTCAGGCTCTTCCATCCTGGTACTTCTGAGAGGCTGCCTCAGGCTCTTCCATCCTGGTACTTCTGAGAGGCTGCCTCAGGCTCTTCCATCCTGGTACTTCTGAGAGGCTGCCTCAGGCTCTTCCATCCTGGTACTTCTGAGAGGCTGCCTCAGGCTCTTCCATCCTGGTACTTCTGAGAGGCTGCCTCAGGCTCTTCCATCCTGGTACTTCTGAGAGGCTGCCTCAGGCTCTTCCATCCTGGTACTTCTGAGAGGCTGCCTCAGGCTCTTCCATCCTGGTACTTCTGAGAGGCTGCCTCAGGCTGTGTTTAGTGGGAGGGGCATCAGGATCAGTAAAGGTTGTATTGGTCGATACTCTGCCCCTTCTCTTCACTAGACAACCAATGCCAAGACACCGTACTCAAGGAACTTTTGTTTTCTGAGATATTTGTTTTCTTTTTAGTAGTATTTGTTTTTGAAATGAGTCTAAACTTTGTCCATTTTATTGTGCCTTACAAGTGGGATTAATTGTAATGTTTTTAATGTTTTGTTTCTTTGATGCGGCCTATTGATTTTGTGGTGATATTAAGTTTAAACTGTGTACTACTCCCTGAGGTACAGTAGTATTTGCAGCGGTTTTCCTTTGGCTGCACTTCCCACTACTTCCTATGACTTCCTGTTTTCCCTGTAGTGACTTCTAGAGTTTGGAGTTCATGGGATACGGTCTGACCTGAGATACGGTCTGACCTGAGATACGGTCTGACCTGAGATACGGTCTGACCTGTAGTAACTTCTAGAGTTTGGTGTTAATGGGGTACGGTCTGACCTGAGATACGGTCTGACCTGTAGTAACTTCTAGAGTTTGGTGTTAATGGGGTACGGTCTGACCTGAGATACGGTCTGACCTGTAGTAACTTCTAGAGTTTGGTGTTAATGGGGTACGGTCTGACCTGTAGTAACCTCTAGAGTTTGGTGGTGATGAGATACGGTCTGACCTGTAGTAACCTCTAGAGTTTGGTGTTAACGGTTACCCCCTGCATCCCAAATGGCACCCTATTCCCTTGATGGTGCACTACTTGTGTGCACTACGTAGGGAATAGGGTGCCATCGTAGACACCACCATGGTCTCTCTCTATCTCTTCCTAGAAGACGGATGCTTCAGTTAAGCCCTAAGGCATTCAGCAGGTGAAAGGATCCAAACTAAACCCAGCAGCACTTACTCAACTTGCTTCAATCGACTTGCTTCAACGAGGCAATTTACAATGTTTAGTTAACTGCCTTTTTTTAAATACCAGACGCCAAGTACATAGAGTCAAACGTACTTTGACATTAACGCACAAGTTCAAAGTCCACAACTAGTGAAACTCCTGAAAACACAGAGAGGAGATTGAAAACTATTGAGGAGATTGAAAACTATTGATTCTCCTGAGAAGACAGAGAGGAGATTGAAAACTATTGAAAACTCCTGAAAAGAGAGAGGAGATTGAAAACTATTGAATCTCCTGAAAAGAGAGAGGAGATTGAAAACTATTGAGGAGATTGAAAACTATTGAGGAGATTGAAAACTATTGATTCTCCTGAGAAGACAGAGAGGAGATTGAAAACTATTGAATCTCCTGAAAAGAGAGAGGAGATTGAAAACTATTGAATCTCCTGAAAAGAGAGAGGAGATTGAAAACTATTGAATCTCCTGAAAAGAGAGAGGAGATTGAAAACTATTGAATCTTCTGAAAAGAGAGAGGAGATTGAAAACTATTGAATCTCCTGAAAAGAGAGAGGAGATTGAAAACTATTGAATCTCCTGAAAAGAGAGAGGAGATTGAAAACTATTGAATCTCCTGAAAAGAGAGAGGAGATTGAAAACTATTGAATCTCCTGAAAAGAGAGAGGAGATTGAAAACTATTGAAAACTCTCTGGAACTAATTTTAGTCTATGCAAACAGTGTTTGGGATTCCAGACTCGAGGAGCCCTTCAAATGGCACATTATTCCCTACGTAGTGCACTACTTTAGACCAGGGTCTTTAGGGTAGTAGTGCACTACTTTAGACCAGGGTCTATAGGGTAGTAGTGCACTACTTTAGACCAGGGTCTATAGGGTAGTAGTGCACTACTTTAGACCAGGGTCTATAGGGTAGTAGTGCACTACTTTAGACCAGGGTCTATAGGGTAGTAGTGCACTACTTTGGACCAGGGTCTATAGGGTTGTAGTGCACTACTTTAGACCAGGGTCTATAGGGTAGTAGTGCACTACTTTAGACCAGGGTCTATAGGGTAGTAGTGCACTACTTTAGACCAGGGTCTATAGGGTAGTAGTGCACTACTTTAGACCAGGGTCTATAGGGTAGTAGTGCACTTCTTTGGACCAGGATCTATAGGGTAGTAGTGCACTACTTTAGACCAGGATCTATAGGGTAGTAGTGCACTACTTTGGACCAGGATCTATAGGGTAGTAGTGCACTACTTTAGACCAGGGTCTATAGGGTAGTAGTGCACTACTTTGGACCAGGGTCTATAGGGTAGTAGTGCACTACTTTAGACCAGGGTGCATACAGCTCAGCTCAAAAGCAGTGCACTACATAGGGAATAGGGTACCGTTAGGAACGAAGCCTAGGAATGTTCATGTTGTTTATTGCCTTTTTATAGCCTAGATAGTGAGGACTGAGGTTTTGCACTAGAATCTCTCTGCAGGGTTTTTAATGCAGAGAGGTAAGTAACTATGCCACTAATATCAACGGATGCTTCCTGCCCATCTGCCTATAAACAGCACTGCCAATCATTATGAAATGATGAGTCCACAGAGTTAATTCACTGTGTCCCAGACAGTACTTTCAGAATGGGGGGTCCACTTCCTCATCTAATTCACTGTGTTCCAGACAGTACTTTCAGAATGGGGGATCCACTTCCTCATCTAATTCACTGTGTCCCAGACAGTACTTCCAGAATGGGATCCACTTCCCCATCTAATTCACTGTGTCTCCTACAGTACTTCCAGAATGGGATCCACTTCCTCATCTAATTCACTGTGTCTCTTACAGTACTTTCAGAATGGGATCCACTTCCTCATCTAATTCACTGTGTCCCAGACAGTACTTTCAGAATGGGATCCACTTCCTCATCTAATTCACTGTGTCTCCTACAGTACTTTCAGAATGGCTCCACTTCCTCATCTAATTCACTGTGTTCCAGACAGTACTTTCAGAATGGGATCCACTTCCTCATCTAATTCACTGTGTTCCAGACAGTACTTTCAGAATGGATCCACTTCCTCATCTAATTCACTGTGTCTCCTACAGTACTTTCAGAATGGGATCCACTTCTCATCTAATTCACTGTGTCTCCTACAGTACTTTCAGAATGGCTCCACTTCCTCATCTAATTCACTGTGTTCCAGACAGTACTTTCAGAATGGCTCCACTTCCTCATCTAATTCACTGTGTTCCAGACAGTACTTTCAGAATGGATCCACTTCTCATCTAATTCACTGTGTTCCAGACAGTACTTTCAGAATGGATCCACTTCCTCATCTAATTCACTGTGTTCCAGACAGTACTTTCAGAATGGGATCCACTTCTCATCTAATTCACTGTGTCCCAGACAGTACTTTCAGAATGGGATCCACTTCTCATCTAATTCACTGTGTCTCCTACAGTACTTTCAGAATGGGATCCACTTCCTCATCTAATTCACTGTGTCCCAGACAGTACTGTCTGAATGGCTCCAATTCCCCATCTAATTCACTGTGTCCCAGACAGTACTGTCTGAATGGCTCCACTTCTCATCTGTGGGAATAACTAGCTATACTGTTACAGATGTGACAGGCCATGCATGTGTTGTAAAGGTCTGACACAGAGCCATACTTAGACCCAGGCTAAATATATGGTCTGGTTCTACAAATGCTGTCTATTTCTGGTCTCACAGACAGTCACTGTGGGTCCCTAGTCCCTCCTCCTCTACAGACAGTCACTGTGGGTCCCTAGTCCCTCCTCCTCTACAGACAGTCACTGTGTGTCCCTAGTCCCTCCTCCTCTACAGACAGTCACTGTGTGTCCCTAGTCCCTCGTTCCTCTACAGACAGTCACTGTGGGTCCCTGGTCCCTCCTCCTCTACAGACAGTCACTGTGGGTCCCTAGTCCCTCCTCCTCTACAGACAGTCACTGTGTGTCCCTAGTCCCTCGTTCCTCTACAGACAGTCACTGTGTGTCCCTAGTCCCTCCTTCAATACAGACAGTCACTGTGTGTCCCTAGTCCCCGCCTCCTCTACAGACAGTCACTGTGTGTCCCTAGTCCCTCCTCCTCTACAGACAGTCACTGTGTGTCCCTAGTCCCTCCTCCTCTACAGACAGTCACTGTGTGTCCCTAGTCCCTCGTTCCTCTACAGACAGTCACTGTGTGTCCCTAGTCCCTCCTCCTCTACAGACAGTCACTGTGTGTCCCTAGTCCCTCGTTCCTCTACAGACAGTCACTGTGTGTCCCTAGTCCCTCCTCCTCTACAGACAGTCACTGTGTATCCCTAGTCTCTCATTCCTCTACAGACAGTCACTGTGTGTCCCTAGTCCCTCCTCCTCTACAGACAGTCACTGTGTATCCCTAGTCTCTCATTCCTCTACAGACAGTCACTGTGTGTCCCTAGTCCCTCCTCCTCTATAGACAGTCACTGTGTATCCCTAGTCCCTCCTCCTCTATAGACAGTCACTGTGTATCCCTAGTCCCTCCTCCTCTATAGACAGTCACTGTGTATCCCTAGCCCCTCCTCCTCTACAGTCACTGTGTATCCCTAGCCCCTCCTCCTCTGCTTTCCTCTGCATACTGTGTAGTTCACCAGGACTTCTCCTGAAAGGTCTGGGTCTGCTGCTTCACACACACTGGGTGTGTTCCAGGTGTTCTGTTTTGCAGTCATGCTGCACATCTCAGAAGATTTCAATATGTCATATTTATGAGCTGCCTGAGATGTTAAAAAACCTCCCTCCAGGAACGCACCCACACCCTCAATGCTAATACTGTAAAGATGTCTGTGTGTTTTCTACAGTTTCCTTCCTCAATGCTAATACTGTAAAGATGTCTGTGTGTTTTCTACAGTTTCCTTCCTCAATGCTAATACTGTAAACATGTCTGTGTGTTTTCTGCAGATTCCTTCCTAATACTGTAAACATGTCTGTGTGTTTTCTACAGTTTCCTTCCAGCCCTACCACAGTGAGGCACGTTGTTAGCTCAACACAACAATGTAAATATTGTGTAACGTAAAAGTGTCAGGGGTTCACGGTAAACATCGCATTCCTCCGACGTATTGTGATGCTAAACATACGTACTGTAACTAGGGTGTATTGTTGGTGTACTTTTCTGTTTTGTAAAATAATATGACATGTATGAGGATAACAATAATAGCTTATTAAATATAATTCTGAGGAACAAAAGTGACAATTTATATTTTCATCATTTTTTGTGTTTGTTTATGTGTGCATAGAGGTACCTCTACTATCATCAGTGGTACGTACCTCTACTATCATCAGTGGTACCTCTACTATCATCAGTGGTACCTCTACTATCATCAGTGTTATCTCTACTATCATCAGTGGTATCTCTACTATCATCAGTGGTATCTCTACTATCATCAGTGGTATCTCTACTATCATCAGTGGTACCTCTACTATCATCAGTGGTATCTCTACTATCATCAGTGGTATCTCTACTATCATCAGTGTTATCTCTACTATCATCAGTGGTATCTCTACTATCATCAGTGGTATCTCTACTATCATCAGTGGTATCTCTACTATCATCAGTGTTATCTCTACTATCATCAGTGGTATCTCTACTATCATCAGTGGTATCTCTACTATCATCAGTGGTATCTCTACTATCATCAGTGTTATCTCTACTATCATCAGTGGTATCTCTACTATCATCAGTGGTATCTCTACTATCATCAGTGGTATCTCTACTATCATCAGTGGTATCTCTACTATCATCAGTGTTATCTCTACTATCGTCAGTGGTATCTCTACTATCATCAGTGGTATCTCTACTATCATCAGTGGTATCTCTACTATCATCAGTGTTATCTCTACTATCATCAGTGGTATCTCTACTATCATCAGTGGTATCTCTACTATCATCAGTGGTATCTCTACTATCATCAGTGGTATCTCTACTATCATCAGTGGTACCTCTACTATCATCAGTGGTACCTCTATTATCAGTGGTATCTCTACTATCATCAGTGGTATCTCTACTATCATCAGAGGTACCTCTACTATCATCAGTGGAATCTCTACTATCATCAGTGGTATCTCTACTATCATCAGTGGTATCTCTACTATCATCAGTGGTACCTCTATTATCAGTGGTATCTCTACTATCATCAGTGTTATCTCTACTATCATCAGTGGTACCTCTACTATCATCAGTGGTATCTCTACTATCATCAGTGTTATCTCTACTATTATCAGTGGTATCTCTACTATCATCAGTGTTATCTCTACTATCATCAGTGTTATCTCTACTATCATCAGTGGTATCTCTACTATCATCAGTGTTATCTCTACTATCATCAGTGGTACCTTTACTATCATCAGTGGTATCTCTACTATCATCAGTGGTACCTCTACTATCATCAGTGGTATCTCTACTATCATCAGTGGTATCTCTACTATTATCAGTGTTATCTCTACTATCATCAGTGGTACCTCTACTATCATCAGTGGTACCTCTACTATCATCAGTGGTACCTCTACTATCATCAGTGGTACCTCTACTATCATCAGTGGTACCTCTACTATCATCAGTGGTATCTCTACTATCATCAGTGTTATCTCTACTATCATCAGTGGTATCTCTACTATCATCAGTGGTATCTCTACTATCATCAGTGGTATATCTACTATAATCAGTGGTAGGTATCTCTACTATCATCAGTGGTACCTCTACTATCATCAGTGGTACCTCTACTATCATCAGTGGTATCTCTACTATCATCAGAGGTACCTCTACTATCATCAGTGTTAGGTATCTCTACTATAATCAGTGGTAGGTATCTCTACTATCATCAGTGGTACCTCTACTATCATCAGTGGTACCTCTACTATCATCAGTGGTATCTCTACTATCATCAGAGGTATCTCTACTATCATCAGTGGTACGTACCTCTACTATCATCAGTGGTACCTCTACTATCATCAGTGTTATCTCTACTATCATCAGTGGTACCTCTACTATCATCAGTGGTACCTCTACTATCATCAGTGGTACCTCTACTATCATCAGTGGTATCTCTACTATCATCAGTGGTACCTCTACTATCATCAGTGGTATCTCTACTATCATCAGTGGTACCTCTACTATCATCAGTGTTACCTCTACTATCATCAGTAGTAGGTATCTCTACTATAATCAGTGGTATCTCTACTATCATCAGTATTATCTCTACTATCATCAGTGGTAGGTATCTCTACTATCATCAGTGGTATCTCTACTATCATCAGTGTTATCTCTACTATCATCAGTGGTATCTCTACTATCATCAGTGGTATCTCTACTATCATCAGTGGTACCTCTACTATCATCAGTGGTATCTCTACTATCATCAGTGGTACCTCTACTATCATCAGTGGTACCTTTACTATCATCAGTGGTACGTACCTCTACTATCATCAGTGGTACCTCTACTATCATCAGTGGTATCTCTACTATCATCAGTGGTACGTACCTCTACTATCATCAGTGGTATCTCTACTATCATCAGTGGTACCTCTACTATCATCAGTGGTACCTCTACTATCATCAGTGGTATCTCTACTATCATCAGTGGTACCGCTACTATCATCAGTGGTAGGTATCTCTACTATCATCAGTGGTATCTCTACTATCATCAGTGTTATCTCTACTATCATCAGTGGTACCTCTACTATCATCAGTGTTATCTCTACTATCATCAGTGGTACCTCTACTATCATCAGTGGTATCTCTACTATCATCAGTGTTATCTCTACTATCATCAGTGGTATCTCTACTATCATCAGTGGTACGTACCTCTACTATCATCAGTTGTATCTCGACTATCATCAGTGGTACCTCTACTATCATCAGTGGTATCTCTACTATCATCAGTGGTATCTCTACTATCATCAGTGGTAGGTATCTCTACTATCATCAGTGGTATCTCTACTATCATCAGTGTTATCTCTACTATCATCAGTGGTATCTCTACTATCATCAGTGGTACCTCTACTATCATCAGTGGTATCTCTACTATCATCAGTGGTACCTCTACTATCATCAGTGGTACCTCTACTATCATCAGTGGTACCTCTACTATCATCAGTGTTATCTCTACTATCATCAGTGGTACCTCTACTATCATCAGTGGTACCTCTACTATCATCAGTGGTACCTCTACTATCATCAGTTTTATCTCTACTATCATCAGTGGTACCTCTACTATCATCAGTGGTACCTCTACTATCATCAGTGGTACCTCTACTATCATCAGTGTTATCTCTACTATCATCAGTGTTATCTCTAAAAAATATGAAAAAGCTTTCTTTGTGGCCAAATTTGAGCAAATGTTAAAAAATGTACTAACGAATGCTATTAACCCGATTCATTATTTAAATCGTTTGACGACAGCCCTAATCTATATCGTTCCTTCAGAAAGTATTCACACCCCTCGACATATTCACATTTTATTATGTTACAACCTGAATTCAAAATGGATGACAAGAATCTCACCCATCTACAAACAATAACCCATAATGACAAAGTGAAAACATCCCACGGGTGATATTCTCCACTGGTGATATTCTCCACGGGTGATATTCTCCACTGGTGATATTCTCCACGGGTGATATTCTCCACGGGTGATATTCTCCACGGGTGATATTCTCCACAGGTGATATTCTCCACAGGTGATATTCTCCACGGGTGATATTCTCCACGGGTGATATTGTCCATAAGGGTTAACGAGGTATTAAAACACCTCAGCGGACACAGACCATACAGCCAGGGAAGAGTCTGATACAATGCCAGTCTGATAGTTATTTCCCCTGTTGGTTATAATAGGACTGGATGTAACCGTTAGCCTGGTGTGACTGCTAGCACGGACAGACATACAGACAGACAGACAGTACATCAGACAGACAGACAGTACATCAGACAGACAGACAGACAGACAGACAGTACATCAGACAGACAGATAGACAGACAGACAGACAGACAGACAGACAGTACATCAGACAGACAGACAGTACATCAGACAGACAGATAGACAGACAGACAGAGAGACAGACAGACAGACAGACAGACAGACAGTACATCAGACAGACAGACAGTACATCAGACAGACAGATAGACAGACAGACAGACAGACAGACAGACAGTACATCAGACAGACAGACAGTACATCAGACAGACAGAGAGACAGAGAGACAGAGAGACAGACAGACAGACAGACAGTACATCAGACAGGCAGACAGACAGACAGACAGACAGACAGACAGACAGACAGACAGACAGACAGACAGACAGACAGTACATCAGACAGACACAGTACATCAGACAGACAGATAGACAGACAGACAGACAGACAGTACATCAGACAGACAGACAGTACATCAGACAGACAGAGAGACAGAGAGACAGACAGAGAGACAGACAGACAGACAGACAGACAGACAGACAGACAGTACATCAGACAGACAGACAGTACATCAGACAGACAGATAGACAGACAGACAGACAGACAGACAGACAGACAGACAGACAGTACATCAGACAGACAGACAGACAGACAGACAGACAGGCAGACAGAGAGACAGACAGACAGACAGACAGACAGATAGACAGACAGACAGACAGACAGACAGACAGACAGTACATCAGACAGACAGACAGACAGACAGACAGACAGACAGAGAGACAGACAGACAGACAGACAGACAGACAGACAGACAGACAGACAGATAGACAGACAGACAGACAGACAGACAGACAGACAGACAGACAGACAGACAGTACATCAGACAGGCAGACAGACAGACAGACAGACAGACAGACAGACAGACAGGCAGACAGACAGAGAGACAGACAGGCAGACAGAGAGACAGACAGGGGGTTGGAAGGGGAGATGCTTCTCTAATGGAACATCACTACGTCTGTAATAGTACTCGTTAAAGTGGAACTGACAGTGTTTTAACTACTTCGTAGATATGAAAGAAATAGACAATCATAATATCTGTCAAATTCCCAGTTTATGCTATAAAACCAACTTTGTAACATTCCATGACGTAGAGTAAGGCATTGTTGGCAGAACAGATGGATGCAGTTCAATGCATGATTAATAGAATTCACCAATACATTTCTTAGTAGTCCCAAAAAAGCATATTGCTATCGGGTTGTAAATCGCAGCTGGCCTGGTACGTTGTTTCCTGCCTCCCATTCGGGATCCACTGTTTCAGTTTCAACGACTCAATATTCTGGACAAAAACATACTTATGTTATAAAGGCTGGGAGTGTCACTACAATCAAACTAGCAAAGTCAATGATCACAAGTCAGTGTTAACGTGGCTAGTAGCCTAGCGTATCTATTTATGAGTCTAACGTTAGCTAGCTAGCTGTTTAGGAGGATGACATGTCATTGGAAGGAGAGGGTGAGTGACTGACTTTTTCCCCCTCATATCGGTTTTCGGTGGCTATACACAGCTAGAGATGCAAGTGTCATTTCGGTTAGCGAGCAAGAAATGTGAAATCGCTTTGCTAGCTAGCTATGTTGGAAGTTGAACGACTGCTTATCCAGTTAGCATATCTCTTGCGTTCGCAAATTCACTCTGGCTATCTGCTCTGATTTCAGAGCGTCTCTCGTCTGAGTACGCCAGAGCGAAGAATAACTGACGAATTTACGAAAATACATTTACGAACGCCCAAAACCCACTGACTATGACCGGGGTTCGGTAAACGTAGGCAAACAAAAACGAATAATTAGTCCAGAACGTTCTAGATAACAGCCTAACCAGCTCTGCTACGGTGAGTAAAATGATCAGAGTGAGGTGTTCTCTCATTTGTTCTCCGGAAATAGATAGATAGCTAGCAAGCTAGCCAACTTTAGCCAGTTAGCTGGGGTTGCTTGGTTGGGACAAGCATGCATTGGCAGGCAAGCTGCAGAAGGACGAGCAGTCTACTTACTATTCCCCATCGTTTATCAGTGCAATTTTGACGGCCATCTCGATGAAAAAGTTTGAGAGGGTTTTATCTAATGTTCCTTTGTTAGATTTGAGCTCATCTTGATCTGGCTAGCATTAGTTATTGATCTGGCTAGCATTAGTTATTGATCTGGCTAGCATTAGTTGTTGATCTGGCTAGCATTAGTTGTTGATCTGGCTAGCATTAGTTATTGATCTGGCTAGCATTAGTTATTGATCTGGCTAGCATTAGTTATTGATCTGGCTAGCATTAGTTGTTGATCTGGCTAGCATTAGTTGTTGATCTGGATAGCATTAGTTATTGATCTGGCTAGCATTAGTTGTTGATCTGGCTAGCATTAGTTGTTGATCTGGCTAGCATTAGCTGTTTATCTGCTGTACCAACATGACCTTAATTAAACACCAGAGGACTTCCTGCTGTACCAACATGACCTTAATTAAACACCAGAGGACTTCCTGCTGTACCAACATGACCTTAATTAAACACCAGAGGACTTCCTGCCGCCTGTCTCTCAATCATTACCAACTGTTGTCCTGGAATGTGTCCCGAATGGCCCCTGTGTTGTCTATGTAGTGCCCTCATGTTGCCCAGAGCCATATGGGGTAAGTCTTAGACCAAGGTTAGTGAGGCTCCGTTCAGAATGTGTCCCGAATGGCCCCTGTGTTGTCTATGTAGTGCCCTCATGTTGCCCAGAGCCATATGGGGTAAGTCTTAGACCAAGGTTAGTGAGGCTCCGTTCAGAATGTGTCCCGAATGGCCCCTGTGTTGTCTATGTAGTGCCCTCATGTTGCCCAGAGCCATATGGGGTAAGTCTTAGACCAAGGTTAGTGAGGCTCCGTTCAGAATGTGTCCCGAATGGCCCCTGTGTTGTCTATGTAGTGCCCTCATGTTGCCCAGAGCCATATGGGGTAAGTCTTAGACCAAGGTTAGTGAGGCTCCGTTCAGAATGTGTCCCGAATGGCCCCTGTGTTGTCTATGTAGTGCCCTCATGTTGCCCAGAGCCATATGGGGTAAGTCTTAGACCAAGGTTAGTGAGGCTCCGTTCAGAATGTGTCCCGAATGGCCCCTGTGTTGTCTATGTAGTGCCCTCATGTTGCCCAGAGCCATATGGGGTAAGTCTTAGACCAAGGTTAGTGAGGCTCCGTTCAGAATGTGTCCCGAATGGCCCCTGTGTTGTCTATGTAGTGCCCTCATGTTGCCCAGAGCCATATGGGGTAAGTCTTAGACCAAGGTTAGTGAGGCTCCGTTCAGAATGTGTCCCGAATGGCCCCTGTGTTGTCTATGTAGTGCCCTCATGTTGCCCAGAGCCATATGGGGTAAGTCTTAGACCAAGGTTAGTGAGGCTCCGTTCAGAATGTGTCCCGAATGGCCCCTGTGTTGTCTATGTAGTGCCCTCATGTTGCCCAGAGCCATATGGGGTAAGTCTTAGACCAAGGTTAGTGAGGCTCCGTTCAGAAGTATTACGCTGTAAAGGGAGTGCCATTTCAGACGCATCCCAGAAGGCCTTTCAGTAACAACGGATAGGAAAGATATGTGTGATTTCTGTACCATCCCTGAGCTGTCTCCACAGCACAGCATAGCCTACCCCATAGAGCTCTGTTCTCTAACCATGCCCTATAGCCTACCCCATAGAGCTCTGTTCTCTAACCATGCCCTATAGCCTACCCCATAGAGCTCTGTTCTCTAACCATGCCCTATAGCCTACCCCATAGAGCTCTGTTCTCTAACCATGCCCGATAACCTAACCCATAGAGCTCTGTTCTCTAACCATGCCCTATAGACTACCCCATAGAGCTCTGTTCTCTAAACATGCCCTGTAGTCTACCCCATAGAGCTCTGTTCTCTAACCATGCCCTATAGACTACCCCATAGAGCTCTGTTCTCTAACCATGCCCTATAGCCTACCCTATAGAGCTCTGTTCTCTAACCATGCCCTATAGACTACCCCATAGAGCTCTGTTCTCTAACCATGCCCTATAGCCTACCCCATAGAGCTCTGTTCTCTAACCATGCCCTATAGCCTACCCCATAGAGCTCTGTTCTCTAACCATGCCCGATAACCTACCCCATAGAGCTCTGTTCTCTAACCATACCCTATAGACTACCCCATAGAGCTCTGTTCTCTAACCATGCCCTGTAGTCTAGCCCATAGAGCTCTGTTCTCTAACCATGCCCTATAGACTACCCCATAGAGCTCTGTTCTCTAACCATGCCCTATAGACTACCCCATAGAGCTCTGTTCTCTAACCATGCCCTGTAGTCTACCCCATAGAGCTCTGTTCTCTAACCATGCCCTTTAGACTACCCCATAGAGCTCTGTTCTCTAACCATGCCCTATAGCCTACCCCATAGAGCTCTGTTCTCTAACCATGCCCTATAGACTACCCCATAGAGCTCTGTTCTCTAACCATGTCCTATAGACTACCCCATAGGGCTCTGTTCTCTAACCATGCCCTATAACCTACCCCATAGAGCTCTGTTCTCTAACCATGCCCTATAGACTACCCCATAGAACTCTGTTCTCTAACCATGCCCTGTAGTCTACCCCATAGAGCTCTGTTCTCTAACCATGCCCTATAGACTACCCCATAGAGCTCTGTTCTCTAACCATGCCCTATAGACTACCCCATAGAGCTCTGTTCTCTAACCATGCCCTATAGACTACCCCATAGAGCTCTGTTCTCTAACCATGCCCTGTAGTCTACCCCATAGAGCTCTGTTCTCTAACCATGCCCTTTAGACTACCCCATAGAGCTCTGTTCTCTAACCATGCCCTATAGACTACCCCATAGGGCTCTGTTCTCTAACCATGCCCTATAACCTACCCCATAGAGCTCTGTTCTCTAACCATGCCCTATAGACTACCCCATAGAACTCTGTTCTCTAACCATGCCCTGTAGTCTACCCCATAGAGCTCTGTTCTCTAACCATGCCCTATAGCCTACCCCATAGAGCTCTGTTCTCTAACCATGCCCTATAGCCTATCCCATAGAGCTCTGTTCTCTAACCATGCCCTATAGCCTACCCCATAGAGCTCTGTTCTCTAACCATGCCCTATAGCCTACCCCATAGAGCTCTGTTCTCTAATCATGCCCTATAGCCTACCCCATAGAGCTCTGTTCTCTAACCATGCCCTATAGCCTACCCCATAGAGCTCTGTTCTCTAATCATGCCCTATAGACTACCTCATAGAGCTCTGTTCTCTAATCATGCCCTATAGCCTACCCCATAGAGCTCTGTTCTCTAACCATGCCCTATAGCCTACCCCATAGAGCTCTGGCCAGAAGTAGTGCACTATATAGGGAATAGGTTACCATTTGTGACCCGGCCACTGTGACCTAGTAGACACCCCTTCCACTGCCTGTGGTCCAACCATCGTCTAGAGAGGGTACCAAGATAGGCCACTGTGACCTAGTAGACACCCCTTCCACTGCCTGTGGTCCAACCATCATCTAGAGAGGGTACCAAGATAGGCCACTGTGACCTAATAGACACCCCTTCCACTGCCTGTGGTCCAACCATCATCTAGAGAGGGTACCAAGATAGGCCACTGTGACCTAGTAGACACCCCTTCCACTGCCTGTGGTCCAACCATCGTCTAGAGAGGGTACCAAGATAGGCCACTGTGACCTAGTAGACACCCCTTCCACTGCCTGTGGTCCAACCATCATCTAGAGAGGGTACCAAGATAGGCCACTGTGACCTAGTAGACACCCCTTCCACTGCCTGTGGTCCAACCATCGTCTAGAGAGGGTACCAAGATAGGCCACTGTGACCTAGTAGACACCCCTTCCACTGCCTGTGGTCCAACCATCGTCCAGAGAGGGTACCAAGATAGGCCACTGTGACCTAGTAGACACCCCTTCCACTGCCTGTGGTCCAACCATCGTCTAGAGAGGGTACCAAGATAGGCCACTGCTTAAACATCTATGATAACAGTCAGACATCACATTCATAATAACATTCCATTTCACAACTTCCTCAAAACATCTTCTTCTTGTGTTACATCTTGTTCATCACTTCAAGTGATCCAGCTGGTGATGTCATTCTCTGTTTGGTTTTTTTACCTCACTGACAACGTTTACAAGAACAGACAATGGTGATATGAGTCAGAGTGACTGAGTCAGAGTGACTGAGCCAGAGTGACTGAGCCAGAGTGACTGAGTCAGAGTGACTGAGTTAGTGTGACTGAGTCAGTGTGACTGAGTCAGTGTGACTGAGTTAGTGTGACTGAGTCAGTGTGATTGAGTCTGTGTGACTGAGTCTCTGTGACTGAGTCTCTGTGACTGAGTCTCTGTGACTGAGTCAGAGTCAATAGACAGGCTGATGTACAGCCCTCAGCTGTAGATCTCTGGTAAGGCAGGGATGGAGGGATGAGCAGATAGAGGGGGTGGAGGGATGAGCAGATAGAGGGGGTGGAGGGATGAGCAGATAGAGGGGGTGGAGGGATGAGCAGATAGAGGGGGTGGAGGGATGAGCAGATAGAGGGGGTGGAGGGAGGACTGAAATCATTGTGCTGCTCTGAGATCATCCACTGTCCCATTATTCAGTTATTCTACAGCTCTCTGTGTTTCAGCCAGAGAGACAGAGTCTACAGCTCTCTGTGTTTCAGCCAGAGAGACAGAGTCTACAGCTCTCTGTGTTTCAGCCAGAGAGACAGAGTCTACAGCTCTCTGTGTTTCAGCCAGAGAGACAGAGTCTGCAGCTCTCTGTGTTTCAGCCAGAGAGACAGAGTCTGCAGCTCTCTGTGTTTCAGCCAGAGAGACAGAGTCTACAGCTCTCTGTGTTTCAGCCAGAGAGACAGAGTCTACAGCTCTCTGCGTTTCAGCCAGAGAGACCGTCTGTCTGTCTGTCTGTCTGTCTGTCTGTCTGTCTGTCTGTTGCCACATGGTCAAGGCAGCTCCTTCATACTAGCAGATCAGTAGAGTCTCATCTCCATCCTCCTCCTCCTCCTCCTCTTCCTCACTGCTGCTGGTGTTCAGTCCACTAGGCACCCCTATACCCCTCCTCCTCCTCCTCCTCTCCCGGGTTGGCACTTCCAGGGCATGGAAACTCTGACTGTCGTCTGAAGACCCCGAGGGGGATGACGTCTGGGGGGAGGTCAGGGGGTGGTGGCAGGGCGGCTGGGAGTCTGGAGGGGGAAGGACAGGGGGGGTAACGGGGGAGGTGAGCCCCATGGGGGAGTAGCGTCGTAGAGCCACCCCTCTCAGGTTGGCAGCCAGCCCCAAGACCAGCTTCCTGGAGGCCCGGCGAGTGTAATGACCTGTGCTGCCCTCTAGGGGGCACTGCTGGCTCAGTATGCTGGGGGCAGACGTTAATGAGTCACTCTGCTGCCCAGGGGTGGAGAGCTCGCTGAGGGGCAACCTAACCCTGCTACCAGGGATCTCTGGGGAACAAGGAGATCCCTCGGATGGTTCACTGTCAGAGGGGGAGGGTGGGGAGTGGGGAGACTCCAAGGAGGGGTGGGGGGACTGGGACTGTGACAGGGCCTGGGTGTGGGCATGCAGGGCGAAGCCTACTGCTGTAGAGCAGCGGGAGGGGGTCCTTGCTGGTCCCATGCCCGCCATGCCTCCCACCATGCCCGCCCCGCCACCTCCATCCCCAGCCCTGGCTCCAGGTCCCTCCGAGGTGTGGTAGGAGTGCAGGCCCAGAGCCACCTGAGACCCGGGGGGTGTGAGGAGTGGGATCTGGCCGCGGAGACGGGTCCCTCGGTGGAACAGACGGTTCCAGAGGCGCCCCAGGCGGCGGTGTGACGTGGCCCGGCGGGAGGAGTGTCTTCTGATCTGCCTCCGCATCGCTGTACGGATGTTCTGGAGCATGGAGGCCTGGATGAGGGGAGGGAGAGGAGGTAGGGGAGGGAGAGGAGGTAGGGGAGGGAGGGAGGGAGGTAGAGGAGGGAGGGAGGGAGGTAGAGGGAGAGGAGGGAGGGAGGGAGGGAGGTAGAGGGAGGGAGGTAGAGGGAGGGAGGGAGGGAGGGAGGGAGAGGAGGTAGAGGGAGAGGAGGGAGGAAGGGAGAGGAGAGAGGGAGAGGAGGGAGAGAGAGAGGGAGAGGGAGAGGAGGGAGGAAGGGAGAGGAGAGAGGGAGAGGAGGGAGAGGTGGGAGGGAGGTGAGGTAGAGAGAGAGAGAGGGAAAGGAGGGAGGGAGAGGAGGGAGGGAGGTGAGGTAGAGAGAGAGAGAGAGGGAGAGGAGGGAGAAGAGGTAGAGAGAGAGAGAGGGAAAGGAGGGAGGGAGAGGAGGGAGGGAGAGGAGGTAAAGGGAGAGGAGGGAGGGAGAGGAGGGAGGGAGGGAGGGAGTGTACAAATGAAACCAGAAGTTACCTGAGTGGGGATGTAATGATAATGTATCTATACTACGGAGACTGTAGCAGTGAAAGCAGACATTACCTGAGTGGGGTAGTAATGATAATGTATCTATAATACGGAGACTGTAGCAGGGAAACCAGACGTTACCTGAGTGGGGTTGTAATGATAATGTATCTATACTACGGAGACTGTAGCAGTGAAACCAGACGTTGCCTGAGTGGGGTTGTAATGATAATGTATCTATACTACAGAGACTGTAGCAGAGAAACCAGACGTTACCTGAGTGGGGTTGTAATGATAATGTATCTATAATACGGAGACTGTAGCAGTGAAACCAGACGTTACCTGAGTGGGGTTGTAATGATAATGTATCTATAATACGGAGACTGTAGCAGTGAAATCAGACGTTACCTGAGTGGGGTTGTAATGATAATGTATCTATACTACGGAGACTGTAGCAGTGAAACCAGACGTTACCTGAGTGGGGTTGTAATGATAATGTATCTATAATACGGAGACTGTAGCAGTGAAACCAGACGTTACCTGAGTGGGGTTGTAATGATAATGTATCTATCATACGGAGACTGTAGCAGGGAAACCAGACGTTACCTGAGTGGGGTTGTAATGATAATGTATCTATAATACGGAGACTGTAGCAGGGAAACCAGACGTTACCTGAGTGGGGTTGTAATGATAATGTATCTATAATACGGAGACTGTAGCAGTGAAACCAGACGTTACCTGAGTGGGGTTGTAATGATAATGTATCTATACTACGGAGACTGTAGCAGTGAAACCAGACGTTACCTGAGTGGGGTTGTAATGATAATGTATCTATAATACGGAGACTGTAGCAGGGAAACCAGACGTTACCTGAGTGGGGTTGTACACAGGGAAGTCCTCCACCGGAGGGATGAGGCCCTGGGCGATCAGCTGACCATAGGAGGGCGGAGCCTCTCTCTGAACAAACTCCGCCTCCAGACGGGTCATCTGGGTCTCAAATGCTCTAGAGAGAGAGAGAGAGAGAGACGGAGAGAGAGAGAGAGAGAGAGGGAGAGGGAGAGAGACACAGAGAGAGACACAGAGAGAGAGACAGAGAGAGAGACAGAGAGAGAGAGAGAGAGAGAGAGAGAGAGGGAGGGAGAGAGAGAGAGAGAGAGGGAGAGAGAGAGAGAGAGAGAGATATGAGTGTCTCCTGACCCCTCCTGTCTCAGCCTCCAGTATTTATGCTGCAGTAGTTTATGTGTCGGGGGCTAGGGTCAGTTTGTTATATCTGGAGTACTTCTCCTGTCCTATTCGGTGTCCTGTGTGAATCTAAGTGTGCGTTCTCTAATTCTCTCCTTCTCTCTTTCTTTCTCTCTCTCGGAGGACCTGAGCCCTAGGACCATGCCCCAGGACTACCTGACATGATGACTCCTTGCTGTCCCCAGTCCACCTGGCCGTGCTGCTGCTCCAGTTTCAACTGTTCTGCCTTATTATTATTCAACCATGCTGGTCATTTATGAACATTTGAACATCTTGGCCATGTTCTGTTATAATCTCCACCCGGCACAGCCAGAAGAGGACTGGCCACCCCTGAGTGGGGTTGTACACATAGCCTGGTTCCTCTCTAGGTTTCTTCCTAGGTTTTGGCCTTTCTAGGGAGTTTTTCCTAGCCACCGTGCCTCTACACCTGCATTGCTTGCTGTTTGGGGTTTTAGGCTGGGTTTCTGTACAGCACTTTGAGATATCAGCTGATGTACGAAGGGCTATATAAATACATTTGATTTGGTTTACAGTACAGTGGGAGAATTCATTGATTGTATCTATCATAGCATCTTTCACATCCTTCACTAAAAGGGTGACAGTCAATCAATATCAAAGATGGTGGATGAATGAAGATGTCCCACTCAGGCTGTTTAAAAAATGAATAAAAAAAGATCTGTTCTGGTCTGCTTAAGGGGCTCTCCCATAGAAACCAATGAATTAGCAGCTGGGTCTGGTCTGCTTTAGGGGCTCTCCCATAGACACCAATGAATTAGCAGCTGGGTCTGGTCTGCTTAAGGGGCTCTCCCATAGACACCAATGAATTAGCAGCTGGGTCTGGTCTGCTTAAGGGGCTCTCCCATAGACACCAATGAATTAGCAGCTGGGTCTGGTCTGCTTAAGGGGCTCTCCCATAGAAACCAATGAATTAGCAGCTGGGTCTGGTCTGCTTAAGGGGCTCTCCCATAGACACCAATGAATTAGCAGCTGGGTCTGGTCTGCTTAAGGGGCTCTCCCATAGACACCAATGAATTAGCAGCTGGGTCTGGTCTGCTTAAGGGGCTCTCCCATAGAAACCAATGAATTAGCAGCTGGGTCTGGTCTGCTTAAGGGGCTCTCCCATAGACACCAATGAATTAGCAGCTGGGTCTGGTCTGCTTAAGGGGCTCTCCCATAGAAACCAATGAATTAGCAGCTGGGTCTGGTCTGCTTAAGGGGCTCTCCCATAGACACCAATGAATTAGCAGCTGGGGTCTGGTCTGCTTAAGGGGCTCTCCCATAGACACCAATGAATTAGCAGCTGGGTCTGGTCTGCTTAAGGGGCTCTCCCATAGACACCAATGAATTAGCAGCTGGGTCTGGTCTGCTTAAGGGGCTCTCCCATAGACACCAATGAATTAGCAGCTGGGGTCTGGTCTGCTTAAGGGGCTCTCCCATAGAAACCAATGAATTAGCAGCTGGGTCTGGTCTGCTTAAGGGGCTCTCCCATAGAAACCAATGAATTAGCAGCTGGGTCTGGTCTGCTTAAGGGGCTCTCCCATAGACACCAATGAATTAGCAGCTGGGTCTGGTCTGCTTTAGGGGCTCTCCCATAGACACCAATTAATTAGCAGCTGGGTCTGGTCTGCTTAAGAGGCTCTCCCATAGACACCAATGAATTAGCAGCTGGGGTCTGGTCTGCTTAAGGGGCTCTCCCATAGACACCAATGAATTAGCAGCTGGGGTCTGGTCTGCTTAGTTCACTGACTGTATATGAGCCAGAAGAATATA